>NC_053157.1:9067021-9402021 GCF_016835505.1 Polypterus senegalus | reverse complement strand
ACGGCCGCACTGATCCGCCTGTTGATCTCATGCTCCATTCTTCCCTCACTCGTGAACAAGACCCCGAGATACTTGAACTCCTCCACTTGGGGCAGGATCTCACCCCCAACCCTGAGAGGGCACTCCACCTTTTTCCGGCTGAGGACCATGGTCTCGGATTTGGAGGTGCCGATTCCCATCCCAGCCGCTTCACACTAAACTGTGAACCGATTCAGAGAGAGCTGAAGATCACGGCCTGGTGAAGCAAACAGGACAACATCATCTGCAAAAAGCAGTGACCCAAAAGCGAGCCGTTTTTGCTGCTAATTAACTTGTTTTGCCTTAGTTTTAACTGACGTAACTCAGTCCCCTTAGTTGTTCCTTTATCCTTAATGAGCACCCAAACAATAATGAGACACTAAACAAGCCAGCTCACCTGAAAATAACGGTGAAGGTTTTGGTCATGTTGGTCTGCTCAGATCTCCAAAACATCTTAACGGTGGTCATAGAAAAAGTAGAAAATCAACAGTCTGCTGTGGCCGAATGATAGCAGCAACAAGTCCTGATATTCAATAATGGCTTTAATTAACAGCAAGAATTGGCTTCTCATTAAGAAAGTGGTTGGAGTGAAATTGGCTGGAGTTTGAATCTCTGATTTAGCTGGTCATCTGATGACTCCTTTCACATCTCATTTCTGTTTGGCTGCTATTTAATGAAGAAACAAATCGATTCAGAGGACTGAACCCTTAAAATCAGGGCTATTAAAAAAAGAAGAGAAGAGGAGTTTGTTAGCAGTGAAAACTGCTCTCTGATTTGGAAAAAGGGGTAGCGTGAAAACCAGCAGCCACTGCGGCCCAACAGGACCGGAGTTGGACTTATCTGAAGGAGTTGTCAAAGATGCAGCTGTTGGTCCTAAAAAAAAAGGATAAACGTCCAGCAAACAAAACCAAAATTTGAGTTCGGAGTCTCTATCCAGCAGGTGGCGCTAGCTCCCTGGTCAGAATAAGTTCTTTTGTAATTGCGGCGTGTTACATAACCCAAAACTATTTAGATATAATCTGAAAAGGCGATACCCCTCCCTTAGTGATACGGCGGTAAGAAATCACTTCGGAGAAATAACTTGGCTTTCTTTAATGACGATTTACGCGGCATAACAGACGGGAATCCATGACAAGACCTTGTGTAGAGTCTGCCATTTTCGTCGCTGCGTTGGAAGGATTTTCCGGATCAGAAGACGTTATCTCCCATCCGTCTGTCGGCTTCAAAGGTGTGCCGGCCAATGTTCCAAGGCTTTACAGTCTTTCTCCATGTGCAGGCTACCACTTCGGTAAATCATGCCATTCCAAACAAGGAAAAGAAGATCCACTGTCATGCTGACTCTGACACACAGAAATAGTGCACGTTGCCCGTTTGCGGTTGTTCTTAACTTGTCTTGCCTTCTAATGCTTGCCTAGCAGCTCTAAATGATGAGCCTGTGTTTGCTAAGTCTGGCTTTTTGTTAACTGTACATCTTAGAAGAAGCAGATTTATAAAATATTTTTTGTACAGAGCACAGCAACATATTAAACATTTAAACTTATTACAGAGTCGTAATCAAAAACAGAAGTAAGAGGTCAAACTAAAAAGATTTTATTTGAAAATGAGATGTAACATCTCTCTATTATAAAAAAAAAAAAAAAAAATCCTGGAGAGAAGCAGTAGGTCGAAGAGACGTGATCTTCACGTTAAGATCACGGAAGACACTTAAAAGACCCGCTAGACTAAAGAGATTGGTCACGAAGCGTCTCGCGGGGACCTTTAAACATGAGACTTTGTGCCAAGAGATTGACCCAGGACTGTCTCGCGATGACGTAGAACATGAGATTCTTGCAAGACACGCCCTACTTAGAAATAAATAAGACCACGGGCAGCAACACACTCAGTTGTGTTTTGGCTTTGAGCACACACAGATCCAGGGCTTTCAGCACGTATAAGGGCAATACGTTATAAAAGAAACGTAGACGACTAAGCAAAGAAGAAAGCAGTGCGGAGAAAACAGACGCAAAAGCGTTGGAGAGAAAAAAGAATAATCTAGCTGCAAATTCAGAAAATAAGGAAAGTAATAATCAGCCCGGAACAAGTGGAATTGGAAAAAAAAAAAGCAGGTCCAATCCGGACGTTGGTGCTAAACACATGCAGAGCAGGTTAGGGATTATGAAAGCAGTGGAACTCGAAAGGCTCAAAAAAAACCAAACGTCGCGATACACGTGGAGAAAGTTAAAGAATATGAAAGTAAGAAAATTAGAAAGTATAAAAAAATAAGAAAGTAAAGATCGCAGTAGCGCAAAGAAACGGAAATTATTACTCGAAAAAGGGAAAATAATCACCACGGACCAGGTGTCACTGAAACAAAAGCAGGATAAAGCGAGGTCAGAAATAAAAGACAGAGTAGAAAACAAAGTAAACCGTCCTAAAGAGGTTAAAAAACAAGGGGGCCAAACACATGCAGAGCAGGTTAGAGAAAATGAAAACTGGAATTGAAAAGACTCAAAAAAACGTAGGAGCGAAACACATGAAGAGCAAGATACAGAATATGAAAGCAGAAAAAAACGACAGGGTCAGAACAAAGAAAGTAAACCTCGCATAAGCGCAAAGAAAGAGAAATTATTACTCGGAGAAATAACGAAAAGGCGAATAGAGATCGAATATATGGACATTGGTGATATGTCAGAAGTATGTAAATATTGTATGGCTTTGAAGTTTAAGTCAGAGAATTTAAAAAAAGGAGTTTACCTCACATGCATTTATTGGTTACTTTGCAAAAAAAAAATGATTATCTGCTGATGATGAAGATCGTTTTGTCTGAGAAAACTATCCTGAATTATAGTACAGAGTCATTAAACACACCTCATATTTCGACACAAAAGATTCCAAATATTGTTTTTACAGAAGTTCTGAAATAAAAGTGAAACTAATGAAATAGCAACAATTCAAAGAAAAAAAAATCTTAAGTGTGTAACCGGAAAAACAAAAACGGGGGTTGAAGAGTGAAGCGAGCAGGGGGCGAAGCCCCCTAGTTTTTTTAATAGAAATACAGAATGAAGATAAGACATTAACTTTTTTTTTTTATAGAAACAACAAAAAGTATTGGTTACTCTGAAAATGTCATTACTTCGGTATTCGCTATAACGGGATTTGACGCGTATTCAGTAGAAATGTGTCAAGGAAGGTGGCTGGGGCTCCTTTATACCAACATCAACTGGGCTGCCAAGTCAGAAGTTTTCTTTCTGTATAAGGTTTTTGCTTTTTAGTCATTCCCGTGGGCATACAGTATATGTATTTATCTATCTATCTATTTATTTATTTACAGAGCTTCTGTAAAAAGGCAGATTTCCCCCTGGGAACAAATTAAGTTCTGTCTGTCTGTTATATAGTGCCTTACAGATATATCTATCTGTCTGTCTGGGAACTTTTTAGGTCAGGGGTCCTCAGTCACGGTCCTGGGGGGCCGCAGTGGCTGCAGGTTTTTGCTCCAGCCTAACTGCTTAATAAGAAGCCCTTATTGCTCAAGTAACACTTGTGCTTCACTTTAGTTGTCTCACTCGTTAAGATTTTGAACCCTAATTGCTTATTTTAGTCTTAAGCAGCTGTAGTCTTGGTTTTTAATTGCTCCAAATTACAAATGACAAAAGAGAGCAGCATTTCTCCATTTAGCTTGTTACCATTTACACCTCTGTGTGTGTTTATCATGCACTGTTTGGTTTAATTAAACACTTGGAATGAAAGTGAAGAGAAAAAAGTGAAGGACTGAGAATTCCTCCTCCATTTTAGCCTTCAGATCATTTGGATGATATCCTTAGAAAGGGGAAGAAAATCTAGGATATGAGAATGAGCTGACATAGCAGAGTTAAAGCAACTAACAAGCCATGAAATGAAACAATTGGCAAGAATTGCTTTCTAATTAAGCAACCGGGTTAGAACAAAAACCTGCAGCCGCTGCGGCCCTCCAGGACTGTGATTGAGGACCCCTGTTTTAGGTGAATAGATGTAATGCACAAAACCAGGACCTAATGGGCTGTAAAGTCAATACACGGTGATTTAAGGCTTAAGGTAGCTACAGACACTCTGGATGGCTGCAGTGGAAATCTACCAGGGCTAGTATTGGCCACCCTGACCATGACCACCTAATAACAGTTCCTATAGCCAGCGGGAGCCAAGCGTTCATTTCTTTGTTTCATCTGCTGCCATGTAGCAGAGTGAAAAAAAACTGCTGTGCAAGTAACTGCTCTCGGCAATGTGGGTAACTTCACAATGCATGTCTTGTGTGCAACTCAAACAGCTATTTACATACTAAACATTTGCATGTCGGCATGCCTGTTTCTGCTTTGTTGGTAATGCTAATTTGCATTATTGTAAAAATAAAAAAAAGGTGATGCAGCTGAATTTGCCTAAGAAACACCCATACAATACATTTGTTGTTTTTAAATTGGAGATATTATGGCCAGAGATGTCCTCAAGCCTTTGTTCTCAATGCAGCCAAAAGTGACGCAATGCCGATTTCTATTACATTTTTTTTTTGTCTTTCTTTTCAAGTTATTTTTTAAGAAATCCAAATCTGACATAATTCTGTAAAACATGGCCGGCACACATAATATTAATGAAATGTGTTGGACTCTTAAGATCTAGTTGAGCCCCATGAACACCAACAGAGTGACTGCTGCACTAATTAGTGAAATTACTGTAGCTGAACCTTGACAGCCTTTAAGAAGCACCAGGATGAGATGTTGGGACAGCTCAGCTGTTAGCTGATGGGCTGAATGGTCTCCTCATTTGTCAGATTTCTTCTGTTTCTTACATTCTGTGGAGGCTGAGGATTTGGCAGTTTATAATGGCAAGGGAGAGAAATCAGAAACGAAAGATTGTATCTGCTACTCTGAGAGCAGTCCGCACGGCTGTGGGCAGCACGGTGGCGCAGTGGTAGCGCTGCTGCCTCGCAGTATGGAGACCTAGGTTTGCTTCCCGGGTCCTCCCAGCGTGGAGTTTGCATGTTCTCCCCGTGTCTGTGTGAGTTTCCTCCGACAGTCCAAAGACATGCAGGTTAGGTGCATTGGCGATCCTCTAGTGTGGGGGTGTGTGTGTGTGTGTGTGTGTGTGCCCTGTCTAAGATGGGTTTGAAGGTCTAAATAATCCACGGAGACCTCCGCGCTGACCGTTTCAGTGCAGTGTGTCTGTCTGGTTTCTATGTCTCTGCTCCATACCACTTAGCACAGGATTCCTAAAAGCAGTGCTAATGTTTGTGGAGCGCCATCTGTTGGATAGCAGAGACATAGCAACAGGGTGGACACACAATCAAGACACACAGACACTTGTCCTTTTATTAAAGTGGATTCCATATGACTGTACACCTTATCTGATTCCCCACCCTGCCCCTTCATTCCCTGTGGTATTTGCAGTTTATGTTAGCTCATTGAGTTGAATTGTCAAATAAAATTATTTTCTTAAGGAGTGACTAAAACAATTATTTGCACAAGCGTTCCACTTCGATGTGTTTGCCAAATCTACTTCTTAAAATAAATATATATATATATATATACTGTATGTGTATTATTTTGATTCTCTTAGTATTTTGTAATAAAATGGAAGACAAAAGAATAATAGTGTCAATAAGTGGTCATGTTTATATTGCATTTGCTTGCACCGCAGTTTCAAAGGAAGTCTTTGCCAACAGGATGTGAATGTTAAATCCTTGCCACATCATATGTGTTTAGGCCATCATCTCAGGCATATGATTTTGAACAAAATAACAAAGTGGTCCGCCAAGTGTGTCTGCTGTGCATGTTTCAGTTAATTAGGACAGTCAAGTATTTATTATTCTACATTATAACCGCTTCTTGTAGTTATTTATTATTCTATATTATGACTACTTATTGGTGGTTAAGAGTAGACCTGCTTTGTTTGCACAAGGGAACAGATTGCAGCTCCTCCCAGGAGGATTCCTGTACAGTGGATTCAGAAAGTATTCCGATCAGGTGCGTCCCATTTTGCTTTAATTCTTCTTGAGATGTGTCTTCATTGGAGGACACTTGTGGCAAATTGAATTGATTTTTGGACACCATTTAGAGAGGCACACATGCATCTGTGCACAGAAGGTCTCACAATTCAAACTGTATGACAGGACAAAAACCAAGCCATGTACTCCGAGGAACTCTCTGTTGACCTCGAAGATCAAATTATGGTGAGGCTTTGTTCAGGGCAAGGATATAAAACCCATAGTCTAAAGCTTTGATTACTCCCAGGAGCTCAGCAGCCTCAATAATTGTGAAATGGAAGACGTTTGGAAACACCAGGATTCTTCCTAGTGTTGAAAGTCTGGCCAAACTTAGTTACCATTGGCAGGTGACCAATAACCCAATGGTCACTTTAACAGAGCTTCAGGCATCCTCTGCTGAGATGGGAATACCATGTTGGAAAGACAACCAACGAAGAAGCCCTCCATTAATCAGGCATTTATGATAGACTGGCCAGATAGAAACTGCTCTTTAGTAAAAAGCATTTAAAGGGCTGGCTAATATTGTACTAGCTGTGTAAGCCCATCCTGCAAAAAGCACGGGATCCTAGAAACTGCGCTATATAAATAAAATGTAGTAGTAGTAGTAGTATTATTATTGAAATCGTCAGGGGAAAAATAATTATAATGTAGAGATGTCAGGTAATTGAAAGGAACTACTCTGGACGTCTCTGCCCTAAGAGTTTTCGTTTTTGTGCATTAGCGGCTATGTGACTGTCTTTCTTCCGAGGTTTCATTTTGCTGATGTGCTCACCTCACTTATGTATTAGTGGCAGGAGGAAAAGTAAAAGGGATACCGTTTTGCCAATGAAGCAAGTGACTCTTTCTTCTGAAGTTTTGTTTTGCCAACGTGCTCGCCTCATTTGTGTATCCACGGAGGTGGAGCCTGTACACCGACTTCACTTCACAGGTCAGACACACACACTTCCACGCGTAGACATTTATATATAAGATAAGTCTTATATTGTACTTTGAATTGATATCTGTTGTGGATGACGGGGGGCACTCCAACTCCCCAATCACCCAACATAGACAGGCTCCGAGATATGAAAGAAGAATGAGCTTTTTATTGTGGGGAAACTCTTCTTGAGCAAGCGTTTGCCACCACAGCTACAATACACAGCACACAGGTAATAATAAAGCACTCTGACACTTTTTCTCTTCTCTTTTTTTTTGTCACTGGCCACTGCCTCTTCCCCTCTTCTCAAGCTTCGTCCACCATCCTCCCAACTGTGGATACCTGGAACTGAAGCAGACAGCTCCTTTCTTCTACCACACAGGATTACTTCCGGTGTTCTAAACATGTAGTCTGCCAGCACTTCCGGGTGAGGTGGAAGCCCCAGGCAATAGGACTCCCCAATCCCCGCAGCACATCCCGGCTGCACCCGCAGAACCCAACAGGGCTGAGCCAATAAACTCCAAGTCCCATGATGCCCTGTGGGAAACTGTCATGCTGCCTTCTAGTGTTCTAGGGGAGACAATGTCCTGTACATGCTGTCTCCCCTGTTCTTCCTGACTCCCAGCTGTCCCTCCCACTATGTATTTTATTTTTTTGCTTTTGCTGTGGTATGTATTTCAATTTCCCTTTGGGGTTAATTAAAGTATATCTAATCTAATTTAGGGACGGCACGGTGGTGCAGTGGGTAGCACTGCTGCCTCGCAGTTAGGAGACCCGGGTTTGCTTCCCAGGTCCTCCCTGCATGGAGTTTGCATGTTCTTCCCGTGTCTGCGTGGGTTTCCTCCCACAGTCCAAAGACATGCAGGTTAGGTGCATTGGTGATTCTAAATTGTCCCTAGTGTGTGCTTGGTGTGTGGGTGTGTGTGCCCTGCGGTGGGTTGGTGCCCTGCCCGGGGTTTGTTCCCTGCCTTGCTCCCTGTATTGGCTGGGATTGGCTCCAGTAGACCCCCGTGACCCTGTAGTTAGGATAATGGATGGATAATCTAATTTACATTGCCTGGTATGAATTCATGCAGCAGGAGAAGAGTGTTGGTGTCATAGAGGTTGGCATGAATGTATTAGGGTCAGTTTGCACCTGTGTGTGCACAGCACTGCTGCCATTTCAATAACTTAGACTGCGAAGCTGGTTTCATTTAAGGAGCGGCAATCAGACATATAAATAAGGAAAATATACAAGTGGAAATAACATTTTCTATTTGAAAGCGCAAATTCACCATTCATGTTTCTATGTTTTAAGGCAGATGCTTTTTTTTTTTTTTTTATGCTATGTTTAATGAAGAAAGAGAAATGTGTTTTTCTTATTCTGGCAGAGTGTCTTTGGTTGTGACAGAAACGGTGGATGCAGGACTGTTTGGTGAAGGAATTGTGGAAAGTTTAGTTCATGCATGGAAACATTTGCTTTTACCTTCTCAGGTAAGATTCCATTTTTTTTTTTTTTTTTTTTAAGCTTTTGGCTTTAAACAGAATTTAACATAACGGTTTCAAGCCTAGATAATTCAATTAAATGTTGCTGGGGGTCAGAGACTATATTGGAAATGCAAGATACAAGGAAGAGTGCCAGTCCATCCTGGGGCCCACTCACTCAGTTTAGAATCACCAGTGAACTAAACCTGCACATTCTTGGTGATGTAGGAAGAAAACTGGGGAACATGGAGATCCCCCCAACACGGATGTGTTTTAGTTTTATCATTTAGTTAATGATTTAATTGCATAATTCTAATGAAATGAATTATTATGGAGCATAATGATAAAATGTTACTTCTCCTCCTGTTGGATATTTAAATTGACTTTAAAATGTGTCTCATCCACAATCTAAATTATGCATGTCGGTGCTTTGAATGTGACTCCTGAATTTTGCTGACACCCTATGTTAGATTGTAGTAGTGCAATTATTTGGAATTAATGAACAGCGGCATCTGCAGAGGGAAACTTTGGTAAAGGTTATTTCCATGATAGACAACAGAAGCAATGTAATAACTGCTCTTCTCCTCTAGAGAAACATCCTGTCTCCTTTCCTGTTTACCTTCTGTGCAATGGAATTCCTTTAGAATACCAGCTCATGCCATCTGCTGAAGGTCACAGGCAACTCCTCCGTCATAGGTTTTATTGATACTGGAGACGAGTCGGAGTGCAGAAAGCTGGTGGAGGACTTCCTCTTGTGGACTTAAGTCTTTCTTGCATGGTGAATCTTGTTTAGCTGTCCTCATTGCTTGCAGGTATATTTTTTCCTGCTATTATTCTTTTGCTTTCACAGGGTCAGACGGGCTGTTCCAGTCAGGCGGGTCGAGTTATTCCAGCTATGGCTACGGTGTTTGGCATGGCAGTGGAATGTCCAGAGATAAGGAGGCATCATAGGTAAAAACATAATAATATGTAAACTACATACATGTACAGTTGTACTTGAAAGTTTGTGAACCCTTTAGAATTTTCTATATTTCTGTGTAAATATGACCTAAAACATCATCAGATTTTCACTCAAGTCCTAAAAGTAGATAAAGAGAAACCAGTTAAACAAAGGAGACAAAAATATTATACTTGGTCATTTATTTATTGAGGAAAATGATCGAATATTACACAACAAGCGTTGGCTGGAGTGGCATAAACCACACCAACCACCATTGGACTATGCAGAAGTGGAAATGTGTTTTCTGGAGTGATGAATCACACTTCACTATCTGGCAGTCTGGTGGACCAGTCCAGGTTTGGTGGATGCCAGGAGGAGCGTACCTTCTGGACTGCATAGTGCCCTCTGTAAAGTTTAGTGAAGGGTTAATGGTCTGGAGCTGTTTTTCAGGGTTTGGGCTCGGTCCCTTGGTACCTGTGAAGGGTACTATTAATGCTGCAGCACAGAAAGACATTTTAGACAACTGTGCACTTTCAACTGTGTGTCAACAATTTGGGGAGATCAGACGAGTTTGGTGTGGAGGAATTTGGGTGGCGCGCACAGGGCCCTGACCTAACATAAATTTCCACATATTCTGGAAAGTCTTCCCCGGAGAGTGGGAGCTTTTATAGCTGTTGTGTTTCAGCCAGGGTACCAGTCATCCCAACTTGGATTCAATTTCATGTTTTAGGTCTGTTTTGTTCATTTTCGGTTCAGTTCGATTTGATTTACAGTAATGTTCCTTTTGTTGAGTATTTGCATTATTCTTTATTTCTAATTGTGTTTATGCATGTAAGTTGCCTGGGTTGTGTTTTTGTGGGTGGTTCCCCACGTGCCACTCACCACCAGGAATTGCCTTTCACCCTATAAATTAGGGGAGTCTCCCACAGTTCCTGGTGGTTCATTTCAAATGTGCTTAGGGAGTTTTAGTGAGTTCAGTTATTTTTCTTGTGCTTGTACTTTAAGATTTCTCTGGGTTTTCACCCTCCATGCTGGTTTTTTTTTGACTACACCTTGGGATGCTGTTTTGTATTGCTTTGTGCTTTGCCCAGAGGGGACTGGGTGGTCTCATGGTCTGGAATCCCTACAGATTTTATTTTTTCTCCAGCCGTCTGGAGTTTTTTTGTTTTTCTGTCCCCCTGGCCATTGAACCTTACTCTTATTCGATGTTAATTAATGTTGATTTATTTTGTTTTCTTACTGTGTCTTTTATTTTTCTATTCTTTATTATGTAAAGCATTTTGAGCTACTGTTTGTATGAAAATGTACTATATAAATAAATGTTGTTGTTGTTGTTTAGACAACTCCATTTTGCCCTTATGTGTTGTGGAGCTTGTTTATGTGAAAGAACATTTTTGTGAGGAATAAAACCTTGTCTGTGGTGGGCTGGCACCCTCCCTGGGGTTTGTTCCTGCCTTGCGCCCTGTGTTGGCTGGGATTGGCTCCAGCAGACCCCCGTGACCCTGTAGTTAGGATATAGCGGGTTGGATAATGGATTGATGGATAAAACCTTGTTATTTTTTATGAATGTTTCTGTACTGGCCCATTTATCTAGCCAGTTTTGCCGGTATATTCCCCTCTACACTCTTCAAAATAATGGTTCTTTAATGGCACTCTATGGCACATTTTTTTAAAGTATAGTAGGCATTATTAGAAGTGCTTTTGTAACCTTCTGAGAGTTGTGTGTCTTGAGACTCCTCTTTATAACCATAACCACTTTGGACAACTTCATATTAATGCCCTTGGTTTTGGAATGGGATGTCCAACAAGCTCATATAGCTGTAATGGTCAGGTGTCCACAAACTCCATATAGCGCCTTATACTTTAAAACCTTAATTTAGCAGTTTATGTTTTTTTCATCAGGTTTTATTGGTTCAGGGGCACAAGTTTACCTTTAATTTTTAATTTATTGAACTTCTGGTATCTTCCTAATGTAGGGTTGGCGTGCAACAAGTAGGTGGAGTGTGTTTGGAAGGAGCTGTGTGTCTTCATGGTCCAGTTAATTACAACAGTGACAATGGCGACTCTGAAGAACCGTACACCACTGAGAGAATGAGCCGGGTGCCTGGAGGGTACACCCCTCTGAGTGAACCTTTTCAGGTTATGACGGTCAATTTCAACGAACCAGAGGTGAGGCGTTTTTAAAACAAAATAAGCTTTTTCATGTGTAAGATGAAGCTATTTATTACATTTAATTTTGCAAAGAAATCAATATTTTTAGTTATATTGCCAACTAAAAAAAAACTATGTTCTTTTGCCAAAATTGTTTCACTCTCCATTTCTTAAATAATTGTTATAAGAAGTCGGGCAAAATGACACATGCACTACTACTAATTGCACTACCACAATGAACACATTATGATATGTGTGCTTTTGAGACAGCTTAGGCCCTTTCTTCAGGCAACTTAATAAATGCTGAAATAAATAAATCTATAAATAAGTGTGTATATATATATATATATATATATATATATATATATATATATATATATATATATATATATATATATAGCACATCACTTTTTCCACATTTTGTTATGTTACAGCCTTATTCCAGAATGGATTAATTTATTTTTTTTCCTCAGAATTCTACACACAACACCCCATAATGACAACGTTAAAAAAAGTTTACTTGAGGTTTTTGCAAATTTATTAAAAATACAAAAACTGACAAATCCCATGTACATAAGCATTCTCAGCCTTTGCTCAATACTTTGTCGATGTACCTTTGGCAGCAATTCCAGCCTCAAGTCTTTTTGAATATGATGCCACAAGCTTGGCACGCCTATCCTTGGCCAGTGTCGCCCATTCCTCTTTGCAGCACCTCTCAAGCTCCATCAGGTTGGATGGGAAGCGTCGGTGCACAGCCATTTTAAGATCTCTCCAGAGATGTTCAATCGGATTCAAGTCTGGGCCACTCAAGGACATTCACAGAGTTGTCCTGATGCCACTCCTTTGATATCTTGGCTGTGTGTTTAGGGTCGTTGTCCTGCTGAAAGATGAACCGTCGCCCCAGTCTGAGGTCAAGAGCTCTGGAGCAGGTTTTCATCCAGGATGTCTCTGTACGTTGCTGCAGTCATCTTTCCCTTTATCCTGACTAGTCTCCCAGTTCCTGCCGCTGAAAAACATCCCCACAGCATGATGCTGCCACCACCATGCTTCACTGTAGGGATGGTATTGGCCTGGTGATAAGCGGTGCCTTGTGTCATCCAAACGTGACGCCTGGCATTCACACCAGAGTTCAATCTTTGTCTCATCAGACCAGAGAATTTTGTTTCTCATGGTCTGAGAGTCCTTCAGGTGCCTTTTGGCAATCTCCAGGCAGGCTGCCATGTGCCTTTTACTATGGAGTGGCTTCCATCTGGCCACTCTACCATACAGGCCAGATTGGTGGATTGCTGCAGAGATGGTTGTCCTTCTGGAAGGTTCTCTTCTCTCCACAGAGGACCTCTGGAGCTCTGACAGAATGACCATCGGGTTCTTGGTCACCTCCCTGACTTAAGGCCCTTCTCCCCCGATCGTTCAGTTTAGATGGCGGGCCAGCTCTAGGAAGAGTCCTGGTGGTTTCGATCTTCTTCCACTTACGGATGATGGAGGCCACTGTGCTCATTGGGACCTTCAAAGCAGCAGAAATTTTTCTGTAACCTTCCCCAGATTTGTGCCTCGAGACAATCCTGTGTCTGAGGTCTACAGACAATTCCTTTGATTTCATGCTTGGTTTGTGCTCTAACAGCTGTGTGACCTTCTATAGACAGGTGTGTGCCTTTCTAAATCATGTCACATCAACTGAATTTACCACAGGTGGACTCCAATTAAACATCTCAAGGATGATCAGGAGAAACAGGATGCACCTGAGCTTAGGGCTGTTCGATATAACGATATATATCGGATGACAATATGAAAACGTCTATCGCTGCACATTACGCTATAGTTTGTTTCGTGGTGTCGCAAAATAAACTTTTTACGGCAATATTTTTTTCATTGTTTTGATGGCCACCACGTGGATGCAGACACACTAGCATGGCTGATGAAGATGAGGCAACACCAGGTAGCTCCACACAGAAGGACCTTGTTCCTAAACGAGGGGCTACCTCTGTAGTATGGAGATGGTTTGGATTTGAAGAGTCTGACACGGACCAGAAAACGGTACTGTGCAAATTATGCTGCAAACCGATCGCTACCACAGACACCAACACGACAAACCTCTTCTACCACCTCCGCAAAAAGCACGTGAGCGAGCATGCAGAGAGTTTACAAGTGAGAGGCAGGTCACGTAGGATATTACAGTTGTAAAGGTACTATTTAAACGAGCATGTTAAAAGCTTGGAAGATTAATTGCTACCAAAACAATTTGCTTAAGGCATAATTTTCCTGCAGCGTTTGCTGTCAGCGTTAATCTTGTTAAAATTACTGTAGCGTCTTCCAGATGTAATGACGATCCGAGACGGTCACTTGGTTAGTTCCCTCTTTATTAAACACAAACAAAAAAAAATGGTTGCTGTTGGCCACAACCATGCCGAACAGACAGCAATCCAAAAACAAACTCTCTTAGCTAGCTTACAAGATCGCCGCCCACTCCTCCTTTTCACAGCGCTCCCCCATCCCTCCGAACCTCCTTTACCTTCCACTCTATTACAGTCCATCAGAAATAACAGGGACAACAGAATAAATAACTGAGAGGGATGTAAATCACAGAACACAAACTGCAGAACAGAACTCTACAATAAAGAACAGAACGCTACATTACGCTTACGCCACAACTGCATTAACGGAAATCTCGTAATGAGTTACAGCGGATCGCCCGTGCTTGGGGCTGGACGGCATCAACACGCTAGCGCCGCCCAGTCCCACGCACGGGCATCAGCTGTAACTCATTAACGGAGATTTGCCACACTACGATGTGCAAATTAACATTTTACTAGAATGTAGCCTAAAAATATTATATTTAATATTATATATTTAATATATTTTTGTCGTAAGCCTTATTGCTGCTACAGTTTGAAGTACAATGTTTACATTTGGTTTTGACAGTTAATGTTAGACTTGTATTTATTTTGTTTTAAGGGTTTATTGGCCTTATATAGTTTAGTTGTTAGTGCTTTGATGGTTTTATATTTAATATATGTTGTGAGAGTTATTGCTGCTACAGTTCACATTTTGTTTATGTCAGGCATTTTATATAGCAGTATTTTATATTGGGCCTTTAGTAATTTGTTTTTGAAAAGTGTTTTATATTTGATACATTAACATTTTATGTTTACATTCTAAGTCAAACATTTGCTCAAATGTTCTAAATAAAAGAACAGAAATAATTACAAGTTGAGTACTTCTCATTTTTGATTTTTTAATTTAAATGAAAAAAAGGGAGTGGTGATTATATAAACTATTCACTGAATACAAAGAAAATGTACTATATCGTGATATCGGGATATGAAATGAAATATCGGGATATAAGATTTTGGTCATATCGCACAGCCCTACCTGAGCTCAATTTGGAGCTTCACGGCAAAGGCTGTGAATACTTATGTACAAACCGGATTCCAAAAAAGTTGGGACACTATACAAATCGTGAATAAAAACTGAATGCAATGATGTGGAGGTGCCAACTTCTAATATTTTATTCAGAATAGAACATAAATCACGGAACAAAAGTTTAAACTGAGAAAATGTATCATTTTAAGGGAAAAATATGTTGATTCAGAATTTCATGGTGTCAACAAATCCCAAAAAGTTGGGACAAGGCCATTTTCAGCACTGTGTGGCATCTCCCCTTCTTCTTACAACACTCAACAGACGTCTGGGGACCGAGGAGACCAGTTTCTCAAGTTTAGAAATAGGAATGCTCTCCCATTCTTGTCTAATACAGGCCTCTAACTGTTCAATCGTCTTGGGCCTTCTTTGTCGCACCTTCCTCTTTATGATGCGCCAAATGTTCTCTATAGGTGAAAGATCTGGACTGCAGACTGGCCATTTCAGTACCCGGATCCTTCTCCACGCAGCCATGATGTTGTGATTGATGCAGAATGTGGTCTGGCATTATCTTGTTGAAAAATGCAGGGTCTTCCCTGAAAGAGATGACGTCTGGATGGGAGCATATGTTGTTCTAGAACCTGAATATATTTTTCTGCATTGATGGTGCCTTTCCAGACATGCAAGCTGCCCATGCCACACGCACTCATGCAACCCCATACCATCAGAGATGCAGGCTTCTGAACTGAGCGTTGATAACAACTTGGGTTGTCCTTGTCCTCTTTGGTCCGGATGACATGGCGCCCCAGATTTCCAAAAGAACTTGAATCGTGACTCGCCTGACCACAGAACAGTCTTCCATTTTGCCACACTCCATTTTAAATGATCCCTGGCCCAGTGACAACGCCTGAGCTTGTGGATCTTGCTTAGAAATGGCTTCTTCTTTGCACTGTAGAGTTTCAGCTGGCAACGGCGGATGGCACGGTGGATTGTGTTCACTGACAATGGTTTCTGGAAGTATTCCTGAGCCCATTCTGTGATTTCCTTTACAGTAGCATTCCTGTTTGTGGTGCAGTGTCGCTTAAGGGCCCGGAGATCACGGGCATCCAGTATGGTTTTACGGCCTTGACCCTTACGCACAGAGATTGTTCCAGATTCTCTGAATCTTCGGATGATGTTATGCACAGTTGATGATGATAGATGCAAAGTCTTTGCAATTTTTCGCTGGGTAACACCTTTCTGATATTGCTCCACTATCTTTCTGCGCAGCATTGTGGGAATTGGTGATCCTCTACCCATCTTGGCTTCTGAGAGACACTGCCACTCTGAGAAGCTCTTTTTATACCCAATCATGTTGCCAATTGACCTAATTAGTGTTTATTGGTCTTCCAGCTCTTCGTTATGCTCAAATTTACTTTTTCCAGCCTCTTATTGCTACTTGTCCCAACTTTTTTGGGATTTGTTGACACCGTGAAATTTTGAATCAACATATTGTTCCTTTAAAATGATACATTTACTCGGATTAAACGTTTGATCTGTCATCTACGTTCTATTACAAATAAAATATTGACATTTGCCATCTCCACATCATTGCATTCAGTTTTTATTCACAATTTGTTTAGTGTCCCAACTTTTTTGGAATCCGATTTGTACATGTGCTTTCTCAATTTTTTTATTTGTAATAAATTTACAAAAACCTCAAGTAAACTTTTTTCACGTTGTCATTATGGGGTGTTGTGTGTAGAATTCTGAGGGAAAAAATTAATTTAATCTATTTTGGAATAAGGCTGTAACATAAGAAAATGTGGGAAAAGTGATGCGCTGTGAATACTTTCTGGGTGCACAGTATTTGGTTTAAGGTGAATAACCTGATTATGGGAGACCCGGTTTCTTAATAATCTGTGTTTGCATGCACAATCATTCTTCTAGAGTTCTCATTATGTTTATTAACTTTAGCCACACCAAAGGCAAGCAAGATTATATTAACATTTCCATCATTCACATGTACAAAATATCGAAACAAAAAAAAATGAAAAGGGTCTGAAGCAAAAGTTTGGGCCCCCGATATGGTCAGTACTTTGTAAGACCATCTTTGGCGAGTACCACACTTTTTGTAGCCAGCTAAGAGTCTTCTTACTTGGGGTCTTTTCGCCCATTCATCCTTGTAAAAGGCGCCTCATTCTGTGAGATTCTTGGCCCGTCTTGCATGCCCTGCTTTCTCTTTTGAGATCCATCCATCCATTATCCAACCCGCTATATCCTAACTACAGGGTCACAGGGGTCTGCTGGTGCCAATCCCAGCCAACACAGGGCGCAAGGCAGGAAACAAACCCCAGGCAGGGTGCCAGCCCACCGCAGGCTCTTTTGAGATCTCTCCACAGATTTCCGGTGATGTTGAGGTCGGGGGGCTGTGACGGCCATGGTAAAACTGGCAGCTTGTGGCTCTTGAGGTATTCTTTGCAGATTTGGAGGTGTGTTTCGGCTCGTTATCTGGTCCTCTTTATAACTTCAACTTTTTTTTTTTTTTATTAGATGATGTGGTGTTTGCTTCCAGACTTTTATGCTATTTCTTTGACTCCATTCTTCCCTCCACCAATGATGTGCTCCCTGTGTCCCTGGCTGCAACACAAGCCCAAATCCTGATCAATTCACTGCCATGCTTAATAGTTGGCAAACCTGGAATTCGGCCCCCTTTTTTCTCCATCCATACCTTTGCACATTGTGGCCAGAAGGTTCTATTTGTCCTTCATCAGTCCACACGACTCATTTCCAAAACGCGTCAGGCTTGTTCAGAAGTTCATTTGCAAACTTCAGGCGCTCAATTTTGTGGCTCAGACGCAAGACAGATTTTCTTCTGCTGAGCCCACCATGAAGGTCACATTTGTTGAGGTGTCACTGTACAGTAGAACAGTGGACCACCAGTCCAGAGTCTGCTAAATCATCCAGTCAGACAAGGGTTTTTATTTGCCTTTCTATCAATCCAATGAGCAGTTCTTTCAGAAAGTTTTCTTGTTCTTCCAGACCTCACCTTGACCTCCACCATTCCTGCCACCTGCCATTTCTTACTAACATTATGAACTGAGGAGACGGCTCTCCTGCTTTGTGAGCTTCAATTCTTTTAATTTGTCAGAGTGCCAGGCAGCTGCTTAGAGGAGCCCATGGCTGCTGAATGTTGGGAGGAGGTTTGAGGGGTCAAAGAATTTCTACAGCTTTGACATTTGCAACACTTGGGGTTTCCTAATGAATGACTGCGAACAAGCCATAGCCCCCTAACGAGCTAGCGAAGGTCTGAGACCACCTGGGGAAAAGTTATCTGAGACCTCAAATATCTTGGTCTGCCCAAACTTTTTCATGGTGCTCCTTTCCTTTTTTCACTTTACAATTGTACCAAACAAAAACAATACACAATAATCTTATATAAAGCTCTGAAAAGAAATGCGTCATCTTCAACTTGATGCCTGTTGGTGATCGGTTCACCTTCTGCTCACTTAACTATTCACAGGAACAGACATTTTAAGTAAAGGGCACTGTATGTCCACATAATTTCCCACAGTGACTGCCAAGTCGGAAGTCTTCCTTCTTTTTAAATTTTCTTCCTTTTTAGTAATTCCTGTATGTGTTCAGATCAAAGTGTGTCTATTTATTTTTGTGTTTTCTAAATTACCTATTTAAACATTACCACTATACAAAGTTATTGTCTGTTATACCTGCATTGTTATCACTCTTTCATTTAATATTGTTCTTTATCAGTATGCTGCTGCTGGAGTTTGTGCATTTCCCCTTGGGATTAATAAAGTGTCTTGTCTGTCTATCTACCTACCGTACACCCTCAAAATCCGTGGCGGGTACGTTCCTAGAGCACCCGCGAATTGTGAAAAACCGCGACTTTTGGAAGTGGTTAAAAAATGCCTTTTAAATGCCTGTTTTTATATTTTAAACCCTAAATACAATACGCACCCAAAGCACTTTAATTTCGTTTCAAACTTAGCTTAAAACAGTAATATATTACCAAAAAAAATTGCCCTAATACATTATGTGATATGGCGGGTCCGCGGCTTCCGAAAAAAGTCAGTTTTTTTAAATCCGTCCAGCTGTCTCGTTCTCCGTGGGCGCGATTGCACAACTGCGGGGAGTTAATTGGCCGATTGGAGCGAGTCGCACCTGCACGTGAGGGTGCGGTCGTTCTTGTTTGCCTCATTGGCTTCCTGCGGGGTGTAATTAAGACGCTGTGCCCACGCAGGCAGAGAGGTGTATATGTTTATATATAAGCGAAGGTACACCAGAGGGGGGGATAAATCGGAAAGAAATCATGGAGGAAAAGAAAGGAGAAAGGTTGATGCAGTAAAAGGTCGGAAAACAGCAGTCAGGGGGGTGACGATCCGGCCACCTGGAAGGTGGAAACGCCCTGAGCTGGGGTCCCGCGAGCGCGTATTCTGTTGCGCCTAGGGGCTAGTTCGCCCCACTGAATGTACCAGTGAGTGGGGTGAGCAGGAGAGGTGCCTCCGGGATCTGAGGAGCGACTGCGGGTGCGCGAAAGATCGAGCGAGGAGAGTTGACCTCGGCAGTCTTGCAGTGACTTCCTGATGGAGGCCAAGACGGATGTTAACTGAAGGCGCTCGTGGTTGTTGGTCCCCGCTGGCCGCGAGTAATGGTGGGCTGGAGAGTAAACGGAGCGAAAGAGAGAGACTGCGTTTTAATTGCTGCATATATTAACCTTGCATTTTAAAGGATTTATTTATTGTTGATTTTAACCTCACTGGACACTTGATTTTATGGATTTATTTATGGAAATTGAAGCACTGCACTTTGTTTTTGATTGTTTTTGAATAAAAGCACTTTATAGAATATCCCCTGGCCTTGAGAGATTTGTCCCTATGTGTCAGCTCATCTCGGTGACATTATCGACGGTGTTGGGTTCAAGGGCTCCTGAACAGCAATAGGAGCATGGAGTCGAACCCGCATCGTCACCCAAAAACAGAATGTAAAGGTAAACCCGTATACTGTACAGTACTGTACTGCTGTGTCTCCCGCTGTCTAAGATTTATGTATAATACCGATGTTACCGCTGTATGTACTGTAATTCATACAAGCACGTTTTCTTTGGTATGCGCTGTCATTTTCTTTGTTATAAGCAGAGTAAATACATAATAATTGAATTTCATTAAAATACAGTAAAATGTACGGGTACTCACCAATGATGAATGACATTGATGATGACAACGAAGTAGCTGTGCAGTACAATGCAGAGGATTTAAAACTCCTCGGGTGGCGCCTCTTCTTCATGAGCTTCAGGAAGAGTCGTATCTTTGTACAGGTGGTCTTCTGGTGGGTTTTCTTGCTGGCTTTTCTTTATAGGTTAACGGAACATTGTGACGGAAAGTTGCTACATTGTCTCCTGTAGCGAACTGCTGGTACAATTTCCGTGCTTTCTCACGGATGATGTTACCGTCCAAGGGGATGTTCTTCTTCCTGCAGTCAGTGATCTACAATGCCAAGGCAGATTCCATCCGGACGATATTTTTATTCCTTATGGTCGTTACTTTTTTGGCACATTCACAGAAACTTACAGATACGGTACTCCAGATCGCTGCTTTTGTTCTTCTTTATGTAGCGTGCGGTGCTTTCATTAATGCCATATTGGCGCGCTACTGCAGCATAACTCTTTAGTTCCCAGAGCAAATCCAGTAGTTCAACCTTCTCCTGGAGTGTTTTAAACTTCTTCTGGCGCTTAGGCTCAGTGCCAGAAGCCTTGGAAGGTGCAGGACGATTCAACAGCATCTTGTGTGTTTAAGAAGAACAAAATGAATACAATAACAAAATGGAAAACATGAGGACACTCAGCTGGCGACAAATCACAGGGCAGCAGTCAATCGGCAGCAAGCAGTAAGGAGAAATGAATAACGCTCTCGGATTGGCTACTTTCAACAACAACATTTATTTCTATAGCACATTTTCATACAAACAGTAGCTCAAAGTGCTTTACATAATAAAGAATAGAAAAATAAAAGACACAATAAGAAAACAAAATAAGTCAACATTAATTAACATAGAGTAAGGTCCAATGGCCAGGGTGGACAGAAAAAAAAAAAAACTCCAGACGGTTGGAGAAAAAAATAAAATCTGTAGGGATTCCAGACCATGAGACTGCCCAGTCCCAAACCATCCCAAACCGCGTTTCCCTCAGCGGTTGCTTCTTGTTCTCTCTACAGCACAGTATTGCCACGAAAAAAGCCATCAAAAATTGCGGAGGATATTTGCGCTTTCCGCTAACAATTAATAGTTAGGTTCTAAGGAAAAATCTGCAAACGACTAAGTCCGCGAACCCTGAACCGCAACTTTGCGGGGGTTCTACTGTATTTATTTATTTAAAGAACTTCTGTAAAAAGGCAAATTTCCCCCTGGGAATGGATAAAGTTGTATTTATTCAGGACAGATTTGTTGTGTGAACAGTAGCAGTGACAGGCCTACCCTCCCTAACAGTACTGGAGGTGAATCCTGAGGTAACTGCTTTGGTTTTAGGACAGAGGACAAAGGAAATATCTGTTCATCAGTCGACCTGCAGTTACTGTTTAGAGAAAGAGATTTTGTATTTGTTACCTTTTCATTTTTTGTTTAACTCTGTCAGGGTGGGTGTCGGCTTTTGTCAAAAGGAGGGTTTGACGGTGGTAATCAACTGTAAACGGTGACGAAACCTGCCGTTGTGTTTTAGGTGGACTCTCTTTGCTAGAAGGAGAGTTCGCTTCATTGATTTGACCGACATGCCCTGTGCTCAAGTGAGTAGCGAGGAGTAAACAATGGCATTGACATCTGGCGAGAGATTGAAGCGAATCCATAAATCAAAAATACGCTGTGGACGACGTTTGCATATTATTACCAAATTGGACTCTGATTTCGTTACAAGTGATCGAAAACAAATGGGGGGGTACCAGCATCAGCTGATCACAGTCCTGAACAGGTTTGTGTAGCTGATGCACCTACAGCAGTGTTTGCCTGGGAGGACCGCCACTTACACTGACAAGAAGTAGAAACCATAATGCGATGCACTGCACCTGCTGCTGCCGCCCCTGCCACGCAAAAACAGCCTGGCAGCCAGTGTGCCACACATTTCTGGCAAACTTGTAGCCACAGCGCGCAGCAACAGAAATTTTATGTTGATGTTTGTGTGAATCCATTGCTTTGTGTGCTTTCAGAAAACTAAATATTCAGCCCTCAAAGAGTTCATTCTGTTTCTAGGAGCTTGAAGGCCTATGCTGTCAAAAACCTTGTCGGATCACTGTGCCAGTTTCCAAATCTGGCATTTTTGATGCCATCATTTCATGGTTTGTTCTTCATTTGGATGATGAAATCAGCCTTTCAACGGGACCCGAGGAAGAGACGTGCTGGGAGCAGGCAGTTTATCCTGTACATAATAGTCTTCTTAATAAATCAGGTATTTATTTTTCATTTCCTGTAATATGTTTTTTTTTTATTGTCAAAGGTCATTTTAATCTTTTTGTTTTATATTGTTTGTTTATTTGGACATGATATATTGCCTCAGGTAATATAATTACTTTCAGAATATGACATGAAAATCACCTTATGAGAAGGATTTAGGAGTGAGTCATAGTGGACTTGTCACTATCAACTGCCAGACAAGTCATTAACATGGCTAACAGAGTGTCAGGTTATATAGCGCCTTGATGCGTGGAGAACAAGTCACAGGAGGTTCTGCTCAAGCTTTATAACACACTGGTGAGGCCTCATCTGGAGTACTGGGTGCAGTTTGGGTCTCCAGGCTACAAAAAGGACATAACAGCACAAGAGAAGGTCCAGAGAAGAGCAACTAGGCTGAGTCCAGGGCTACAGGGGATGAGTTACGAGGAAAGATTAAAAGAGCTGAGCCTTTACAGTCTAAGAAAAAGGAGATGAAGAGGAGACCTGACTGGAGTGTTTAAAATTATGAAGGCAATTAGTCCAGTGGGTCGAGACGGTGACTTTAAAATTAGTTCATGAAGAACACGGGGACACAGTTGGCAACTTGTGAAGGGGAAATTTCACACAAACATTAGGAAGTTTTTCTTTACACAAAGAACGAGAGACACTTGGAATAAGCAACCAAGAAGTGTGGTAGACAATAAGACTTTAGGGACTTTCAAAACTCCACTTGATGTTTTTTTGGAAGAATTAGGTGTATAGCTGGATTCTGGATGGAGGTATTTCTGACCATTCTTCATTACAAAATCTCTCCAGTTCAGTTCAATTTGATGGACAGCCTGCTTCAAATCCTCCCATAGATTTTCGATGATATTCAAGTCAGGGGACTGTGACGGCCATTCCAGAACATTGTACTTCTCCTTCTGCATGAATACCTTTGTAGGTTTCGAACTGTGTTTTGGCTCATTGTCTTGTTGGAGTATCCAACCCCTGCTTAGTAACTTCACCTTTGTGACTGATGCTTGAACATTATCCTGAGGAATTTATTGACATTGGATTGAATTCATCCGACCCTCGACTTTAACAAGGGCCCCAGTCCCTGAACCAGCCATACAGCCCCACAGCATGATGGGACCTCCACCACATTTGACAGGAGGTAGCAGGTGTTTTTCTTGCAATGCGCTGTTCTTCCGCCATGCAAAGCGCTTTTTCTTCTGACCAAATAACTCAATTTTTGTCTCATCAGTCCAAAGCACTTTGGACTTCTCACAATCCTGCTCATGTGCCACTCCTGTATTTTTCTTGGCCTGCCAGACCTGCTGTGTTGGTTTAACAGCAACTGTGCCTGTAGCCTTCCATTTCCTGATTCCATTCCTTACACTTGAAACTGACAGTTTAATCCTCTGAGATGGCTTTTTGTAGCCTTCCCCTAAACCAGGAGACTCAACAATCTTTGTTTTCAGATCTTTTGAGAGTTGCTTTGAGGATCCCATGCTGTCTGTCACTCTTCAGAGGAGAGTCAAAGGGAAGGAAGCACAACTTGCGATTGACCACCTTAAATACCTTTGACCACTCGTGATTGGACACTCCTGTCTATGAAGTTCAAGGCCTAACGAGCTCATCCAACCAAGTAATCAGCATTGAGCAGTGACAGGCATTCAAATCAGCACAATGACAAGGGGACCCACATTTGTGTACAGCCAGTTGTTCACATTTGATTTAATTTCATACAACTAAATACTGCGTCACTAAAAATCTTTGTTCAGAAAACACCGCAGCACTCCTAGGAAATGACAGACATACCACTGTGATCTGTTTTGTTGAAAGGAGAGTCAATTATTATGCAGGCTGAGAGGGGGTCCCAAACGTTTTCCTATGACTGTATGTGTATTCATGGGGAGGCACAGTAGTACAGTTGTCAACTCTGGGCCTCACAGCACCAGCGTCCTGGGGTCACATCCCATGCTCAGTCATTGTCAGTGTGGGCTTTTCTCTGGATACTCTGGTTTCCCCACCGCCTTTCCAAAGATGTGCATATTAAGATTATGTCACATTTCTCACCAGAATGACTAAAAAGGGAAGAAAACTTCCGACTTGGCAGCTCCACTCCCAAAGTGGCACTGTGCAGGTGTATTGCCTCTTGGTGTACAGGGAGCCCCCAGTTGTGTTTCCGGACACACTTCTGCTGAACAATTTGTTGGGAGAGGATGTGCAGCATTGTTCATAATGGCTTTGTTTTCATTCTCTCCTCCTTTACTACCACCAGGGGGTCCCAAGTGCTTCCTATAATTAAATTTGCCCTTTTAGTTTGATTATTGATTTGGTGGGCCTCTCTTGAAGTGATGTGACCAGACCAGCACAGCTCACTGACCATCACAGGGGACAGCAAATTTACACGGTGATACAAGCTGTACACGGACTACTTGACATTGGCTCAAAGTGTCATATCTTCAGTGTTGTCCCATGAAAAGATTGAATAAAATATTTACAAAAATGTGAGGGGTGCACTCACTTTTGTGAGATACCGTATGTATAGTGTAGATTAAATTCTTAATTTCTGCCGAGGCCTTAACTACAGTACTTTTTTAAGCTATACTTCCTGCCTTGCACCCTGTGTTGGCTGGGATTGGCTCCAGCAGACCCCCGTGACCCTGTAGTTAGGATATAGCGGGTTGGATAATGGATGGATGGATGAAGCAGTGGAGTATTCACCATGAAGAGTTTCATTTAAAATAAAACTTTTTTTTTTTTTTTTTGTGTGTGTTTCTTTTCCAATACAGAATTTTTGGTTCAACCCAAAGACAGCTTCATTCTGGAGGTCTCCTGCCAGGACACATATTTAAGAATCGGTAGCATTTCTGTTATAAAAGAGGGACCCCTAACAGACGTGGACAATGAAGCCAAACTGTGCAGTGCCTTAGCCGGCCTTCAGACGACCCAAGCAAGAACTCCACAGCCCCCTTGCACCCTGGAATCGTCTGAAATCGCCTTGCTTAATAATCTGCACTACCATGACGTTTTTAAACGAGCACTGGGAAAGCTGGTGTCCTCTTTACGTGCACGATGTGAATCGCAGAGCCGCACGCTGGATGCCAATTCGAGCAGAGACTGTGGGAAAAGTCAGACGGAGCCGCGCTCAAATGTGACCCCCGACCCTTTGTATGTTCTGGATGTCTCGGAGGGTTTCTCTGTACTCTCTTTGATTGCTGCCAAACTTGGGCGAGTGAAGGCTTACAGCTCCGTAGAGAAAGAGCAGCACCAAACGGCACTGAAGATTTTAGCAGAGGCTAACGGAGTCTCAAAAGAAATGCTTCAGTTTTGGATGAGCCATCTCGAGGAAGACACGGCCATCCTGCAGAGGCCCGCGACGGACAAGCTGTGGAGCGCCGTCATTCTGGACTGTGTGGAAACCAGCGGCCTCATTCGGGAAGAACTGTTAGAGAAGGCTGCTTTGGCCAGGTGAGCAAATCTGGGCTGGAAAATGAGGTGGTTCAGGGGTCTAAGGGACACCCTGCGAGTGGCAGTGGGACGTGTCTTTAGTTTAAAAACAATCCCGACACTGTCTTGCTATATTGTTAGGAGACATGGACGCCATCCAGTGACCTGAGACGAAGGCTTCATGTGTGTGTCTCTCCGGAAAATCCTTGGGTACCGTTGGCTTGGCTTTGTGTTGCTCACGGAGTCCCGAATGAGGCACATGACCCGCATTGTGAGAGAGCGTCAGTGACGGCACTACGGCCGTGTGGCACCATTACTCGAGGGTGATCCGGCTCGTAAGATCCTCATTGTTGGGGAGCCGTGTGGCTGGACCAGGCCAAGGGGTCGCCCACGTTAACACCTGGCTGTGGCAGACAGAGGGTCATTTCTGGAGGGAGGGACTGGACCGGGCATCTACCTGGGGGGTTGCCAACCGGAATCCTGTGTTGTTTCATCGTGTAGTGGGTGCGGCAACACTCTGTACCAGTGCATGCTCCCCAACCTGACCTGACCTGACCTGACCGACACGGAAGTCAATGTTGTATCATAATGGCTGTACTACTGTACCTCCACATTGATCATTGGGAGAGGTGGGTAAGGGGTGAGGACCCCACAAGCATGATCACACCAAAGATGACTTCAGCCTCACACTTAAAATGATGTGCCATAGCTAAGTGCTTGTTATAAAAGCACACTTTGGGTTAATTCTTTTAAAACTCCCTTTCTAACCCCTCCACAGATGTTATACTCACAAACTAGAAAGTTTTCTTATCGTTTGAGACGTCTACTCTGTGCAGGGCAAAAGTCATTTTTTCCAACAATGTTCCCAGACCTTTTTATTGACCACCAGTAACGGCGCACTGCCGTAACGAGAACGTGCAGTGAATACCCTTGACTTGAACATTCCTAGTCTTCCTCCTCTTTCTCTGTACGTTGATCATTCGTTTGCTCAGAGGTTGATGCGCTTGTTCCTTCCTGAGCAGCTCTTCTCTTCTCCACCCTAGCTGCCCGCTTCTTCTCTTCTTTGGTTGGCGTCTTTACGCGTTAAAACTGATCGAGTCAGTGTTTGTGTTGGGATTACTTTGTACGTTTCCCTTAATTGTTCACTTAAGTCTTCAATCTGCCTCAAGAATGATTTAAGATATGAAGAGGGAGGGGAAGTGATGGCGACGACGGTGGTAGGGAATAAGAACGGCACCTGTACGCGTTTACCACACCGTCGCCCTGCTGGCCACTGCCGAGAGTTGATTCTACAATAAAATGTAATAAAAATAAAAAGATGAATAACCTTGGAGGTCAATCATCACCCCGAGATTGGATTATAGAGGACACGTCGTATATGTGTACCAAATTTCAGGTCAGTACGTCAAACGGTTTGCGAGCTACAGGGGATTTAAAATCCTGGACAGACAAACAGACAGCCACGGTAGCGTATTATATAAGACCAGTAATGGCGCACTACAGAATAACGTGCAGTGAATACCCTTGACTTTGAGCGTTCATAGTTTTCCTCCTCTTTCTCTGTACGTTGATCATTCGTTTGCTCAGAGGTTGATGCGCTTATTCCTTCCTGAGCAGCTCTTCTCTTCTCCACCCTAGCTGCCCGCTTCTTCTCTTCTTTGGTTGGCGTCTTTTCGCGTTAAAACTCATTAAGTCAGAGTTTGTGTTGCAATTACTTTGTACGTTTCCCTTAATCGTTCACTTAAGCTGCCACTTAAGTCTTCAATCTGCCTCAAGAATGATTTAAGATATGAAGAGGGAGGGGACGCGACGGTGAAGGTGGTAGGGAATAAGAACGGCGCCTGTACGCGTTTACCACACCGCCGCCCTGCTGGCCACTGCAAGAGTTGATTCTACAATAAAATAAAAATAAGAAGAGCAATAACCTTGGTGGTCAGTCATAACCCCGAAAGCGCACAGTAGACATCACATCGTATCTGTGTACCAAATTTCAGGTGAGCTGCAGGTGATTTAAAATCCTGGACAGACAAACAGACAGCCAGAGTAACGTATTATATAAGAAGATATCTCAATTCCAGTGGGTCACAAGCTTACTTGGTTAATATTTGGCCGCATTGCCTTTAAATTGTTTTAACTTGAGTCAAACATTTTGGGTCCCCTTAGGCAAGTTTATTACAATGAGGTGCTGGAATTTTGTCCCATTCCTTCAGACAGGACTGGTATAACTGGGACAGGTTTGTAGGCCCACTCTTTATCATTTCAGTCCGATTGAGGCGGCCATCAGTCAGGATTGGGCCCAGCAGTTGATGGACAGACAGACAGGCAGCCAGCCTGCCAGGTCGAATTGCAGAGGTCTTGAAAAAGAAAGAAGGGCCGACAACTGCAGATATGGACTCTGTGCGTAAACTTCATGTCACTCTCAATAAAAGTCTTTGTAATTCTGCTCCACTACACCAGAGAAACATCTGACACAAAGATCTAAAAACACTTTGTGAACATTAATGTTTGTGTCATTGTCCAAACTTTGGGCCGCCACTGTATACTCCACCTATACTGCTAGACGTTTTTTTATTATAATAAAACAATGACTGGTTGGCTCCTGTTCAATGTCTCCGTTCTTCTTTTTCAATAAGGAATGGCGCTTTGTTAATCGATTCTCACAGCACCTCCAAGTATCTTTTCCATTTGTTTTGCGAAAACGCAGCTATTCAAATCCCTTGTAACCGAGAATTTGCTTGCCTTTCTGACTGGTCGAAAACTCCATCTCGCTTATTCAAAAACAGAAATGTCGACTTGCCTTGCTATAAAGTTAGGGAAGATTAAAGAAAACTCTTAACTGTGTGGCCTATTTATAAGATGACCTTTACTTACTTGCCATAATCAAAACTATAAAACCCTAATTTGCCTACCTGTGGAATAAGAAAGTATAATATAAATTCTGAGAACTACTATAAAGAATAATAATTTCCGAGAAATGGTAATTTAGGCACAACAATGACAGTAACAAAAGGAATAATGACTATATTATTTTATGGACCATCCAACAGCCACTACCCCAAATAGCACAAATTAAAACATACAAGCTTCTAAATACGTTTAGTGAACAATTATACAATTTCGTTTATTGCGATGTATAATATAACATTTTTTTCTTCTTTGCATATACAGTAATCCCTCGCTATATCGCGCTTCGACTTTCACGGCTTCACTCTTATCACGGATTTTAAATGTAAGCACATCTAAATATATATCACAGATTTTTCGCTGGTTCACGGATTTCTGCAGACAATGGGTCTTTTAATTTATGCTACACGCTTCCTCAGTTTGATTGCCCAGTTGATTTCATACAAGGGACGCTATTGGCGGTTGGCTTAGAAGCTACCCAATCAGAGCATGTATTACATATTAACTAAAACTCCTCAGTGCTATAAGATATGCATCCCGCGCTTAGCTTGATTGTTTGCTTGTCTCTGCCTCTCTCTCACCCTCTCTGACATTCTCTGCACCTGACGGAGGGGCTGTGAGCAGAGGTGCTGTTTGCTTAAAAGATACTGACGCTCCTCTAAAAAAGCGCTTTATTGCGGTGCTCGGCATATTTAAAAGCACAAAAGCACACGTATTGATTTTTTGATTGTTGCTTTAATCTCACTCTCTCTCTCACTCTCTGACGTTCTCTGCGCCTGACGGAGGAGATGTGAGCAGAGAGGCTGTTTGCTTAGAAGATACTGACGCTCCTCTAAAAAATGCTGCGGCAAACTTAAAAGCACAAGTATTGATTTTTTGATTGTTTGCTTTTCTTTGCGAGCCGCTCTGTCTCTCTCTCTCTGAAATTCTCTGCTCCTGAAGAGAAGAAGATCTATTTGCATTATTTTAATTGTGAGAAAGAACTGTCATCTCTGTCTTGTCATGGAGCACAGTTTAAACTTTTGACTAAAGGGTGTTATTTCATGTCTAGAGGGCTCTAATAATGTTAACAGTGTGGGAGAGTTTATAAGGGCTTAAAATATATAAAAATAACTACACAAACATATGGTTTCTACTTCGCGGATTTTCGTCTATCGCGGGGGGTTCTGGAACGCAACCTCCGCGATCGAGGAGGGATTACTGTATGCATATTTGCCATGTGCGGTTATTTCCTGTGCGCTTATATGACTGTGTGCTGTTTTTCTTGTGCGCTTCTTTCCAGTCGCCCCCCAAACTAATATGAATCAATTCTCTCGCCACTCTTAGGTGTTTACTGGAGCCCGGTGGTCGCATTTTCCCTGGACGGATAGTGATGTACGGGATGTTGGTGGACTCTGATGTCCTGCTGCAGGAAAGTGCCGTCCAAGGACCAGAGCCAACTCTCGGGTTGCGGGTTGCACCTTCCATAAACCGCTTCACTGTAAGTATCTTCATTTGTTTAATTTGAGTAGTCAGGAGATGATATTAAATGCACGTCAGCCCTTGCACTTTGCGAGTTTACGATTTGCAGATCTGCCTACTCGCTGGTTGTTCATCAATAAGTAAATGGGAATTATTTTGTGAGTTTTGCAGCCTAGTGTGGAAAATCGCAAACAATGCTGTTAGCAGTGCTTCTTAAATGGACTGCAAATCCCAGCAAGCCCAGAAGAACTTTGTCATTGGGCTCCTTTGGTGTTTGATGCGAGTGCAAAAATAGAAAATAGACTCACTCAGAATGACATGAAGGAAGTCTGGAACGAACTCGAGCAATTCAGGCCTCGGGTGATGGAAGGGGAAGTGGACAAAGTGAACACCCTGAATGCCCAGTCTCCACCACGCCATCCCTACTACATCAACAACTCCCACCACGTCAACTGGAATGGCAGGTGACAGGGTCTACCTCTGACCATTAGTGTAGACCAGGGGTCTCCAACACGTTACCAAGTAGCTCGCCAAAGGGTTCTTGAATCCTACGTAAATTTGAAAACTTGATTAATCGATACTGATGCTCTGTGCAAGAGAGGACAGAACCGATTATACTTCCTTAGAAAGCTGGCATCCTTCAACATTAGCAATAAGATGCTGCAGATGTTCTATCAGACGGTTGTGGAGAGCGCCCTCTTCTACGCGGTGGTGTGCTGGGGAGGCAGCATAAAGAAGATGGACGCCTCACGCCTAGACAAACTGGTGAGGAAGGCAGGCTCCGGAGCTGGACAGTCTGACATCCGTGGCAGAGCGACGGGCGCTGAGCAGGCTCCTGTCAGTCATGGAGAATCCACTGCATCCACTGAACAGGATCATCTCCAGACAGAGGAGCAGCTTCAGCAACAGACTGCTGTCACCATCCTGCTCCACTGACAGACTGAGGAGACCCCACGCTATGCGACTCTTCAGTTCCACCCGGGGGGTAAACGTTAACATTATACAAAGTTATTGTCTGTTATACCTGCATTGTTATCACTCTTTAATTTAATATTGTTCTTTATCAGTATGCTGCTGCTGGAGTATGGGAATTTCTCCTTGGGATTAATAAACTGTCCGTCCAGTTGGGGCGGGTGATCTTTCCAACAAATCATATCATGATCCTTTTAAAACAAATTCACGATCCACAATCTTTTCAGTGTGGCAGACACTTAAGAGAATATGCGTACTCCAACTCATCAAGACCTAAATAACCCTTGATTTTAAATATCAAGTTAGATTCAATTGTTCTCTCATTCGCTAGCTAAGCGGAGTTAAGGCACACGGCCCTGAAGCTGGCGCTTGAGTGATGAAGGCCTCGGCCCACTACTTGTTTATCAGATTTGCTCAAATAAATCAGTACGGCAAGCGAACTCTTATACATAGCGAAATGAGAGAAGTCACAAAATCAATCCGCACATTCAAGCAAATTCTAGAAAAAAACCCGATCTAAATCCGTTAAGTCGTTCTCTCGTGAAAAGCAGACAGACAGACAGAGAGACATTGGATTTTATATATTAGTAAACCTTCAAAATAATGTGCAGTTAAAGTCTCAACAGCATTTCTGGAGCTTAGTAGAGCCAGAGAACTATAAGAATCTTCACCAATCAGCTCTGAAAACATCTTCTTTGTTTGGGTCTCCATACCTCTGTGAGTCTGACGTGAATGTCATGAAATCAAAGTTCAGAACACAACTGACAGATGAACATTTAAATGACTCCAGAAGAAAGAACCTAAGTGGCTCCACTCCTTCATACACCTCAGTGCCAGTCATCTGACTAACTAAAAAACACATCACACATGCGACTGGACCTGTGACTAAAGTGGCATGTGACAAAATGACAAATGAAGAAGTCATATTTGTGGATTTGGAATTGCATTGCTTTGTTTTGACAGCATTCATGTCTAAATTCAATGTTGTGAGATAAACTAGAAAATGCATACAGACGTACAAAATGCACCTACAGGTGAACTAAATATTTTTTTGTGATGTTTTAATGCAAAATGTGAGTTGTGGACACCAACATTTTGTAAATGTTCAGGCAAAACAAGCTTATTCAGTTTGTTTCGGTTTAAATAAGCTATGAGAATAAATGTTAGAAAACATGAGGAGCTCTCGGCCATTTTCATTTTGTAAAAGTAGCTCTCAGGGGGGGGAAAAAAGGGTTGGAGACCCCTGGTGTAGACTGTCTGTAACTGAAGACCAAGTAAGGAGATAACTGAGGAAGCTCCACACAGGGAAAGCAGGCGGAGCAGATGGAATCAGTCCTTGAGTTCACAAGTCCTGCGCTGACCAACTTTGTGGTGTCCTCTGTCACCTGTTCAGTTTTCAGAAACCTTCAAAAAAAGTGACGGCGCTGTGGAGAACATCCTGCATTGTTGCTGTTCCAAAGATGGCAGGCGCCTCTTCACCTAATGACCACAGACCAGTGGCACTTGTGTTTCAAATCATGAAGATCTTTGATGGGCTGGTCCTGGACCCCACTGCAGCTTCTCTTTCTCTTTCCACAAGGCTGGACAAAGCTGACCGCGCTGTGAGGATTCTGTGTTTTGATTTCTCCAGCCTTTTCAGTACCACCCAGCCATCCCTCTTAAGGGGTCAACTCAGAGGTATGCAGGTGGATGAGCCTGTGGTGTCCTGGATGATCTGGACCTTCTGTCTGGCAGACCACCATCACTCTGCACACCTCAGACTAGAAATATAACAGCAGGTCAGGTCACTTGTAGAAATCCTCAGATGATTCTGCACTTATGGGGGGTACTGATAAGGTGGGCTGAGACAAAGGAGAGGAGGACTTTGAGAATTGTCTGCAATTTAGCATCAGGAAACCAACAAAACCGCTTATTGACTTTCACCGCACCAAAGAGCCTCCATGTCCAGCGACCATTCAGGGAGTGGATGGTGAGGTGGTCCTCTCCTGCAAGTACTTGGGGGGTCCACAAGAGTGATAGGCTGGACTGTTCTTGTAACACAGGACGACTATTTAAGGGCAGAGGAGGCTCTTCTTCCTTAGCAGACCGCGTTCTTTTAACGTGAGAAATGACATCCCTCACATCTTCAACAACTCCATGCTGGGCTGGTGACGTCACTTCAAGTGAGGCCCCTCCGAATCAACAAGCCGATTAAAACGGGCCAGCTCAGTTATGGGACACACTGTGGAGGTCAGAGCAGAGGAGGGGACTAAAACAAAACTGAGTGCTGTTATGAACAAGGCTACACATTCTCTAAGGGACATAACAGCACCGTGGGCCTTTATAACAGCAGCAATATGTCTGTATAGCGCCTCACTGGGACTGGCAGATCTTGTCTTTCATTTTAATTTTCTTGCTTTACAGTCATTCTGGTGTGTGTGTGTGTGTGTGTGTGTGTACATTCACAGTGGAACCTCGGGTCACGAACGTCTCTGAACACCACGTACAAATCGGATTACGACCAAAAAGTTCACCAAACTTTTGCATGTGTTCACCACCACACACTCGAGTGACGAACAAGCCAGTTTCCCTTCCGTTTCGTACGCGTCTGATTTCTGCACGTGCTCAGTCTCTCCCTGTAAGTACGTTGTTCTCGGTCAGACGCCGAGGGACTTCACCTCAAAACTGTCCTCTCCTCTCCACCCTGCTTCCTGCCCACTTCCTTCATGCCAGAACTCGGCTCATGCAAGGTTAGTTTTCTTGATTGTTTATGGTTAGTTTTTGTATAAATTACAGATTTTTCAGATTTTCATTTGTGCTTAAAAAAAAAAAAAAAGTGTTTACAGCGAGCGGTTTGTAAGACTGTAGCGTGAATTCTTGCAATGTTAGTTTTCTCTGTTCAAGGTTTTCTCAGAGTTATTCAATGTTTTTACATTTAGTTTACTATTACACTGCGCATTCTATGATATAATTAACTATTTTTGGGCTTAAAAATCTTTAAAAAAATATATTTACATACAGCTCGTACGGTCTGGAACGGATTACTTGTATTTACATACAATCCTATGGGGGAAATTCCACTGTATTTGTTTATTTATTTATTAAAAGTAGATAGATAGAAATGAAAGGCACTATATGATAGATAGATAGATAGATAGATATGAAAGGCACTATATGATAGATAGATAGATAGATACTTTATTAATCCCAAGGGGAAATTCACATAATCCAGCAGCAGTATACTGATACAAAAAACAATATTAAATTAAATAGTAATAAAAATGAAAAAAATGAAAAAAATTAAAGTATAGATGGACAGAACATTACTTATCCCCAGGGGAAAATTTGGCTTTTTACAGAAGCTCTATAAATAAATAAATAGGTAGATAAGTAAATACATAAATAAATATATACTGTCAAAGAACGACAAAAGAGCCACAAACAAGTTTAGGACAGCCTCCTGTATACTTGAACCCGGCAACAAAAAGTTAATAAATAAATAGTACAGTTGTGTACAGATTGGAGTCCAAAACAGAACTTCTTGGGTGAGGTAAAGATGGCGGCTTTAAAGCAAGAAAGAGGAAGTGACATCATCGGGGCCAGGCAGGATTTTTCAGTAACTGGGCTGCTGTGGAAAGAGAGAGAGGATTAGCGCACCCCGCCACCTCCTGGTCTGGTGTGAAATTACCTTCATGTGAGATCTTTAGCTGCCTCCCATACGCACGTGTGTGACGATACAAACACTTTGGTCTGAACAAAGAAGAAAATTAAAAAGAAAAGACGTCTTACTTGGCAGGCCCAGTCAAAGTGACGCACTATGCAAGCAGATTACTGTTGGTCTAAAGGAGCCCCCGTCACGTTTCTTTGACAGGAGTAGGATAAGCACATTTAAAGGTGGATTGGTGTTCTGTCCAGGGTTTGATCGTAGTTGTGGACGGCACCAGACAGGAAGTGGGTTAAGTGGGTCGCCGCATGTTATTTTTGTCATTTCTGACTGTAAAGCATTCTTACAAAATGAGCTCTCAATTGCAGGTACCGGTTCACATCTTTGTGGATTTAACAACGCTGCCATCTGTCCACCTTAGTCAACCAGTAGAGCTCTTCTCCCTGGACCTGATGTATCCTGGCTCGAACTGCAGAAGCAGAGAAGTCACGGTAAGGAAGGCAACCACCGCGGGTTCAAATCTTCACGCAGAAATAAACTAAATATTAAGATTTTCTGTTGGCTTTCTAGTATACAGGATGACTCCAAGGGGCTGGCTCTTAATTCCCTTTCAATTGAATGTTTTACCACATTTCCCACAAAGGATGTTGCCACTTGAATTCTATCTATCTAGTGCCTTGTCTGTCTGTCTATGTATTATATAGTGCCTTTCACATCTATCTAGTTCTGGCCAACTATACTAAAACTAATATCTATCTATCATATAGTGCCTTTCATCCATATATCTATCTATCATATAGTGCCTTATCTATCTATCTATCTATTATATAGTGCATTTCCTGTCTATCCACCTGTCTATTATATAGTGCCTTTCATATCTGTCAGACTGTCATATCTACCTGTCCATCTATCTGTCTGTCTAGATTGTAAAATGGTTCATGTGTCATTTAAAAAAAAAACAAAAAAAAAAAACTATCATATCTCTGTCTATCTATCTATCTGTTTATTATATGGTGCCTTATCTGTCTGTCTCTCTATCTATGTATTATATAGTGCCCTTCACATCTATCTAATCCTGCCGACTATACTAAAACTAAAATCTGTCTATCATACAGTGCCTTTCATGTCTGTCTACCTATCTATCTATCTAATCCTGGCTCTTCTTTTTCTTCTTTCGGCTTCTCCTGTTAGGGGTTGCCACAACGGATCATCTTCTTCCATATCTTTCTGCCCTCTCCATCTTGTTCTGTTACACTCATCACCTGCATGTCCTCTCTCACCACATCCATAATCCTCCTCTTAGGCCTTCCTCTTTTTCCCCTTCCCTGGCAACTCTATCCTTAGCACCCTTCTCCCAATATACCCAGCGTCTCTCCTCAGCACATGTCCAAACCAATGCAATCTCACCTCTCTGACTTCATCTCCAAACTGTCCAATTTGAGCTGACCCTCTAATGTTCTCATTTCTAATCCTGTCCAATGCAAATCTTAGCATCTTTATCTCTACCACCTCCAGCTCTGTCTCCTGTGCCACCGTCTCCAGCCCATATAACATAGCTGGTCTCACTACCGTCCTGTAGACCTTCCCTTTCACTCTTGCTGATACCCGTCTGTCACAAATCACTCCTGACACTCTTCTCCACCCACTCCACCCTGACTGCACTCTCTTTTTCACTTCTCTTCCACAATCCCCGTTACTCTGTACTGTTGATCCCAAGTATTTAAACTCATCCACCTTCGCCAACTCTACTCCTTCCATCCTCACCATTCCACTGACCTCCGTCTCATTCACCCACATGTATTCTGTCTTGGTGGTCCTGCTGACCTTCATTCCTCTCCTCTCATATCTCCACCTCTCCGGGGTCTCCTCGACCTGCTCCCTACTCTCACTACAGATCACAATGTCATCAGCAAACATCACAGTCCATGAGGACTCCTGTCTAATCTCGTCTGTCAACCTGTCCATCACCATTCCAAATAAGCCCTGATGTAATCCCACCTCCGTCACTCCTACCGCAGACCTCACCACGGTCACACTCCCCTCGTACATATCCTGTGCCACTCTTACATACTTCTCTGCCCCTCCCGACTTCCTCATACAATACCACAGCAGATCTCAAGGCACCCTGTCATATGTTTTCTTCAGGTCCACAAAGACACAATGCAACTCCTTCTTGTCTTCTCTAAATTTCTCCATCAACATCCTCAGAGCAAACATTTAATATCCACAGACCACACTGCTCATCTGAACTCGGTTTGCTGCTGTTATGTCTTTAAGTGATGCAGCAGTTAAAATGACAGGAAGATCTCACAGCTGACAGAGGCACGTCTCAAACGTGTGGTGGTCTACATGTCTGTCTGTCCATCTCCACTCTCGCAGCACTCATTACAACTTGCAAATTAATTGGTAAGCTTCAGTTACCTTCTGCTACTGAGCTCCAGAACAGATTAACAGAAATTTTAGCTTTTTATTTTCTCTCGGCATCAGGTCTTTTCTTCAGTGTCTTTCTGACACCCCAGCAGTGGTTTAAAATGCATGGACTGGAGGAATCGAGTCTTTGCAGCTCAGGATTTTGCCACCATTCACTGTGCACTTTTTGACGGTGCGGACCACCAGGGGTGCTCCAGCCGCCCCAACCCTCCACAGACAGACAGAGACATGAGTTTGCCACACAGCACGCTTTATTTCCTCACTCCCCACAGCAGCACAATACAATTGAGCAAAGCCCAGTCCTTATCTTCTCTCTTTGTCTGTGTCCACTACCCTCCCGGCAATCTTTGTCCCCCTCCTCCCGACTCTGGCTCCCCAAGTAGTGGGGTCTGGCTCCTTTTATAGGACACTCGGAAGCACTCCAGGTGTCCCATGAGCTTCTTGCAGCAGCACATTTCCAGGTGTAGTGGAAGTGCTGCCCATCAGGGCTCACCAAATATCCAGGCACCCCCTGGTGGTGGCCACAGACCCCAGTAGGGTTGATCTTCTATGCTCCAAACCTGTAGCCCCACTGCAAGCCAAGGGTGGGAGGAGGCTGCCCTCTAACGTTCCGGGGGAGATAATGTCCTGAACAAAAGCTCTTTTCCTCAGGTCCTTCCACCATCAAGGCTTTCCGGCGGTCCACCACAATGGCTAGTCCCCAGACATGTCATTGCGTTTCAAGAATCACGTCTGGTTCCACGAGACCCCTTGTCAATATTGGGGGCTAAGTGACCCAGTTATCCTCACCACAGAAAATTGAAGGAAAAAAAAAAATATATGATTTCTAGCAGGAGGTCAGTTGCTAATCCTGGTCATGGAGTTTAGTCCCTAATGGACAACAGTGAGAGAGATGGACTGTCTGAAGCCTGACGGTCCTCCTCCTTCTGTCTGTTGCTCCTTCTGGCCTGACGTGATGAGGTAAAGTGGTTGTAGTTGGGTGTCCTTCTGCTGCGTTTCACTCCTTGATGTCCCAGCCTGGTCTCTAAACGTGACGTTTTACTTCTGTGGTTTCAGTTTGGCCAAACGTTTTATCCAGAGTGCCAGTTTCTGAGCGTTCTTTTCTTCTGCCACTTTAGGTGCAAGTCTGTGCTCCCGGACGAGTGACCGCGGTGCCCTTCTGGTACGACGTCCACCTCGATGACGAAATCTGCTTGAGCACGTTGGCCAAGGACTCCCACTGGAAGCAAGCGGCCGCCCTTCTGAACGAGCCCATCCAAGTCCGAGAAGGCGACCACGTTGTGCTGTGCGTTTGCCACCATAAGAGCAGCATCTCAATCACGGCTCGTCGGCAGGAGACCGGAGACCCTGGAGGAGCATTTCAGTAGAGCCATTTACGGTTTGTACAAACGCACAGTACTTCTGATTCTTTGAAGCTTAGCTTCCTTCTGCTAGAATTTTTTTTTAAATATATAAATGAATTCCATGTTAATTTAGGAAAAAAGTTAAAACTGTGTTTTCTCGAAAATGGCAGCTACTGACATGTCACGGTATGAATGACGCACGTTATTACTGAGTCTCGGTGCAGCCATTTCCAGTCTACGCCGCACATTTGGTCACGTGACTGTACCAGGCCTTCTGGGAAGCTGTGGATGGACCAGAACTTCCAGTTTCACCAGCACGGTAGCCATTGGTGGTGATGCGACAGCTCGTTGAGTCGGATTGGTTGGCTTTCTTTCCATTTTGCTTTAGAGTCGGAAGTCCAGACGTTTCACTTGTCTGTATGGACAGAAGGCTAATGTCTGTTATTTGTCACGCGATAACTCGCAAACTAAACGGGTTAGAACTTGGACCTCGGTCTGAATTGAATGCTAAATATTCTGGAAATTAAAAAAATGTGAGATAATAAAATGTAAATCATATACAGGAGGTATTTCTAGGACTGTAGGTCTGCGTGTTTCACTCGTCTCTGTAAAATGCTAAGGTCGCGTCTCTTGTCATGTCATCACTTAACAGCTGAAGTCTGACGTTTCCATCCACAATTCTTTAAAGTTCACTTTCTTACCCTCCACAGATTTTAGAATCACAGACCATAAAGACGTCTGCTCTGTGCAGGGTGAAAATCATTAATCCCCACAATGCTCCCAGACCACAGCCTGTTTCACTTTTCATCAACCATACCACATTTCCAGGGGGGGTCACAAGTTTACTTAATATTTGGTAAGGTGTTGCCTTTAAATCGTATAAATGTTTCGGGTCTCCTTAGCCAGGCTTCTTACAATGAGGTGCGGGAATCCTCCAGACAGGACTGGTGGAACTGGGACAGGATCGTCGGCCTCCTTGCTCCACACGCTTTATCAGTTCAATCAGATTGAGGTGATGGCTTTGTGATGGCCGCTCCAATACCTCGACCTTGTTGTGCTTAAGCCATTTTGCCACAACTTTGGAGGTCTACTTGGGGTCCTTGTCCATCTACCACAGTGTTCTCCAACTCCGGTCCTGGAGGACCACCATGGCTGCAGGATTTTCATTCTAACCCTTTTCTTAATGAGTGACCGGTTTCTGTTCCTAATGAACTCCTTTTGCATTCATTGTAATGGACCTGCTCTTGAAGACTCAGACCCCCTTCATTGTTCCTTTTTCCTTAATTAGCAGCCAAACAATAATGAGATACAAAATGAGCCAAAGCAACTGGTATCCATCATACAATATCTGAAAATAAAGAAAGCTGAAGTCATGGCAGCTGGACGTCTTTCTTGTTAGGTAGATACGTTTCACTGCTCATCCAAGCAGGTTGAATAAGCAGTGAAACGTATCTACCTAACAAGAAAGACGTCCAGCTGCCATGACTTCAACTATCAGATAATTTCACCTGGATGACTGAGAATCTTCACAGAAAGAAAGGTGCAGGTCTCAGGAATGTTGATCTGTTCAGGTCCAGAAAACATTTGACCAGAAAAGAGAAAATCAACAATTTCAGAAATGTCTGCTATTGCACAATAAGAGCAGCAACAAACCATGAAATTAAAGAACGAGTTTAACACTTGAATTACCAGAGCCTACGAAAAAACTCATAGATCCGTCCCACCTTAAATTGCGTCGCACCTCTCCGTCAGCGTCTTTTGTCCTTTAAATGTGTTGATAAGCAGCAAACAGCAAGCAGCCTGCTATCACAGCCCCCCGCACAGTTTTCTCACCTCAAGTCTATTAACCTCAGTGTCAGTTGCTTAGAGTTTTATAGAGTGAGAAGTCAAGCAAAATGACACCTTTTATAAATACTGTATCGTCATTTGGAACACTTGCATTTCATGTGTGTTCCGTGTCTACAACGATCTATGTAAACACATCGTTAAAGCAGAAACGTTTTTCATGTTTTAGTAATAATTGACAAAATGTAGACATGAAGTTTATAATGTGTGAAGCCTGAAGTCCAAATATCAAAGAAACACTTTCACAAAAGGTGCAAATATAACAGAACAAGTGTGCTTTTATTCAAAAATATAACTGCAGAAAAACAACACGTGTTAGGGTGCGACATTGACACACATTTACTACGACTGCTTCGGTGGTGCAACGGTATCGTCTGTTGACTGGTAATCAAAACTTCACGGGTTCGATCCCCAACGAGTCCGTTTTGAGAAGTGAGCTGCATGTATTCTCACTATTTTAGAATAAAAACATACATTTGATTTCAGTCTGTAACAGCCGGTGTAAATGTATGATACTCGTAAAGGTTAGCTTTGTTTTTTTTGTAATTCAGTTTCATTCTTTCAGTCGCGTTCACGATCCTACCCTACGCCCCCCTCATCTGACACATAAAGACGCGCTATCCTTGTTACTCTACGCTGTAGGAAGTAAGTAATTAAATCCAAATAAATAACTTCATTCTCGTACCAATGCTTGCGAACTGAAGTGTCTGCGTACACTTTTCGTGGCATTACACGTGTATTTTTTGAGCATGCCCGTGTCGCTCAAACACAGGAGGCCCTGCAGTGTACTTGTGAATTTCTTTTTTCTTCGGTTATAGTCTTGAATAAAAGTGCACTTGTTTTGTTATACTTGTACATAAACATTTATATGCTACTTACATAAAAGCTAGATTGAATGTTATTTACTTTCTACAGAGTGCAGAGCTATAGCGCATCTTTATGTGAAAACAGCAGTGTCAGATGGGGGTAGGGTAGGATCGTGAACGCGACTGAGAGAATGAAACAAAAAAACAAAGCTAATATTTACGAATATCATAAATTTACACCGGCTGTTACAGACTGAAATGTAATGTATGTTTTTATTCTAAAATAGTAAGAATAAGAGCAGCTCACTTCTCAAAATGGACTCGTCAGGGATCGAACCTGTGAAGATCTGATTACCAGTCAGCAGCTGATACCGTTGCGCCACTGAAGCAGTCGTAGTAAATGAGTGTCAATGTCGCATCCTAACACGTGTTGTTTTTCTGCAGTTATACTTCAGGCTTCACACATTATAAACTTCATGTCTACATTTTGTCAATTATTACTAAAACATGAAAAACGTTTCTGCTTTAACGATGTGTTTACATAGATCGTTGTAGACACGGAACACACATGAAATGCAAGTGTTCCAAATGATGATACAGTATTTATAAAAGGTGTCATTTTGCTTGACTTCTGACTCTATACAACTCTAAGAAACTGACACGCAGGTAAAGGCTGTTTGCTGCTTATCAACACATTTAAAGGACAAAAGACGCTGACGGAGAGGTGAGAAGTGATTTAAGGTGGCATGGATCTACGAGTTTTTTCGTAGGCTCTGGTAATTCTAGTGTTAATTAACAATGAGACTCGGCGCCTGATTAAGCAACTGGTTGGAGTTTGAGGCCCCGCCTTAGGTGGTCTCTTGTTGGCTCCCTCACTTTATATTTCATTTCTGTTTAGATGCCATGTAAGGAAAGAAATGAAGCAATTCAGAGGAACAAAGAAGTTGTTCAGGGGAACAAATCTTAAAAAAAGCAATTAGATTCTAATGAATTCTGAAGAAGTTAATAAACAGGACACTCATTTAAAAAAAAAAAAAAAACTTTGAATGAAAACCTGCAGCCACAGTGGTCCTCCAGGACTGTAGTTGGCGCCCCCCTGATCTAGCAGATCCATTGGTGACTGAGCTTCATCATCCTTGCTGAGCTCTTGAGATGTCGCTGCCGTGTATCTCCCATCATTTCCCTTCCTCATGAAGAGCACCAGTCCCTTCAACATGACACTCCCACCCTGATGCTTGATGATTGAGATGGTCCTCTTTAACTTGCAAACCTCACCCTTTTTTCCTCCAATCATAACGATGGTCATTATGGCCATAGAATTTGATCTTGGATTCATCAGACCAGACCACTGCAGTCTGGCTTTTTCATGGCACCTTTCGAGCAGTCGCTTCTTCCTTGCTGAGCAGCCTTTCAGGTTATGTTGATGTCGGACTCATTTTACTGTGGATATCGATACTCGTCTTCTTGTGTCCTCCAGCATCTTCACGGGGTCCTTTGTTGCTGTTCTGGAACTGATTTGCACTTTTTGTGCCAAAATCCGTCATTCTTTAGGAGACACAATGCACCTCCTTCCTGAGCGGTATGACGGGTGGGTGGTCCCGTGGTGTTTGAACTTGTGGATTATTGTTTGTACAGATGAACGTTGGACCTTCAGGTGGTTCAGTCACACAGTGCCATGTTTTACCCACGTGTAGCACTTTCTACTTTTCTATGCCAAACTCCATTTTCCAGGTGTTATGAAGCTCGTCCAGGTCTTTTGGAGTTGTTTTTGCTGCCTCCTCAGATAGAGAGATTTGGAAAGGCACCATATAACATTAAGAAATTTGACCAATAAGAGGAGACCATTCAGTCCATTTGTCTCCCGTTTGTTTAGCAGGTAGCCCAGCTATCCCAGCATCTCATCCAGAATCTTCTTAAAGGTTGTCAGGGTTTTTTCTTCACCTCCATGTCTCGGTAGGTTTGTTTCAGACTCCCACAACTCTTTGCATAAAGGAGAGCTTCCTGACTTCAGTTTTAGATCCACAACAGTTGTCGCTGTTGTACTGTAGATGAGGGGGTACCCAAAAATAACTGGACTCTGTACCTGGCACCCAATCTCAACTTAGTTGTGAATTTCGTCGCTAGGTGTGGCACACTTACAGTATTCTGTGCCAGTCTGCCGAGTGGCATAGCTCTGTTTTGTTCATATGCCATGTCAATTTTTGTGATGGGTGATCATAGATAACAGCGAGTCTGCGTTAAATTTTGTTTTCTCTTAGGGATGACAGCTGCTGAAACCATAAGTGATATTTAAAACTGGTTTTAAAGAGGAAGCTTTAAGTAAAACTCAGGTCTACGAGTGGTTTGCGCGTTTCAAACGAGGGGACGTGTCACTTGAAGACCAACAGAGATCTGGCCGACTTTCCAATATTAGGAATGACGAAAATCTTGAAAAAGTTCACAGTGCAGTTTACGAAGATCGTCATCGGACTAGTGAAGAGATTTCCGAATTGACTTGTGCGTCTTGTCGCCTGATCTTTGCTCCATGCGACATTTTCTTGTGCCCGCATATGCAGAAAAAAAAAAAAAGAACTCAAAAGGAAAGCGTGTTTGTACCGTGGAAGAAATCAAAGAAAAATCTCTGCAGGCCTTGGCCAACTTTACTCTTTAGCAATTCCAAAAACGGTTCCACCAACTGTTGGGACGAGTGCATTCATTCACAAGGAGAGACAGAGAGGACTTTGAAGGAGACTCAAAGAGACTACTTCAAAAAAAGTTAAGAAAATTTAAAGGTGACTTTTGTGATCAGCAGGCCAAAATCCTTTAACAGACACCCAAAAGTGTCCAGGAAACAAACTCTTGTTCATCCAGTGTAATTAATAAAGTTATTAATTTGTACTTTACCCGTAAACTCATAACAGGTGCTCCAGGCCGTCAATCGATGAAGGGCACATTTCAGGGGGGAGGACACCTAGTCCAGGTATTGTCCCTGCCCTGCTTCCCCGCACCTCTACTCAGGATAAAACTGGACGGACAGGTGGATGGAACACACTTCAGTGTGAAAATCGAAATTTGAAAACCCCAAATGGCACAGCAGTCAATCGGAAGCTTATTAAATTTATTCAGTAAAATGTCAAATATGTACACCCGAAGGCCATTGAGACGCACTCCATAATCATCGCTGTCGACATTTTGCTCTACCACATTATCACTACGATCAGTTCATTTCACATTTAAGACTTTTTTTTTTTTTTTAATTTGCTGCAGAAAACAGAAGTGAATTTAAGGCAGGACACGGCGACACAGACAGCTGCTGCAAAAAGCACGAAAACCGACAAGTCACATCTGAAGGACGTCTCTGGCCTCTTAGTCGTTAAAACTGAAACGGCGCGGGATGCATCGGAATGGCAAATGTGCGGCTGCATTTCTTTTCATTTCATCGTCATACGAGTGTTGTACACACCAGCAGCCCCCCTCATCATGGCTTTGGACAGCAAAGAAGTAAATGAGGTCAGGGCAGCTTTTAGTCAGTTTTGAATTTGAGTTTCTCAGGTTACGTTTTTAGATCTTGCTGCATAACGGTAAGTAAGGCCGACTACCCACACACCCTTTCCGTGGCTGGGCCTGTCAAAGGTTATGGCGGCACAAGCTAAACATCTTTCTCCCAGGCCTATAGACTTGAATTTTTCCTGCAGAATCCCAGGCCATTTTGTAAGATGGACTTCTGTCATCAAATCCTAGAAGTCTGTGCGGTGACACCTGCATCCCTTCTAGACATGTGGCCGGTTGCTGCTCTTTTAGCAAATGAATGAACCTGGTAGCTGCTAGAGTATCCATGACACACACACTGGGTCTAGGATTGGGATGACTCAATATGTCCACGTGAAAGTGACATTTTCAGGTTAATGATGACACTTGTAATGTGACATTGAGTGTTCAAACATTTCTGCTTTTCTGAACAATCTCGTTAAGACGTGAAAACGGAAATTAGATGAGGTGCGAGTTAAAAGGCATGCAAATCGTACAGCAGGCCCCGCTGTTCACACCTTCAGATCGGAGCCGAGTCTTCACTGTGTCACCCTAAGCAGGTCACGTAGCCTGAAGGTGATGGACTTCTGGCAGCTACATAACACAGAATCCCAGGGGCCATTTTGTGAGATGGACTTCTGTCTGTGTTGTGACACCTGTGTCCCCCCTAGACAAGCGGGCCGGTTGCTGCTCTTCTGGCAAATGAATGAACCTGCTAACTGCTAGTGTACCCATGACACATACTGGTTATGGTGACTTTATCATTGGGTGGCTGCATGTTGCTTGTTTGTTCAGGAGATGGCAGAGACTTCTCTACTTTACACTCGCGTCAATGCAACGGAAGAACGGCCCAATCCTGAAAGTGGTACGGCAAAATCGGATCACTGTTAGGAGGCTAAACGTGAAGACGGCTGCTTGCCTGATAATTCTGGGAGGTGACATCTTTGATAAACTGGTCTGTATAACCAATCACAACTCAGGGAGTGGATGTGGTGTGTCTGGGGGTCCAAATCAATGAGAGTCTGGGCCGCTCTCGTAACAGAGAGGAGGTACAGGAGAAAGGGCAGAGCAGACTTTCTCCTTAGGAGACGGCGCTCCTTAATGCGAGTAGTGACAGCTCTGTGATGGCCAGTATGGTGGGCGCAGCTGGTAGCAGAGACCCACTCAATCTAGACAACTGATTAAGGGGCGCTCTGTGGATCCACTGGTGTTGGTAGTGGAACAGAGTATGAAGATAAAACTTACGGCCATTATAAACAACGTGGTCCATCCTCTCTGTGTCACTCTACTGTAGTGTCAGCCACCAGAAGTGTGTCAAGAAACGCTGGTGGGCCTTCATAATGGCTCACGGTGACGGCCCTCTTTATGTTTAGTCAGGTCGGATGTTTTCTCAGCATCTATTTGAGGGCAGTGGTTGCTGTTTTTTGTTGTAATATTTCTTGAGTTGCCATAAAAAATTATATGACCTTCTTGGGACAAATAAAGTGCAGTTTATCTAACTAATGTATGGAGGACCACCACAAACATCAGAGATGACTGTACTGGAAACTCAAAAGGTGCCGTTTGCTTGAATGTGTCAGGAGGAGCAGCCCGTCCTAAAATGGCCATCAGTGGGGCTCAGTGGACAGTTAGATGTGATGCCAGTCAGGGCACAGCAGCTCCCTAGGATTGGGACGACTCAATATGTCCACATGAAAGTGACACGTTCAGGTTAATAGTAACGCATGTAATGTGGCATCGAGTGTTCAAACATTTGTGCCTTTCTGAATAACCTCGTGCTTACACTCGATGAGGTGCGAGATTAAAGGAATGCAAATCGAACAGCGGGCCCCACCGTTAATAATAATTCTTTACATTTATATAGCGCTATTCTCACTACTCAAAGCGCTCATCAATTGCAGGTTAAGGGCTTTGCTCAACGGTCCAGCAGAGCAGAGTCCCTTTTGCCATTTCTGGGATTCGAACCGGCAACCTTCCGATTGCCAGTCCAGATCCCTAGCCTCAGAGCCACCAGTCCGCCCCAGTCACACCTTCAGTCTTCACTGTGTCACCCAAAGCATGTCACGTAGCCTGAATGTGTTCAAATGAGGAAGATGACGGAATTTTCTGGCAGCCATGTAACGCAATTAAATTAGAAACGGACTTGAAATGAAAAACAAGCAGAACAGGCTTAAGAATCCCAAAATGCATCTGTGATACTGGAAAGGCGAATCAGCTCAGTCCTGATGGGGCTGTAAATAGCAAAGACGATTATGTGACTTGTTACAGGCCACCAAACTTTTAAACTGGAGAGACACCCGAGGCTAAGTGTGTTCAGGCTTGGCCAGTACTTGGATTGGAGACCACCTAGGAAAAGCTTGGGTTGGGGCTAGAAGAGGACAGGCAGGGGGCGCTTACCCTGTGGTCTCTGTGTGGATCCCAGTACCGTCCAAATGGTGCCGGCCTTCAGTTGAGGCATAAAACCGAGGCCCTGACTCTCTGTGATCATTGAAGACCCCTTTGTAAAGAGTAGGGAGTATTCTGATGCAGGGCCGTCTTAACACATGGGCATGCTTGGCAGTTGCCTGGGGGGCCCCCACGCTAATCTATGGACGTTGTGAGTTGGTTGAGATCATTGATGTTAGGTAGAATGCCTAGACGGGGCTGGGTGGTCTTGTGGCCTCGGACCCCCTGCAGATTTTTTTTTTTTCTGTCCTCCTGGCCATCGGCCCTAACTTTTATTCTATGTTAACTACTATTGCCTAATTTAATATTTTTTATATTTTGTCTTTTTCCTCTTTCTTCACCCTGTGAAGCACTTTTGAGTGACACCATTGGCATGAAAACGTGCTACAGCAATAAATGATGGGGTTGTGTAGGTAGGGATCCCCAGTGCACTACTTTCTCTGGGGGCCTAGAATGCTGTTAAGATGGCCTTGTTCTGATATCCTGGCCCACCACAGCCTAGACGTCCCAGGGTCAAGTAATTCATCATGCCCTGCAATGTCTAGCTGTACGATCTGACATCTTCAGTCGACAAGATCAGCAGCTGCCCTCATCGGCAAGTCTTACATCCCCTCCAGCTAGATGTCAAGTAACGTAAGCCTCCCGCTTACGCTAAACATTGGTGCAGAAGAGTTCGTCCGAACACGAGAAGGTGTAAACTCACTGAGACTGAGACACTTCTGATGAAGAGAGTGAGACGGGGTTGGGTGAAAACACACCTAACAATGGGAGCGTCTCCACAGCCTGCTTGTCAAGGGAGAAGGGAAGGTGAATGCAGCATAATAGGGGGAAATTCTGATAAGGGGGTCTGTGCCCTGGGAGATTTGTATTCTACCGCCATGGCGATCTGAATGATAAAGCCAAAGCCACACAACGACGTGAAGGTCCTGAAGTGGCCAAGTCAGAGGCCAGATCTCAAATGTCAGGGCCACAGCAATTAAAAGAAAGGATCTGAACATCTGCGCTTGTGTGCTCTTCTACTGCTAGCACCGCATTACAGTTGGCAGGGGCCACGGGTGAGCGATAAGCAGACCCAAAGACGGCACAAGTGTTAGTGTTGGATTCCTTAAAATACGAGGGACACTTTTATAGTGTCATTCGAAACGGTAAAGGTGGGAGGAGTTGGTAATAGGGCGTGTCTGAGAGCATCATGTGACCTGTTCTGTCTGGCAAGCCCTTGCAGTTTAGTAACAGAGGTGTCACGCTGTAGTGAAGATGGCTATGAAACCTACACAAATTGCACCCAAGAGGAAGAGCGTTCTGTCATGTAGGCAGAAGGTGTGCTGGGAACACCAATTAATTTCTGCACGTGTGGTCAGTGTGGAGATCAAGTTCTCTTTCGTAGAGTCGTCTAGGAGTGGATTGAAATATTCAAAAATGGCTGTACTAGTGGCATGGATGCAGAGAGCGCTCTGGACGTCCAGCTACAGCCACGTGAAATGAAAAAAGAACTGATTTGTGAAAACAGAAGAGGGTGCAGGAGAGCTGGATGGGAGTGCTGGGTCTGCCCATGTAGACCCCGATTCATGACATTGTGTGCCAGGTGGATGCCTCGCCCATAAAGCCCAAGCACTTAAGACATTTGTTCCCGACGCTTCATGTGGTGATGATGATGATGATGTGAAAGCAGCGGTGCATCAGTGGCTACGCGGCCAACCAAAAACATTTTCCTCCGATGGCATTAAAAAGTTGGTATGACGCTCTGGGAAAATTACATCATAAAGGAAGGTGACTGTAGAAAAGTGATGTCATTTGTTTTTGAAATTCTTAATAAACAGAGTTAAACAAAACTGCGGAAACTTTTTGATCGTCCCTCGTCATAAAAAGCAAAGTGACATTTTAAACAAAATTCAAAAAAATGATGCTGGGGGACAAATCTTTGTCTCATTCTGGGAAGGCACAGCGAATCCAAGTGCACAGCTGGCATGCCCACTGCAGGGTCCCTCAACGGGACGTAAGCAAGTATGAAAACTGATGGATGGGCAGCCCAACCCTCCTAGACGTTGACTACTTGGCAAGATGGCAGGGTCTTCTCACGGAATAAAGACCGTTCTGGGGAAACCGTCACTTCGCACTGGGAGCAAAGCACTCCTGTATCTCACCTGAGGGATGGCCTGGGGGGCTGCAGGAGAGGGAGAACCGAGCCGAGCGTCTCTTTACTGTTTGGCCTTCCACCATTTTAAGCCACTGCTGTAACAGAGTTTGTTAGCGACATGTAGGCGCCCATGCTGTAAATACGTAATGACAAAAGAGTAACAATCTGTTGGTCTTTGGCTATCGGCACGTCGGTACACCTGACACCGATAGCCATTTACAAAGAACCGTCAAGAGCAACTTGATAACTGATGAGAGTAAAACACGTCACTTTTAAATGACTTCTGTGTGTAACGACATCTCCAGTCATGAGGATTCCTGCAGGTGAAGGCTTGCTGAGGGAAAAGGGACACTTTGCAAAACAGAAGGCTTGCTTTTAAGCGTTTTACTTCTAGAATGAAGTCAGTTAAGGAATTGTGCAGTTATCTTGGTCACCAGGATCGCCGGCCCCTCGGGAAGGTGAACTCAGATAGTCATCTTCATTCCGAGGGTCACTGGAGAAGCCCGCTGGTGCGGATAAAGAGTGAGGCGTCACCGTGGTCTGTCCAAACCCTTGATAGCGACCAGTGGGCGAGGGTGGCATGGAAGTCGTGTCTGTGATCGAATCTGGGCCTCCTCCTCCTCCTCCGCCAGACAAAAGGCTGGTATGTTCATTGTTCTCCTGTTCCTCTGCAAAATACATCTTTCTTGGACGGCCTAGGACTGTTCTTCCTAATAACAGAAAAAAAGGCAAATTATTGTGTGTTATTTTTAATGCTGGGCAACTATATACATTTTTTAATCGCATGATTGATGTGCAAATTTCAATAATGAACTCAAAAGTAGTGTAGTGTATGTATTTGGTTTGCAAACACTTTAAACAAATAAGGTGCTTTTTCACAGCAGTTTTCTCTTTACATAGTAGCTGTTAAAATATTTCTTGTAAATCTCAACTTAAACATTAATGTAATCAAGTATAAAACCAAAGCTATCTGCCACTACCAAGGCATTAACGTTTTATCGAGTTTGGTATAGAAAAACACGTTACACTCAGAGTCCAGAGCCACGATCGCAACATTATAACGGGCACCTTCCGAGCAACAGCAAGTTCACATTTCTAAATCTGTTTTCTATATACCTGAACAGACACAAGCAGAAACACATTTTCTTTTATCAGGGAGCAGCATAAACAGTCAAATCTTTGAAGGTTCATATTTTTTCCAAAAAACTAAAACTAAACTAAAAAGCGCACAAAGTGCAATGGCTTCACACATAAAACGACATAAAACGTCTGTTGCTGCTTGTTGTGCCTGCTGTCGGCACCTCTTTGCAGTTTGTGGCGGCTCGATGGCCAGCAGGAACACACGGAGGGCCGGCTGCCTGGCTGTCTTTGTGAGACGGGTGCGTGCGGGTGGCGGTTGCAGTGAGACGCAATATCGTTTGTACCTCCTGTCAATTTTAAGTGTCTGTCCTCCCAGGCGAATGTTGCCATTGGTGCATCAGCTGCACCAAGAGTTCCCAAAGTGGTTGATGTTGACCCCCCTGGGGTCGATTTGAACTTTCTAGGGGTCGATAGTTTCGATAAAAAACTTGAAGGTCGACGACAGCAAAAATAGACCCCCTTACAACTGCTATTTGTTTGTTACTTCAAAATATCTATGATTCCAACAGGTTCCTAATTAAGAAGTAAAATAATTCAAAAAAACAGTTTTTTGATAAAAACACATTACATACCAAACTTGTGAACAAAAAGGTAAAATGTGTCATTAAAAGAGTCACACGTAAGAACGCATGAAAACACATGTAGCACAAATAGGTCTGTGCATTGTCTTATCGAACGTATCAAAGCAAGTGCGGACATGAAAAACCGGTGCACATCCGCACTTGCTCGCGGTGGGACGAGACGACGGATATTCGATATTAGCAGAATCTATCAGTCTTGTACGGTCATGCTTTCATAAAACACTATAAATGTGACGTACTTATTTGTGATGTAAACTTTGAATATAATTAGTTATTGCGGAGCGGTGCTACGAAAAAGAAAATCGGAGGACACAGTTTATTTATTCGAGTTTGAACAAAAATCTTCTGTTTCAAGTAAGTACATACTTTATTGTTTTTTTTTTTTTTAATCACGGAGCTGTCAAAATTGTTAATAAGTTTTTATTTCTTCAGACTGAACCAAAAAAGAAATGCAGACAGTACAGCTCGGACTATTTGTACTTATTTTGAATTTACATATTTATTTCATAAATGTCAAAAACGTAAAAAAAAACTCGGCTCGTATTTTTTTGCTTTAATTTTCGTTAGTGCTGGTTTTGATATTAAATGTTGCACAAGATAATGCCATATTCCGTAGTCCTTTTATCTTTTTCAATCATTAATTACAAGTGATTAAAATAAAGTTTGATATCTAGTGAAATATTTAATATCGAGTGCTGTACAAATGTATTCATTTGAGTAAGTAAAGTAAATCACTAGGGGGTCGACGGTTTTAAAAGTTTTTGGGAAAGGGGTCTGCGGGCGAAAAAAGTTTGGGAACTCTTGAGCTACACGAACGTGTTCAGCACCACGATCAGCTGGTACCTCACTTTCGTTTTCGATCTCCAGATCACTTGCATCAAAATCGAAGTCCGACAAATCAGAGTCTGATTCAATGATAATACGAAAAAAGTTTTGCTTTGAGCATTCACTTTGGTGTCGCTCCACCTGCCATTTTAGAAGCTGTTTTTGCTCTTCGCTACTCACGCATGCGCAGGGAATCGAGGTCAAGTCAACAAAGCTAACTGTCCGTCTGTAATCAGAATAGAGGTATAATCTGCCATTTTAAATCTATTTTTCCTTCCTAATCACATGTACAGCTAACACAAAGTCGGATTTAGCACACAGGAGTTCACCATATAAGAACAGCTAGGTAAGCTTTTTAAGACAAGACAAGTTAAGGACAAACTGCGAAATGGCCATTGTACTGTTTCTGTGTGACAGAGTCAGCCTGACATTGGATCTTCTTTCCTTGTTTGGAATGGCACGATTTACCTAAGTGGGGGCCTGCACATGGAGAAAGGGAATAAAGCCTTGGAACATTGCCCGGCACACCTTTGAAGCCGACAGAGAGATGGGAGATGCCGTCATCCGAGCCAGAAAATCCTTCCAACGCAGCAACGAAAATGGTAGACTGTATACATGGAGCTCCCACTCCCAAACTGGGATCTTGCCATTGTCTTCCTTCATCTGTTATGCCGCGTAAACCGTCATTAAAGAAAGCCAAGTTATTTCTCCTATGTGATTTCTTACCGCTGTATCACTAAGTGAGGGGTATCACCTTTTATTATTATAGTTTCGGTTTATGTAACACGCCGCAATTACAAAAGAACTCATTCCCAAGGAGCTAGCGCCCCCTGCTGGATTCAAAAGCGTTGTAAGAGCCATTTTCTAGTTCTAGAAGATTCATGAATATTTTACTAGATGACAAAGCATAATCTGTGGGAGGTTCCTTAAACCGCCGTAAGTAGAATTGTATTGGTATATTCTTGCCATTTCTAACAACTTTGAGTACACATTATTCTTCAGTTAGTGACCAGCCTTGCCATGTGTAAGGTGTAGAAGGCATAAGGTTTTAAACCACGCCTGAGGGCTTGCAGGCCTTTTGAATGTACGAAACAGAGAAAACAGTGCTTATTGTGTGTTGAACCGTACGCTTAAGGCGTACAGAAGAAGAAATTAAGAACCTTTAAGTATAGAAAGAAGAAGTAAAGAACTTAAAATACAGAAATAGCTAAAGTTTCTCAAGAAAAGCTCAGTTCACAGAAGATACATTTTGTGTGTAACTAGCTTTTCTTTTATTCTTGTGTGGATTATTTACTATTTTTATATTACTATTACTATTATATTATATTACTATTTTTATTATTTACTAAATATTTTTAAAACAAACTTCTGGACTGAGAGATTTCTTTCGACACGCGTTTTACCCGTGTTTGATCTTGCCTTACACTTCGGCGGCTACAAGCGTATCGAAAAGCTCTGTAACAAGAAGATCGCTTATCTCTATCGATCACTAGTGAGACTGAGGATTTCAAAATAATAATAATAACGCAGGTTTTTTTATTAACGCGTGATAAAATAATTGTCAGCATTAATTAATTAGTGCGTTAATGCAATAATAATGCGTTAACTTGCCCAGCCCTAGTTATTTTCTATCACTGATAAACAGAGCGAGGGTGGGCTAATCATTACTCGAGTGCTGGGTCAGAGATAAAGGCGGAGTGGTGGCTCTGAGGCCAGGGATCTGCACTGGTAATCAGAACGGCAACAGTGACTCTACGTCGTGGGTATGACGTTAATCTGCATCCAGCCCTGTACGTAGACCCTCCAACCTGCAAGGGAAAACCTGGGGGTGTGGTGGCAGAATTGGCAGCTACAGCCACGACCACAAGGAATGAAGAACGAACCCTGGAACTGATTTTGTGAAAACAGAAGAATAACATTTGAAGAGGGTGCAGGAGAGCTGAATGGGAGTGTTTTGATCTGCCTAGGCCCTGATTCATGACAGCCTTAAGTTCAGTAATGTGGGTGCCTAAGCAACTGACACAGGAGCACAAAGCCCAAGCGCTTAGACGTTTGTTCCCAACACCATAAAAAAACCCTGTTCCATTCCATCTGAACTAGTGTGGTGCTGAGGCGTCACCCGTCACATGGCTGCACTCGGGTCCTAATCTGGGATCTTGAGAGGGTTTGTCATGTGGTGGGTGTGGTAATGCGCTGTATCAGCGTGTGCTCCTAACCTCTCCTCTCTCTCTCTCTCTCTGGGTCAGAGAACACAGGGCAGTGCATTTCAACTAACTGATTTTTAGCTAGCAAGGCGAACACTTTTAGTTAAACTAAAACAAACCAACACACGTAGGAAACTGGAGCCACGCGGCCTACGAAAATCACATCCAAAAGCTGGCGCATCACGAGCATTTTTTAAGTAATAAAATACATTGCATTTCTCATTCCAATACAGTAGATGGCGAGTCATAAACATTCACAGCTTTTACGAATCCCACACCAAATGGCGTGTAACAGACACACAACACACGCATTGTATGGTGCACTGCAAACTTCAACGCAGAGGTCTACTTTGATTTCAACCCGTTTTAGAGGGGTAGCACTTTCTAGTTTATATCATAAAGATAAAACCCGGTCTTTTAGATAGACAGACCGAAAACAACAAATTGGCGTCAGGTTAATGGTCCACACTCCTATTCAGTTGTTAGTTAGGAGACCTGAGGTTGTAGTGAAACTGGGCGAATTGGGTAAAATGTCATATTGCTGGCCAGACGTCCCCAGATAGTTAAGGTTTGACATCTTTATTCAGGATGCAATCTACTTCAGCTGCTAAAAAGACTCACTCTCACCAACAAGGTGGCCAAGAATGAATTTCTCCTGCCAATGACACCTGAATTACAGGGCCTACAGAAAGTAGTTAGACCCTTTGGAAGTTTTCACATTTTATTGTTCTAACACATTGAATCAAAGAGGATTTGGCTTTTTGACACCAAGAGAAAAAGACTCTAATGTTAAAGTGAAAGCAGATCTCTGCCCAGTGGTCTAAAGTAGTTATGCAGATATTTCACAAAACAAACAAACAAACTGCGTAAGTATTCACATACGAGACTCCTAAATCATCACTGGTGCAGCCAACTGCCTGTAGAAGTCCCATAATCCTACTCTTCATTTTTCTGGCAAGACGACTACTACAGCAATTTCTGTTCACTTGTACCGCTGATATTTCCTAACCACGACTTAAACTGCAGTGCCAGCGTGAATGCGTTTGACTTGAATGTGCCAATAGTCCAGCTAGCTGTTGTACTCCTTGTATCCACAAGGTGGCGCCGGCTCCCAGAGAATTCCATTTTCTGAAGGACCTCCTCTTCCATGTGAGAAGAAAATGAATATGCCAAGAAAAAGATGCACTTCTAGCTTATTTTCTTTCTGATAACAAGTAAGTAAGTGCATCTGAATTGAGTTACTGGAAAATGGAAATAATTTCTGGTGTCACAAACTAAAGCAAGTAATGGGATGGCTTTCTTTGGGAAGCAGTTGTCTTCCATCTTTTGTCCATTTTGGCCTTCAGGCCATACGTTGTTTCATAGACCTTTATGTCAAGTGATAAGATAACGACACGTACTGACGTGATTAAGGAACTTTTCGTATAAAAAGCCAATCTTACAAATGACCTGAAGTAGGCAAGTTATGAAAATCATTTTGCTTTTAACAGGGTCGGCTCAGGTTGGACAGTTAGGAGACAAAGTCAGAGAGGCGAGATGGCGTTGGTTTGGTCATGTGCAGAGGAGAGATGCTGGGAGAAGGGTGCTAAGGATAGAGGAGGAGAGGAAGGCCTAAGAGGAGGCTTATGGATGTGGTGAGAGAGGACATGCTTATGATGAGTGTAACAGAACAAGATGACGAGGACAGGAAGAGATGGAAGAAGAAGGTGACCCTTAACGGGAGCAGCCGATAGAAGAAGTCAAACGATAATTGTAAATTTTTAGTGCCGGCAATCATCTTAGAAAAGACCTCAAACTTACCGACATTCCGCACTTGTTCAGATATGTCAGCTCTGATGTCAGAGAAGTCCCACATTGCAAGGAAGGAGTCAAAACAAGAGCCTTCCTCAGCTTCTTGGACGTAAGGCTTATAGGTGAAGCTGTAGTGATGGGCAATTGCAGCAAAAAACATCTCAACGCAAATGACAAAGTCCTATAAAACAAACAAAAAACAAACAAAGGACACTAAGTACACTGTATACTTCACTGGACTAAACTCGACTGGGGTCTTGTAACAATTCAATAAAACACCTGTTTTTTTTTTTAACCTCCTTAGCATTATGTTTTTTTCTTGTAAAACTTGTAAATAGTGTTGCATTTTTTTGGCTTGAAAAGATATTAAAGCACATCTTTCTACTGTAAAATGTGTAAAACACTAAAAGTACAAAGTCATATGTGTAGAAGGTATTATAATGATACAAATCATGCTCATCTTTCCAAACCTAATTATGTCATATCATCTACTGTGATACCGTACTTCTAAAAAAAAATTTTTATTATTATGCTGTCTTAAGGAATTGTTCTGTTCTGTATATTGTATTGTATTGACCCCCTACTTTTGACACCCACTGCACGCCCAACCTACCTGGAAAGGGGTCTCTCTTTGAACTGCCTTTCCCGAGGTTTCTTCCATTTTTCCCTACAAGGTTTTTATTGGGAGTTTTTCCTTGTCTCCTCAGAGAGTCAAGGCTGGGGGGCTGTCAAAAGGCAGGGCCTGTTAAAGCCCACTTCCTGTGTGATTTTGGGCTATACAAAAATAAACTGTATTGTATTGTATTGTATCTTCTATATAAAGCAGAATGTAACAATTGTGTATGTTATCATCCAGTTGATGCTTAGCAACCACAAGGGGGTGCCAGAGAACCCCAGACACAGCAATACAGTCCACAATACAATCAAAAGTTTTTATTCCGCTCTCCAACAATTAGCCACAATGGAGGTGACCATCAGCATTCTTTATGTTTGAGCACCACTGCGTGCCTGGTGCTTTTGGAATTAAATAAACTCGATGATATAGAGGTCTTTGTGACTCGACCCACCATATATAATATTATGAATTATATAAATCTTATATATAAAGCGGACTGTAACAGTCTTGCAGTCTTATAGGTATGTTATCATCCAGTTGACGCTCGGAACGTTTCTGGTGTGCTCCGTAAAAGCAACTGGCAGTTTTATCATGAAAAATCTGTAGTATAATTTGTTTGTCGTTTAATATTTGTTTTTGTTATCTATATTTTCATCTTGCATTATTCTTATTGTAACAATGTTGTAGTGGTAAGAAATTTAAATCAACCTAATAATATATTTTTTTTTTTTTGTCAAAAATTCTGCATGTAAAAACTTATTACTACACCACAAAACAAAAATGAATCTGTCAAGTTGTATTTTTTTTTTTAATTATATTTATCATCCAGTTGACGCTTGGAACGTTTCTGGTGTGCTCCGTAATAATATTTTTATCAAACAATTTAAAAAAACAAAAACTTTATCTTCCGCCCGGGCAACACTGGGTATTTCAGCTAGTACCATATATAACGGCAAAATGTGTCATTTGTGTGGTATATCTTGAAGCACGGTGAAATACACGATCCAACGTCACAGTCGGGACAATAGTAGCGCAATTCCAGACTGATCAGCTTTTGAACAGCACACTGAACAAGTGCGATTGACACGAGCGTCGCTTTCGTATTCACCAGAATCCTTTTCGATTTCACTGTCTGTTTCAGTTCCACTGCCTGAAGACGGATTCACTTTGCCATCACTGCTCATAATTTCTGTCAAGAGCGTGCAACACCTGGGCTGCTGAAAAACGTTTTTTTACGAGACACCATTACAAGGCTAGGAGAAGGCGTGTCTGCACCGTTGCCCGGGTAACACTTGGGCCTGTCGTTTACTTGAGACACGCCCATACAGGTTCCTGAGCAACGTTCGGCGCAAACACTGTTGCCACTTTTACAGCCCGAGTAATACGCGGGAAATGACGCTTACGTGAGACGCGTCTATACAGTTGCCCGAGTGACGCTTTTCGCACTGTTTTTTTCTACAGCCCGAGTGACACTCTGGTGTAGCGCTAAGGTGCTTAAACCATTTTTACCCCAATAGAAATTCAGAAAGTGGCAAGCACTTTTACTGCATTCCATTTAACGTGTTAAGTCTGAGATGTGAATGACGTCACACCCAAGTTAATTGTGTTCTAGTAAAACAAACATTCAGAAAATCAATATGGTTGCATCCAGGAAAACCTTTGTTATGCTTGCTCCATCTGAATTAACAGAAGTTGATGACAATATTTTGCGTATCGCAACACCATAGCAACATGTCCACTGACATAAGTTGGGCAGTGCTGTGTGTACGGCTGATTTCATGAGACACAAATAGAGAGAAGTGCCGATAGCATTCAATAAATTTGAGGTGTATATTGCCATTTTGGATTGACGTCACGATGTGACGTCGGACAAACTCGGGCTCGACAGACCAGCCCAGAGATTCTAAGTCAGAAATCTGATTTAAAGGGCTGTTCCAGTTGAACTTGGAAATTCTGTCTTCCCACTTCCCATGGAACGCAGCATTCGGTAGGAATCCACATAAACACGTTACTCCCGCTTCCTTGCAGCTGATTAAATCAGACTGGCCAGTATGTTTGGACACAGACACTCAGGGAGAACATGAAAGCTACATAAAATACGGCAGAAGGGTGGACACTGCAGTCCGGTGTTTTGAGTCTGTGAAGTAACAGTAGTGACCGCTGGCCTTCTGAGAGACTTCATGGCATTTAAGTCGCATACATGCTGTGGTTGTGTATTAATATTTTTAACAATCTACAGTAATCCCTCCTCGATCGCGGGGGTTGCGTTCCAGACACCACCCCGCGATAGGCGAAAATCAGCGAAGTAGAAACCATATGTTTGTATGGTTATTTTTATATATTTTAAGCCCTTCTAAACTCTCCCACACTGTTAACATTATTAGAGCCCTCTAGACATGAAATAACACCCTTTAGTCAAACGTTTAAACTGTGCTCCATGACAAGACAGAGATGACAGTTCTTTCTCACAATTAAAAGAAAGCAAACATATCTTATCTTTAAAGGAGCGCCATCAGGAGCAGAGAATGTCAGAGAGAGCGCTCGTGCTTTTAAGTATACTGAAGCACCACGATAAAGCGGCATTTTGTAGAGGAGCGTCCGTGTCCTCTGTGCAAACAGCCCCTCTGCTCACACCCCCTCCGTCAGGCAGAGAGTGTGAGAAAGATAGAGAGAAGCAAACAAGCACCGCACGGCGCGGGAAGCATATCTTATATCATTGAGGAGTTTTAGTTAATATGTAATACCTGCTCTGATTCGGTAGCTTCTAAGCCAACCACCAATAGCGTCCCTTGTATGAAATCAACTGGGCAATCAAACTGAGGAAGCGTGTAACCTAAATTAAAAGACCCATTGTCCGCAGAAAGCGGCGAACCAGCGAAAAATCTGTGATATATATTTAGATGTGCTTACATTTAAAATCCGCGATAAGAGTGAAGCCGCGAAAGTCGAAGCGCGATATAGCGAGGGATTACTGTATATCCTTTACTTCAGGTGTGGATTTTGCACGTTCTTCTCGTGTTTGTCGAAGTCAGAAGCCAGTTTTGGGTTACTCGAGGTGTAAGAAGGAGTAAATGTAAATTCAAATTTCCAACTTCACATATGCGATTTGATCAAACAATTTTTTTTTTTCTTTTTAGGACACATTTTAAAATTTACATTGGCGGATTTATAGTTTGGTATTTTTTTGTCAAATTTCTTCATGGAAGCATGTAGCTGACCTCCTCCGACTCGCTAAGATTATGTAACAGGAGGCAACAACTAAAAAAAACCACAGGGAGAACTGCAGAATGTGACACGGCCTTTAGCTGACAAACTTCTCTCGAGATCACAACATCGTTTGTTTTTTGTGGATTAAGTTTCTTGTTTTAGAAGGACAGTGACAGACTGAACGATTTATTGTTGTGTTTCACTAATGTCATATATGTACCGTTTCAAGTCAAGTCGGGAAGCATGCATTGGTACAGAGTGTTGCCGCACCCACCACACGAAGAAAACCGTTCGGGATCCCGGTTGGCAATCCCCCAGACAGACAACGTGGTCCAGTCCCACCCTACGGAAATGTTCCTCTATCTGCCACAGCCAGGTGTTACGTGGGCATCCTCTTGGCCTGGTCCTCAACAATGATCTGGGTCACCCTGGGGGGAAACACGTCATATGGCCGTAGTGCCGTAACTGACGCTCCCTCACAATGCAGGTCATGTGTCTCATTTGGGACTCCGTAAGCAAAACAAAGTCAAACCAACGGTACCCAAGGATTTGCCGGAGAGACACAGTGCCAAAGGAGTCCAGTCTTCGTCTCAGGTTACTGGATAGTGTCCATGTCTTGCAACAATACGGCAATAGCATATATGTATAATGTCTTTATTTGTTACAAGATGTTTGTTTCCTTGCACTTTTCTTATAAATATCACTAACAACAATTTAGTACAACTGTGTATCCCAAAATATCAATGGGCTTTAAAAGGCCATTTTTTTTGACAGTCTCTGAGCCTTGTCTCCCTACTGCAGACCACCATGGTTACTGTATTTAGATTCTCATTTATGGGGGACGTAGAAAAGCACAAGGGTTCAACTAAAAGGAATACATTTATAGAGTAACCAGGACTTCAGCCATTTAAGAGACACTGTCACAGACTGGCCCAGTAGGAGAGCGTGGAGCTGTATGTGCTGCTGCTGCCATCTCCAAGTTGTTTCCCACCCTGTGCTGCCAGGATAGGCTTCAGCCTCCCATAGGCCTAAACTGGATATATGGGATGGAGGGGAATCTCACAGCATGGGGACGGTACACAAACTTTACAGTCCAAAGATGGACAAGGACCATGGGATACATCCTCATCCAAGTATTATAAAAAGTAAATGTAATTAAGAACCTGTAAACCCGTTGCCACAGCCTCCACACTGTCCCAGTCCCAGGTGTGAGTTTCGGAAATAAACCCAACCTTCACCAGAAGTGCAATAAAAACAGCTTGCCTGAAAAACAAAAAAAGAAACCATAAGAACATGTTTAACTTGGATGTTATTTCTCAGAATAAAATATTTAAACTGTGCCATGGCGTCAAACATGTGGAAGAATGAGTTCTGATCGACATCACCCAATTTTTGACAATCCTGCGGCAAGCAAAGTGTCTCAATAAAACTTTCTGTTGAATCCAAATACATACATTTACTTTACTGCAATTAACACAAGTAGAGGTTTGAAGCGTTCACTCATGACAAATAAAACTAAAAGACTTTGAGAATGAGTACAATTTAATTGCAAAATTGTCTTTCATGTTTTTCAAAAAAAATTTGTCAATTACTTTAACATGCAAATTCTCAATCGTACGCAGTTTTCAATATCTGGAAAACATTTGGGATTAAATCACTTAGAGATCTGTGCACAGACAACGTCTTTACATCCTACGATCAATTACACTCCAGATGTAACTTTCCAGCAACACATTTCTTTCACGACCTTCAAATTAGAAACTTCGTTAAACAGAACCTGCCCAACTTTCCTCACCTCCCACCTACCTCTATACCGGAAAAAATCTGACAGCATCTCCGTAATATATAAAAACATTTTACAGTCCCTCCCTTTCAAAGATCCAAGAGTACAGCAGGAAAAGGATCTCTCAGAAAACGAGTGGAGGGTAGCGATGTTCAGAATTCGCTCGAGCTCCATATGCGCAAAGCATACAATTATTCAACTTAAAATTATCTATCGAGTGCATCTGTCATGTTTAAAATTGTCCAAAATGTTTCCAGGTCAAGATCCAACCTGCAAACGTTGCAATCGAGCTCCAGCCTCACTGGGCCACATTTTCTGGATGTGCACCAAATTAATATCATTTTGGACCAAAATCTTTCAACACCTATCAGACAGCCTTGGGGTCCCAATCCCTCCTAATCCACCAACAGCTTTATTTGGTGGGCTCACTGAGGGGCTTACAGTGGAGAAGGACAAACAAACAAAGTGCCTTTACTTCACTATTAGCACGTAGACTTATCCTGGTCAACTGGAAGAATCCTAACTCAGTTCTTTTAAGTCGGTGGGTAACTGAAGTTAGATATTATCAGAAATTGGAAAAACAAAAATCAAATTCTCACTTAGAGGATCTGTGAAAAACCTGGCAGGATCTGATCAGTAACATTTTAGAATAAGCATTGAGCAATTGAGAAAGCGGATTTTCTCCCCTCTTTTTTATTTATTTTTATTCATTTATCAATTCATCTAATTACTCATTTTTATTAGTTTAAAGTTTTACTGTGCTGGCCTAGTCAATGTGTGTATGTATGTATGTTCCAGCATCATGTCCGAACGGCTGGAGCGATTTTCATGAAACTTGGTACACATGTTCCTCATTGGTCAACTAAAAATACTGTAGGGTGAAATCAGCCCTAGCCCACCCCCTTCTGGGTAGGGTGGGGGTGATCTTGTGGTCTTGTATGCATGTTATCATCCAGCTGACCACCAGAGGGCAAACTGGAGGTGACTGCCAGCATTCATTATGTTTGAGTGCCACCGCGCCCCTGTTGCTTTTGAAATGAAATAGAGCTCTACGCGTGCAAGTGTGTGTGTGTGTCTGTGTGTCTGTCCGGACCGGAAATTAGACGTAGAGTCAGGGTGAGGGCTCCAGCTCCAAGGATACGCAAACGAGGCCAGTATACCGGCAAAAGGAAACCTAAGAAAGACAGTCGCTTAGCTGCTAATGCACAAATGATGCAAGCACTTCGGCAACATGAATCCTTCTAGCAGAGAGATACCCAGAGTAGTTGTGACGATTTAAATACTTTCTAGGATCGGCTTACACAGTTAGCATATACCAGACGACTGCCAGCATTCTTTATTTTTGAGCAGCACCGCACACCTGTTGGTTTTCAAATTAAATAGAGCTGGCCGGTTCGGAGCGTCAACTAGATGATAATATACATACAAGACTGCAAGATAAGGGACATTAGTGAGTCTTTGGTTCCTAATTTATTTTTTATTTTTAACGTTGTGTTATTTTTTAACTATGTTTTTCACAAACAATTAAAAAAAACACGAGGGCGAACTGGAGGTGACTGCCCGCACTCTTTATGTTTGAGCACCACTGCGCCCCTGTTGCTTTTCAAATTAAATACAGTTGGCTGGTTCCGAGAGTCTACTGGATGATAACATACATACAAGCCCGCAAGACAGGCACATTAGTGCGTCTTTATCTATCCATCCATCCATCCAGTATCCAAACTACAGGGTCACGGGGTCTGCTGGAGCCAATCCCAGCCAACATAGGGCGCAAGGCAGGAAACAAACCCTGGGCAGGGTGCCAGCCCACCACAGAAAAACCAAGCAGACACGAGGAGAAAATGCAATCTCCACGCAGGGAGGACCCAGGAAGTGAACCCAGGTTTATTGCTTGTTAATTTATTTTTAATGTTGTGTTTATGTTTTTCTCAAACAATTAAAAAAAAATGTATTTTCCTCCTGGGCAACGCTGGGTACTTCAGCTAGTAATCAAATAAATGTGGGACTGTGGCCCGTCTTAGAAAAAAAAAAAAAGAAAAAAAAAAAATTACCAGAAGGAAACGAAGACAACCAGCTTCACACAGAGGAATTTTCCCACTGGACGAATTGGATTCAGCTCATCTCTCAAAGCCTTATAGAACAGCACAAGGCAGTACATAGCAAACTGGAAGAAAATTCAAGACATGACAGTGTTAGTAATGTTCTATGATGAGAAGGGAATTCTAAACCTAAGGACTTGGGCTTCTTTCCCAAGTGCATTTCACTTTTAAAAGCAAATAGTTATGTTAGCTTAAATACCGTACATAGAGTTTTGCACTGTTGATACAGGAGGAAATTTAAATTGTCTTGACTGTAATAAAAAAAAAATATATATTAAATTGTAATAATAGTGGGCAGTGCCACCTTGAAGATGAGAGTCAAGAAGGTGCATAGTACTGTGCATGCTCTTAAACCCAAATGTAAACCTAAATATTCTTCGCCCCATCTTGTTTGCCAGGCATATCATAAAGTTAAGATTAGATCATCACATCACCGATTTACAGTGGACTGAAAAAGTATTTCCCTAGACAAAGTTTTAAATTTCCTGTAATATCTTTATCTTTAGTTTCATACTGTTATATATAAATTATGGCTTCTTGGACAATAAATCTTCACCAAAAAATCCTGAAAATCAAATTATGCTGCAACAATGAAGAACATATCAGTGCAATCTGCTGTTGACTCCGTATTTGAGCCCTAATAGCTTGGAGACTGTGTGATTGTTAACAGTGCAATAAAAGAAATGAACACAGGTGTAAACAATCAAGCCATTAATCCTCGTAACATGTTGACTGGTCTATAAGTGAATATTTAGGCCAGTTCTTAGGAACATCCAACTGAGAAATCAGTACAAGTGGCTTATTTGGTGAAACCTCAAAAATTAAGACAAGGGAACTTTCTAATGACTTGAGATGCACTGTGGTTAAGAAGTTTAAAGATGGCAATGGTGCCAAGAAGATTGCCAAGCTCCTTGGCCTCAGTGTGTCCACTGTGAAGGCCATCAAAACGAAGTGGAAGACAACTGGAAGCAAAGTGAACCGGCCTAGCCACACAAGCTCATTTTTCTGGTCCAGTCACGTTTTTTGAAAGCAAAAAAAAAAAAAAAGACACAACCCACCGAGGCTGATTTTGGTGACGGTGAATTTAACTCGATTCTTGGTGAGTGTTGAATGTGATGGTAGCACGTTTTTCATGTCACTGTAATTTGGATGGGTACAATGGACCCAAAGGGGCTCATAGTTGATACGGGCTAGAATTTCAGAAAATATTTTGTGATTGAGTTTTATAGGAAAGGGCTCGATTATAGGCATTCCCTAAATCGTCAGTCAACGACAATAACATCAGGAAACCCGGATTTCACTACACCGGACGCACAGAAATGGGCAAAGAGAGGAAATGTGCAGTTTGTAAGAAAAATGCAAGAAAACAATGCTGTAGATGCGATGTTGGACTACACATGGAATGCTTTCAAGAATGGCATCAAAAATAGATGGGGATCGGTCTAAAATTAGACATTTATAAAATTCCATGTTTTTCTTCCTATTAGGATTGAAATAAAGTAAAAAATATTCTGAAAAAAATCTGGCAGTTAATGGGTTAATAATAAAGTGGATGCTTAACTTATTATCTTTTTTACTAAATAGTGAGACGGGCAGCCACGGCCATTACCCGGCCGGTTACACCACTGGAATGGAAGAACAGGGGGAGAGAGGATCGCTGAGGCAATACCTCCCCTGGGACACTAGAGGGAAGCCCTCCTGGGCGGCTGTGGCACCATCGTTTCCCACAGGGCATGCTGGGAGCTGGAGTTTGGTGCAGCTCTATTGGGTTCTGTGTGGGCCACCAGGGGGAGCTGCAGAGCCATTCACTGGATTTCCATCACACCTGGGAGTGATTCCAGGTAATCCTGATGAACCACCTGCAGCACTCCCAGGAGTAGAATAAAAGGAGCCGCCTCACTCCATTCGGATAGCCCAGAGACGGGAGGAGGGTGGACAAAGCTTGCCGAGAGAGGAGTGGAGGCGGAGGAAGAAGAAGAAGAAGAAGAAGGAAAAGAAAGAAGGACTGTGTTTGATTATCGGTGCTTTGGACTGTATTGTGCGGAGGACAGCAAAAGAAAAGCGCTCCCCGACTGTAAATAAAATGCGTGCTGTGTGGCAAAGTCGTGTCCCTTCTGTCGGTGTCGGGTTACGGCGGCTGTACGCGCCCCTGGGATTCCCAATACCTACCAACTGTGATACGTTGTTTACAATCACAAGGTAGGTCCAGGCGTTTGCAGAGCTGAAGTTTCCTTCATCGTACACATTACAGAGCTGGCAGATTCTGTTAAAAGAAATCACAATTAGAAGTTTCTTCCATTCACTTTGCTTAATTTAAATTAAGACTAAACAGTAATTGCTGTTTGATTATTTCTGCAGTATTTCTCATTTTCTTTATCTTGCTTTTCAAGTTTCAAGTGCAAAGAATTATACATTAGAACAAAATGTAGCACTTTAAAGCTACGGTAAATATTGAAAGAGACTCTAAGAAATATAAAAACTGAATTTCAAAAATTTTTAGTCGATTATATTGCTAGCCATTTTGTCACTGGAATACTGAAACAGTCCGTGAGTGTGCAACGTGTACATAGATTATTAGATCCTATCTTGGTCTTTGGAAAGAAATATGTAATTAACTTGTTTTGAATATTTGAACCTCTAGGAACAAACTACACATAGTGCATGAGGTAATGCGTGTTCTGGGGCTCGTAAACGTGTAAAAAGTCCAATAGTGGAGGGATAGCAAATGGCAAGGAGGAAGCTAAAACTCTGCCACTACTTACACGGCACAAAAAAACAGCAAACTTGTTGTACTGTATCTGTAAATCCATCCATCAATTATCCAACCCGCTATATCCCAACTACAAGGTCACGGGGGTCTGCTGGAGCCAATCCCAGCCAACACAGGGCACAAGGCAGGAAACAAACCCCAGGGAGGGTGCCAGCCCACCACAGACAAGGTTTTATTCTTCACAAAAATGTTCTTTTATATAAACAAGCTCCACAACACATAATGGCAAAATGGAGTTGTCTAAACAACAACAACATTTATTTCTATAGCACATTTTCAGACAAACAGTAGCTCAAAATTCTTTACATAATAAAGAATAGAAAAATAAAAGACACAATAAGAAAACAAAATAAATCAATATTAATTAACATCGAATGAGAGTAAGGTTCAATGGCCAGGGGGGACAGAAAAAACAAAAAAACTCCAGACGGCTGGAGAAAAAATAAAATCTGTAGGGGGCGCCAGCCCACCGCAGGGCGCGCACACCAAACACACACACACACACACACACACACACACTAGGGACAATTTAGAAGTCACTGCTAAACTGGCCATCTTTATTCAAGTAATCTCAATCTCTGATATTTTTCACTTTACTTCATCAGAGAATCATTTTTGAGTAAGAAAGGAGAGGTCAATCAATGTCTGACTAGTTATACTCACTGTACCTGACACTAGAAGGGGGAGATGTGCTGCGTATTGATCAGTCATTAAAAAAAAAAAAAAAATTCACTATGTTCAATATGTGTGATGATAAACTTAAAACTACACCAACACTAGGAGCACCAATAGACCAACAGTTCTGTGCTGCTGTTCACCATTAAGCATGTCTCACGAGGCTGTCTGTGGGAGAAGCAGCTCGGGTGCACATCGACACCATCTATAGTCATAATCTGGCTTTAGGCTTTATTAATAATCACTACAAAGTAGACACTGACTGGGAGTTTCTATTAAGATGGACAAAAAATTGTTCATTTTAGTTACCCCATCTTAATTACGTTTAAGTGGAGGGTCTTGACTTCAAGTCCTGTCCCATTACCGAGTTTTCCAGTAGCAATGGAAAGAATGAAAATCAAAGCGAGTGCGGCACGCTGTGACTGGGACACTCCAGCACTGAGGACTTGTAGGCAGCAAACGCTCCTTCATATCAACGGCAATACGTTTTTATAATGCCTCACGGGGACTGCTCTTTTTATCTTCAGCTTTGTTTCTTTGAGGTCCATCTGGAGGGGTTTGTTGTTTGTCATCATATATTATTACTAGACATTAAGCCCGTTACAATAACGGCTGCTAGAACACTATTGCATAAACATTATTAGGGACAGTCTATATTAAATGGCAAGGGACCTTGACCTCATTCTGTTTGTTGTCTTCATTTTTTGTTAAAAATATTTGTGCATGAAGCCTAAAGTATATTATAATATTAAAAATAAAATAGAAACGTATATGACAATACAGTAAGTATAATTAATATTGCCTATAACAATCTGTAATACACAATATCTGAAGAAGATATTTAGGAAAATGTTTTACCTCAGGAAATGTTTCAATAAAATTTCATTATAGACAACATTTTTTGTAAACACTCTTGTTCAGGACCATCTACAACGTTGACAACAACATCTGGAAAACTTCTGACTCTTGATAATGCCACATATAACTGACCGTGGCTGAATACTGGTTCTGGCAAGTAAATGGCAACTTTTTCTAAGGTTTGCCCTTGAGCTTTATTAATTGTTATGGCAAAGGCTAATGTAACTGGAAATTGTCGCCTTCTTATGGTAAAGGGTAAATTAGTAGAGGATAGAGCCAAATCAATACGGGGAATAATCTGACGCTCATTTTCTACTATTTGCTCGTATTTTTCTTTGTCTTTCAGCCTTTCTTTTGTTGATGTTTACTTGCTGAGCTGACTGTTCTTCCAGGAGATGTTGCTTATATGCTATTTGAGTGTCTGTGTCTTGTGTCCTACTTGACGTGTCCTTTTTTTTTTGGGTGGCATGTTGTTAGTAGATAGTTAGTTAGTAAACATGCACGGGGCAGTATGTGTGGCGTCTCCCCAGCAATGGATTTTATGTGCGCGCGACTACCCAATCAGCACTCTCCCCAGTAATGCTGTCCTTTATTTGCTTATCATGCGTGGCTATGCCATTCACTGTGTGCCCAGTTTCCAGTGTGTGTGCGTCCACGATGCCGGTCGTGCGTGTCGCACCGAGCCCGCGCGCACTTCACCAAAAGACACACACACACGGACACCTGGACGCACACAGGGGTCTTATTAAAGAGGATTGATTTATTTATTGAGCTTCTGTAAAAATCCAGATTTACCATGCGGATGAAACAATCAATTGACTGATCTAGCTATCTAAAATAAATACTGCCCCACTGATCAAGTGCTTACCCGCATGTTTTTTACACTGTTTATGGTTTTGGATTTTTTTTTGTCTGCTTTTGTTGTTTTTTGGTTACTTTACTAATGTTCTCTAAATTTAATGAAACAAAATACATCCTGCCATTTCTGTGCAGTGCAGTAACAGACAGAAGCAATGCTTATTTATTTTATATACATAAAAACTAAAGGCACAGATTGATGTAAACATATCCAGTATACTCCTGTTAATACTACTGTATATGACGTAATGGTTATGAAGCTTATTTTAGTATGACAGATATGTCACCTTCTATATTTCAACACAGATCTGAAATAATCTTCTGAATGCATGTGGATTACTGATGCCAGTACTTAGAAATAAACCCCATCTGTAAGACATATTCTAATACTCTCTGTAATGTTTAAAGGAAAATAACCAACATCTGACGTCAGGTAGGTGTCAATAGTTTATTTTCACAGGCACTTTCATTTTGCTTGCCTCTTGCATGCCAGCATTATTCTTGATGTGCCTGCCCCTCCACGCTAATATCACTCAAAAATGAGAAGCAAAACTACTAAATGTTTTAGCATCAACGTCCATCTGTCTCATAAACACATTTTCTTTAATTTATCATCTTCAAACAGCTAACAGGCCGAATACATATTTTACCTTAATATTTCAATAACACTACCCTGTTGGGGGGCAAAAAAAAAATATTAGTGTACTTACAGTGCAATAACAGTAGTAAATGGTCGGACCACTGTGTACTGTAAAACGCCAAGCTTACAACGAAAAAGCAGCACCCTTTAATGTAACAAGAATAAAAGAAAAAAAAACATTAAGTGAGACATGTGACAATTTTAATATATTATAAATATGCAGTTAATAATCTTTAATACCACCAAATCCATCCCTCCATCCATTATACAACCCGCTATATCCTAACACAGGGTCACGGGGCCTGCTGGAGCCAATCCAAGCCAGCACAGGGTGCAAGGCAGGAACAAACCCGAGGCAGGGCGCCAACCCACCGCAGGGCACACACACACACACACACACACACACACACTTGGGACAATTTAGGATGCACATAACCTGCAGACACGGGGGAGAACATGCAAACCCAGGTCTCCTTACTGCGAGGCAGCAGCGCTACCCACTGTGCCACCATGCCACACTACCACCAAATCATTTACAGTTAAAAAGTCAAACAACTTGTAGTTCAGATCATTGTTTAGTCCTAAAACTATAAGAACAATATCGCAGAGCAGCCTCCTTTTGGCCGATATCTCCACTCCTCCATATTTGGTGCTGTGACCAAGCGCTGCTCATTGCTTCATTTCAGGAGTTCATTCATCACTTTGATGTATCACAGACCCCATATGGAGATCAACTGCTGGACTCCTGATTTGAGCAAATTTAACTGAGACACCATTAAATTCTCCCACCTGTTCTTTAGACGTTACTTACTCCATGTAGTTTGTATTGGGACAGCTTTCAGAATTAAAGACAGGACTCCTGACTAATGAATGAGGGGGAAGAGGCAAGACTTCAACTCAAAAAGGCAATCCTATGAGATTTTAGTTTGGCACTAGTTTATGTGTGCGCAAAAGTATATAATCTATACATATAAAGGAGAGTTGGGAGCCTAGAGACTGTGTTTGTGGAGGGATGGAGAGTTCAGGCGGGTGGGGGAGTCACATGATCATCTCCCCTCCCATTCTCGTCGTTTCATTCACTTCATTTCGCTCCGCAGCTGACGCGGTCTTGCCATTCTTTTTCCTTGTGTTTAGTCCTCTCACCTTTACTGATTTACTGTTTACTAGACGCAGTACTTACTGAATAGTATTTTTTCCTTTAGTGTTTCTACTTAAGTGTTTCTTAGTGTTTAGTAGACGCGGTGTGCCGGTGTTCCCGGCGGTGTTGCGGTTTACTGTTACTTTCTACTTTGTTTTTGTACTTTAGTGTTTAGTAGACTTTTACTTTATCTCATTTACTGTTGTTTTTTACTATTGTTTCCGGCGCTGTTGCTCTTTTTTACTTTATCTCATTTAGTGTTTGGTAGACTTTAGGAGACCCGGGTTCACTTCCCGGGTCCTCCCTGCGTGGAGTTTGCATGTTCTCCCAGTGTCTGCGTGGGTTTCCTCCGGGCACTCCGGTTTCCTCCCGCAGTCCAAAGACATGCAGGTTAGGTGGATTGGCGATTCTAAAAATTGGCCCTAGTGTGTGCTTGGTGTGTGGGTGTGTTTGTGTGTGTCCTGCGGTCGGTTGGCACCCTGCCCTGGATTGGTTCCTGCCTTGTGCCCTGTGTTGGCTGGGATTGGCTCCGGCAGACCCCCGTGACCCTGTATTCGGATTCAGCGGGTTAGAAAATGGATGGATGGATAGACTTCTACTTTATCTCATTTACTGTTGGTTTTTACTATTGTTCCCGGCGCTGTTGCTCTTTTTTACTTTATCTCATTTACTGTTGCTGTTTTTCCCGTTTCTATTTTTTATGTAGCATGTTCACAAATTAGTCATAGAGAAAATTTATATATTTTGGCTCCAGGTGGACAAACCAAAAATGTTGTATATAAAGAAGCTCTATAAGTCGCATGTAGATACATAATTATTCAAACTACAGCGACTGCAGCGAAACGCACATGGTCTGCTAGTTAACAATACTTTAGCAAAAAAAAAAAAAAAAAAACAGAACCGGTTTTGCATGGTTTGACCACATGACAGACGCTGGATAACACAACACGAGTAACGTGACATTTTTATTCTTTCCCCACTTTGGTTACCATTGGTCACTGTTGGGTTCTACCATCTCGTACATTTTTCTCTCCATTCTCCTTGAAGACGTGGGATTTCAACTTTCTCACTTCCATCACTACAAACCACATTTGGTAAGTAACATATGAAAAAATGAGCACCCTTTAAATTACCCAAACCTGTGAGTGGGGGCACAGCTTACACGGAAATGAATAAAAAGTAGTGCCAGCTTGTGTTACGTCAACAGCAAATCTCACAATTGTACACGCCATTACTGAAGACCTTTAGGTTTCTGCTGAAGTCAAGTTTTAATTGAACACAACATTTCTTCAGATTATTTTTCAATGCTAATAAGATCTTACAGTCAGTAATATTTTAGGGACAACAGATGTGTAAGTTTCTTAAAAACGGATTTTTGGCTGCCTGTAATAAGCACACGTACAAATGTATGAATTTTGTTCGAACTGGCATGTAGTTATTCGTTACTATATTTACCATGTGGAAAGACTTCAGTTTAGGTAGAAAAAATATCCTTTTTTCTTCAATGGATAAGATGAGAACTTTTTATGCTTTTCAAATTAAGAAATGTCCAACGAAGCACTTCTGGGCCATAGAGAGTGTGGGGAGGTCCTCCCAGGGACCCTGACGGGGTTACATTTCCGGACTCCAACTCCCAAGCACCCCTGTGGGGGTCTCAGTTGGGATGCCACAAAAGGACCACTGCCACCTGCTGTCTTTTGGGGGGGTCGGATCTGGTCCAAGCCACATATTAGTCCGGCCGGGCACCATGGTGTTTTCCTCATACTGACCATTTTAATCTCTCTTTTCCAGTACAGAAGTGCAAGAAACCATTGCCTGCACTGGGCAGTAGCAGGTGGAAGTCAGGAACAAGCCCTGGACAGGATGGCAGTGCATCGCCCCTCTGCCGTGCTTTGTGATTACCAGGATGCAATGCAGCTGGGAAGATGGCCTCTGCTATACGCCTGCAGATGAGTGTTCCAGGAAAGTGCAGATCTGTCTAAGGAAACTGAGGCATTGGTGGTCCTTGAGAATACCCAACTAATGCTTTCTGCCAACTTCAGCTCATCAGTGATAATCAATCCAAGAAACTGAGAGCTGCTCACTCTCTCAACAGCATCCCCTCCAAAGTAAAAGGAAGTCTAGCTTCTGCTTCCTGACGTTAAAGGGGAGGTTGTTGTCATGGCACCTTTAAACCTCTTCTCTGTAAGCCTCCTCTCATCATGGTCGGTCATCAAGCCTATGGTGGTGTCATCAGCAAAATTTAAATGATGGAGTTGGAGCTTTGCCTGACCACGCAGTGAGAGGTAAACAAGGAGCACACACGGGGGGCTCAGCATAGAGAATGTGATACTGCCAATCTGCACATGCTGATGTCTAATGGGTAAGGAGTCCAATATCCAGCTGCAGAAGGTGGCGCTAAATCACATACAGTAAAACCTTGGATTGTGAGTAACTTGGTCTGTGAGTGTTTTGCAAGACAAGCAAAAATTTGTAATAAATTTTAACTCAATAAACAGGCGAGGTCTTGAAATACGAGTAGTACATATATGCTTTATCTGCCGAGCGCCACGTGATCACAAACTGAGCCAATGGTGGTTCTCTCTCTCGCTGCAGGATTGTGGGTAATCATCTCCCATGCTCGGTCTCAATCACTCTAAACAAATCCAAATCAAATCATATTATGTGATATCATCTTCTGTTCAATTCTGCTCCATACTTGCAATATTTTTATTCTGTATTGAGGATTACACTTTTGTTCTGTGTATTGTGTTGTATTAACCCCCTTTTTCTTTTTGACACCAACTGCACGCCCAGCCTACCTGGAAAGGGGTCTCTCTTTGAACTGCATTTCCCAAGGTTTCTTCCATTTTTTTTCCCCCCTACAAGGGTCTTCTTAGAGAGTCATGGCTGGGGTGGTTGCCAAAAGGCACGGCCTGTTAAAGCCCATTGAGGCACTTCTTGTGTGATTTTGGGCTATACAAAAATAAATTGTATTGTATTGTATTGTATTGTATAGTCAACATCTGTAAGAGTGTATACTATTTACTATAGCATTGTGACAATGTGTGTGTGCGTAAAGCATTTTTTAATTTTGTGTCCAAGTGTAGTGACTGTTCTTAACACAAGAATTACCAGCGCCTACGAAAAAAAAAACTCTTAAATCCATCCCACCTTAAATCCCTTCGCACCTCTCAGTCAGCGTCTTTTGTCTTGTAGATGTGTGTGACGGCAAAAGTGTGACGTGCATTCTTTCTCCAATGTAGAACCCTCGTCATCATTTGAGTTCACCTCTCTATAGCGCGTTTTTATGTGAAAACAGCAGTGTCAGATCATTTGGGGGAGAAGGAGTGTGATTGTAACTGGGAGAATAAAACTGAATAAAAAAAAACAATGCTAACCTTTACAAGTACCATAAATTTACACCGGCCGTTACAGACTCAAAACAAATGTATGTTTTTATTCTAAAATAGTAATAATAAGAGCAGTTCACATCTCAAAACGGAGTGCAGGATCGAACTCGGGACCTTCTGATTAGCAGTCAGCAGTTCTTACCGTTGCACGACCAAAGCAATCGTATTAAAGACGTGTCAATGTCGCACCCTAACGTAGGTTCTTTTTCTGCAGTTATACTCTTGAATAAAAGTGCACTTGTTTTGTTATACTTATGCTTTTTGTGAAAGTGTTTATTTGCTATTTGGACTTCAGGCTTCACACATTATACACTTCATGTCTACATTTTGTCAGTTATTACTAAAATGGAAAAACGTTTCTATTTTAATAATGTGTTTACTGCGCATACTGTAGATTGTTGCAGACATGGAACACACATGAAATGCAAGTGTTCCAAATAACGATATAGTATTTATAAAAGGTGTCATTTTGCTTGACTTCACACTTTATACAAATCTAAGCAACTGACACGCTGGTAAACAGACTTGAGCTGAGAAAACTGTGTGGGGTGGGGGGATGTGATAGCAGGCTGCTTGTCGACACATTTAAAAGACAAAAGACGCTGACGGAGTGATGCAAAGGGATTTAAGGTGGGACGGATTTACGAGTTTTTTCATAGGCTTTGATAATTCTAGTGTTAAGTAACTGTACTGCAACAAAAAAAAAAAAAATTGTAGAAAAGCACCACCTGAATAAGGCCGTAGCGGTGCGAGTGATGAATCTCTTTAACGACAATGCAATGTTACATTTCCGTGAAATCCTCAAAAAGGAGGCAAAAGCAACCGTCATTGGAGAGGTTCCTTGTTAAATTTGCAAAAAAAGAAAAAGATTCCAGTGAGCCAACAGCTAGCAGTGATTCCATTAGTTAGAGTGAAAGTCGTCCTACACAATAACCCTCCTCCTCTCCTATCTCCCTCACACCAGCCACGATTCTTTTCAAAGGTAAAGTGCAGGTTAATTTGTTTTACGTATTTTTACTTTATAATTTTGTATCAATCATTTTTATATGAATGTTATTGGGTTGTAAAACTAATCATCCGAGTTTCCATTATTTCTTATGGGGAAGTTCGCTTTGATATATGAATTATGCTTGCAAACTAAGGCACTATTGTATTAAGTAGTTTGGACATCAGCTGTCATGTTACATTGTCATGTGTATATTTGTAATTAACAAAAAACACAGCAAATACATATTGTATACTGTATATATGTTGCATTCTCCGTATTGCTTTTGTTGGTATTTCATCTTTGCCATTGTTCTTAGGAGTCTCATTGCACGATGTACACATAATAAAATTCAACCTGAACTTGCAGACCTACACCAGCTACCCTGTTCAGCACTGAGGACTACACATACACATCTTACTCAAGAAATCCACTTGTCCAACAAGTGGAAGGCATTTTTGGCTGGAGCTGTACGAAGGCAAAAATGCGGATGAGAGTTTGGCAGTTAATCTAGTAATCAGACTGAGAGTGCAGGTGGAAAAGTAAACAGCCTAAGTAGAAGCATGGAGTGCAAAATTACTGCAATAATAGTCTAAAATGAAGGACAGCGGTTTCGAGGTGGATGACGTGCATGTCAACATCCTACACTGAACAACTTAAATAAATGAAGACTGCGACACAAAAATATGGTTACTGCTCTACAAACTGAAAGTTAAGGAGCTTTGGGAGCAATTAACTGATGCACAGGATCGGCTCATGTGTAGACATTTGAGAAATCTGGGGGTTCCTTAAGGGACAGAGTCTGGCCAGCCAGCCAAATAACTGAGGGGTGCTTCTTCACAGTGCTGGGAAATGGCAGTAAGGAAATTGCAGAAACAGAATGAGTTCACGGCTTACCTAGGAAACATCCTTCTAGGGTCTTCTTCGTCAAATCTGTATTGTGTAGCACCACAGCGAAGAGGAGAGGAGAGATTCGATAAAAGAATAACTGGGCCTAAACGTTCCTGGATTTTAAAAGTGAGCCGTGTGTACAGTGCTACTAAACAGCAACGGCGCATTCTTGCGCCACATTTATTTCAAACCAAAATGTGACAGATAAAAGGGGGAAAATGGAAAAAGAGTGAGAAAGTGTACATGCAAAGACACCCTGGATGAACATGTACAATTCAAAAGTGGCACTTGCAGTAGAACTGAAGGCAAGAAAACAAGAGGAAAAAGTAAAGAAAAAAAAAAAGAAAGTTACAGTGCAATAAATTGTGACTGCTTTACCTGAACTGAGGTGTATGTGTAAGAACGTCTTTAGCTCTGCTTGTTTCCTTTCTGTAGCACATTTTATTCATCTCACTTATTTGTGTTTACCCTCTGCACCTCTTTTTGTTTTCTGTTCTGTCATTCTATGCATATATCAATTTTTCAGAGTAATAAGCATTGATCGTTCCTTTGGTTTGAGGAATACAGAATTGATTGTGTGTATAAAAGATGTTTTCTGTCTGGCATATTTATCATTAAAGTTTGTAATGCCCCATCTATTGGAATGTATTTTGTAATGCATGTAGTAGTGAAACGTTGCATTTTTCAGTCGAGTAGATCATGCATCACAAACATGAGAATTGCTGTTAAGAGTACACCACCAAATGCTCTGTAACTAAGGCAACAGACAAACCGACACTGGTGGGAGACGATCGAGGACCTTACCCCACCGGCCCGCTTGGAGAGTGCAAGGACCGGGAGAGAGGCAGTACCTCCCCCAGGACTTAAGAGGGCAGCACCCCTGGTTTACATTGGTGCCATGGGACTGGAGCTTAGAAGCTTAATCCTGTTGGGGGCCGTGGCCACTGCCAGGGGGCGCTTGGACTGCAGCACTTCCGCCACATCAGAAAGTGCTGCCAGTAGAGAATTTGGGCACACCTGGAATGCTTCAGGGTGCCCATGCGGCACTTCCGCCACACCAGGAGATGCTGCAGGAAAATCATCAGGGTGCACCTGGAGCATATCCAGGAGAAAACATAAAGGGGGCCGCCTCACTCCGTCCGGGGAGCCGCAGTCAGGGGCAGACAGAGCTTGCAGAAGAGGAGTGGAGGCAGCTGAAGGAGAGAAGGAAAGAAAAGTAAAAAAGAAAATAAAAGGGCTGTGAACAATAGCGCTGGTGTAAAAGGCGAAAATAAATAAATTGTGTGTACCCAATGGGGACATTGGGTGTCCTGTGCCTGTCTGTGTCCGGGCTTCATTCATACATTATAACTTAAATAATAGGAAAAAAAAATAGGAGATATAAAATATCTCGAAAATATTCGAATTCATGAAAGAGTCTAGTGATGTAGCTGAATGAATGGAGCACAATGAGAGCAGGTAAATCATGTAAACAAATTTCCATGAACAGCAGTGAAGAGGGCAGGTGGAGGTCTCTGCACTCTGATCATCAGCTACTTCACTGTGTGTGACACTTGGTGGCCTCCACTGGGATCACTACCGTACTTTGTCTGTCAGCCTCGTTTTTATTGCCATTCATCTTTTCAAATTTTCTTTATCAGGTTAAAATGTCAGCTGTTCACACCTTCTGTTGGAATGAAATGCAATGCATTTTATACGTACATGGTGACAAACACCTTGGCATGGGCGTTTTCAGAATGGCGTCCGAGTGAATGCATCACAAGTGATGGTGGAGCAATTATGGGCTGCACTTGCCTTCTGTTGAATTCATTTCATTTAGATGACCCTTCCGCACTTGGATTGAAGCGCTAGACCAGTGGTCAGCTGTTTATCATGGGCTGGCCAGATAAAAATCTCATATATATCTTTTTACTTTTTTTAAACTTAAAACCTTTACCTTTAATTTTTGTTCTTATTATTTTTCCTACTGTTATTTTCTGCTTGTCCACCCATACCCTCCCTGCCTTTTATTTTTTTCATTTCAACTCACACTCATTTACAATTGTGATGTTTTCATTTAGCTTTGTTATAATTAGCTTGCTCCTTGGGTAGATGACAATTGCTGCCATGCCCTTTGGTACATTTTCAAAGCTACCAAATATCAGAAATGTTTGATTGTGTTTATTGTGTTTATCAGCATGTGCTCCTCACCTCTCTCTGTCTCCCTGTTGTGTCTGTGTGACCACCTGAACTATTCTGAAGTGACGTTTGCACTGATTTGTGTTTTTTGTATCTCATACACCTTTATTGTAAGAGCATCCCTTATCTATGATGGAGCGTTCAATCTGAAGAAAATATGAATGAAGTAAAGAAAGAAATTGGTCACTGTGCTGCTGCAACAAAATTCGATGCATCTGAGAAACTGATACGAGATTGGAGGAGGCAAGAAGATGTAAAATAAACAATAAAAAAACATTTTTGAACGGGCGTATAAGTTGGGGTCTGATTTTACGATTGATTTTTCAGGTTTCAAGACCCAACTTATATGTGAGTATATACAGTATTTGTTCCTTTTACATAAGATGTATATTTTTAATGTATTTGGTGAAATAACAAGACAGAATACATGTGTGTGAATAAAAGGGAGGTCAGTGGAATGGCGAGGAGTTGGTGAAGGTGGATTTTAAATACTTGGCATCAACAGTACAGAGTAATGGGCAGTGTGGAAGAGAAGTGAAGAAGAGAGTGCAGGCAGGGTGGAGAGGAGTGTCAGGAGTGATTGGTGACAGACGGGTATCAGCAAGAGTGAAAGGGAAGGTCTATAGGATGGTAGTGAGACCAGCTGTGTTATATGGGCTGGAGACGGTGGCACAGGAGACAGAGCTGGAGGTGGCAGAGTTAAAGATGTTAAGATTTGCATTGGGTGTGACAAGGACGGACAGGATTAGAAATGAGGGCATTAGAGGGTCAGCTCAGGTTGGACGGTTGGGAAGCAAAGTCAGAGAGGCGAGATGGCGTTGGTTTGGACATGTGAAGAGGAGAGACACGGGATATATTGAGAGAAGGGTGCTAAGGATAGAGCTGCCAGGTAAGAGGAAAAGAAAAAGGTCTATGAGAAGGTTTATGGATGTGGTGAGAGAGGACATGCAGGTGATGGGGGTAACAAAACAAGATGAAGAGGGCAGGAAGAGATGGAAAAAGATGATCTGGTGTGACAACACCTAACCCGAGCAGCAAGAAGATGAAGACGAAGAAGAATCACCATGTTAATTAGTCACTTGCAGTAGTAGTAGTAAGTATATATTTTAATAATTACAATGTATGTCCTGTGGTGGGCTGCCCAGGATTTGTTCCTGCCTTGCGCCCTTTGCTGGCTTGGATTGTCTCCGGAAAACCCTTGTGTTAGGATATAGCGGTTTGGAAGATGACTGACTGATGAACAATATAATAAAAAGTATTTGTTGCTAGTGCTTCTGGTACAGAAATTTCTCAAAACATTTGACAGATAAAAGAGGGGAAAATGGAAAAAGAGTGAAAAATTACACATGCAAAGACACCCTGGATGAACATGTACAATTCAAAAGTGGCACTTGCAGTAGAACTGAAGGAAAGAAAAGAAGATGAGAAGTAAAGAGCAAGATGACAAGGACAGGAAGATATGGAAAAAGATGATCCGCTGTGGCAACACCTAACCAGAGCAGCAAGAAGAAGATGACGAAGAATCACCATGTTAATTAGTCACTTGCAGTAGTAGTAGTAGTAGTAAGTATACATTTTGCTAGTGCTTCTGGTACAGAAATCTCAAAAAGTCAGAAGGAGTAAACAAGTATATTTTCAGAGCAGACACAAAGCAATGAAAATAAACAACAATAATAAGACATATAAAAAAACATGCATATGAAAGACATAAAAAGTGTCCAAACTTACTCTCCCATTGGCCAGGATGGGCAGCAGCATAAAGGTGGCAGGTGTCTTTGTTGTTCTTTGGCTTCCAGCATCAGTATCAGGCTTGGATATTGGTTGCTCAGGTAGTTCAGCAAAAAAATCATGAAGTTGTAAATAACATATGCTTCATAGCACTCCCTGCAAGTGTCCACATAGATGGCAATGTTTGGATATTTTAAAGCTATCCACTATAAAGCAAAAAACAGAAAGTTATGTTACAAGTTAAATTATATGTGCAATGCAAAAAATTAAAAAAATATGTACATTAGGCAGATGAGCAAAATACAGAATCCCAAAAAAATGGATACCTAATACAATCTAATATGTAGAATCTAAATACACAAATAGAAGTAATGAAAGTAGTGACAGAGCTCAACACTATGATCAGAAGCAGGGGTGTCCAACTCCGATCCGATCAACGAGCAGTTTTCACTGCTAATTAACGTTTCCCTTCATTTTAAGAGCCTCATTTTTAAGGACTCATTGTTCTGAATTGATTTGTTTCTTTATTAAATGGGAGCGAAACAGAATAGAGATGTGAAACAAGCCAACCGATGACCAGCTAAATTGGAAAGTCAAACTCCAGCCAATTTCACTCCAACCACTTTCTTAATGAGAAGCCAATTCTTGCTGTTAATTAAACCTGTTATTTAATTCCACGGCTCTCATTCTGCCACAGCAGACATTTCCAAAACTGTTGATTTTCTGTTTTTCCTAAGAACACCATCAATATGTTTTGGTAACCTGAGAGATCAACCTTACTGAGAACTTCGCCTTTCTTTATTTGCAGATATTGTGTGATGGGCACCAGTGAGCTGGTCGTGTGGCAGCTTATTTTGTGTCTCATTATTGTTTGGCTGCTCATTAAGGAAAAAGAAACAACTAAGGGGCCGGAGTCAAGTTAATTAAAATTAAGGCAAAAGAAGTTAACTAGCAGCAAAAACTGGTCGTTAATTAAGGAGGTGATCAGAATGAAAACCTGCAGCCACTGCGCCACGGTGCTGCCCCTGGCACAAACAAGATTTGGTCTTTTGAGAGGAAACCACGTCCTGATAGGTGTTAAGCTGGCATGCACAGCTTCTCTCCTTTAAAAAATGACTGAATCTCATAATATTGGTGTTTTTTTGTTCAAACATGACATGTATAAATTATTTCACAATGTGTGTGTAATCGCGAGACATGGATCAATACTCAACAACTGTCTTGCCTTGAAAAATGGACAGATCTTGAAAGTACCTGGGCTTTTCTTTACCAAGTCCTCCGTGCCATAGAAGGTTCCACTATTAAACAATAGGCTATTAGGCTATAGGATACAATGAGGCTTTTAGAAATAAACTGGATACATTAGAATTAAAATTTAAAACGGAGATAAAAAGCTTAGGGGTAACTGTTGACTGTAATCTGAATTTTAAATCGCATATTAATCGGATCACTAGGACAGCATTTTTTCACCTAAGAAACATAGCAAAAGTTAGACCTCTTATATCTTTGAAAGATACTGAGAAATTAGTTCATGCATTTGTTTTCAGTCGACTAGATTACTGTAACACTCTCCTCTCAGGACCACCCGAAAAAAGACATACAGTGGTGTGAAAAACTATTTGCCCCCTTCCTGATTTCTTATTCTTTTGCATGTTTGTCACACAAAATGTTTCTGATCATCAAACACATTTAACCATTAGTCAAATATAACACAAGTAAACACAAAATGCAGTTTTTAAATGATGGTTTTTATTATTTAGGGAAAAAAAAAAATCCAAACCTACATGGCCCTGTGTGAAAAAGTAATTGCCCCCTGAACCTAATAACTGGTTGGGCCACCCTTAGCAGCAATAACTGCAATCAAGCGTTTGATAACTTGCAATGAGTCTTTACAGCTCTGGAGGAATTTTGGCCCACTCATCTTTGCAGAATTGTTGTAATTCAGCTTTATTTGAGGGTTTTCTAGCATGAACCACCTTTTTAAGGTCATGCCATAGCATCTCAATTGGATTCAGGTCAGGACTTTGACTAGGCCACTCCAAAGTCTTCATTTTGATTTTCTTCAGCCATTCAGAGGTGGATTTGCTGGTGTGTTTTGGGTCATTGTCCTGTTGCAGCACCCAAGATCACTTCAGCTTGAGTTGACGAACAGATGGCGGACATTCTCCTTCAGGATTTTTGGTAGACAGTAGAATTCATGGTTCCATCTATCACAGCAAGCCTTCCAGGTCCTGAAGCAGCAAAACAACCCCAGACCATCACACTACCACCACCATATTTTACTGTTGGTATGATGTTCTTTTCTGAAATGCTGTGTTCCTTTTACGCCAGATGTAACGGACATTTGCCTTCCAAAAGTTCAACTTTTGTCTCATCAGTCCACAAGGTATTTTCCCAAAAGTCTTGGCAATCATTGAGATGTTTCTTAGCAAAATTGAGACGAGCCCTAATGTTCTTTTTGCTTAACAGTGGTTTGCGTCTTGGAAATCTGCCATGCAGGCCGGTTTTGCCCAGTCTCTTTCTTATGGTGGAGTCGTGAACACTGACCTTAATTGAGGCAAGTGAGGCCTGCAGTTCTTTAGACGTTGTCCTGGGGTCTTTGTGACCTCTCGGATGAGTCGTCTCTGCGCTCTTGGGGTAATTTTGGTCGGCCGGCCACTCCTGGGAAGGTTCACCACTGTTCCATGTTTTTGCCATTTGTGGATAATGGCTCTCACTGTGGTTCGCTGGAGTCCCAAAGCTTTAGAAATGGCTTTATAACCTTTACCAGACTGATAGATCTCAATTACTTCTGTTCTCATTTGTTCCTGAATTTCTTTGGATCTTGGCATGATGTCTAGCTTTTGAGGTGCTTTTGGTCTACTTCTCTGTGTCAGGCAGCTCCTATTTAAGTGATTTCTTGATTGAAACAGGTGTGGCAGTAATCAGGCCTGGGGGTGGCAACGGAAATTGAACTCAGGTGTGATACACCACAGTTAGGTTATTTTTAACAAGGGGCAATTACTTTTTCACACAGGGCCATGTAGGTTTGGAATTTTTTTCTCCCTAAATAATAAAAACCATCATTTAAAAACTGCATTTTGTGTTTACTTGTGTTATATTTGACTAATGGTTAAATGTGTTTGATGATCAGAAACATTTTGTGTGACAAACATGCAAAAGAATAAGAAATCAGGAAGGGGGCAAATAGTTTTTCACACCACTGTAAATCGTTTGCAACTGGTGCAGAATGCAGCTTGCTAGAATTCTAACTAGGAAAAGAAAATCCGAACACATTTCTTCAGTTTTGATGTCACTACACTGGTTGCCTGTGTCATTCAGGATTGACTTTAAAATTCTGCTTATGGTTTATAAAACCTTAAATAATCTCGCTCCATCTTATATATTGGAATGTCTGACACCTTATATTCCAAATCGTAACCTGAGATCTTCAAATGAGTGTCTCCTCAGAATTCCAAGAACAAAACTAAAAAGAAGTGGTGAGGCGGGCGGCCTTCTGCTGCTATGCACCTAAAATCTGGAATACCCTGCCAATAGGAATTTGCCAGGCTAGTACAGTAGAGCACTTTAAAACACTGCTGAAAACACATTACTTTAACATGGCCTTTTTATAACTTCAATTTAACTTAATCCTGATACTCTGTATGTTCAATTCATCATAATAACTATTCATGGTGGCTCTAAAATCCGTACTGACCCCTACTCTCTTCTGTTTCTTTTTCCGGCCTGCACCACCTCCACCTACTCAAAGCTTCATGATGCTCCAACAATGATGGATGGATTAAAAGGCAGAAGTCTACGTGACCATCATCATCATCAAGCCCTTCCGTGAGAACCCTAAATCCAAAGGAGGACTGTTTCATTTATGTTAGGTAGAATGTCCAGAGGGGACTGGGCGGTCTCATGGTCTGGAATCCCTACTCCGTCTGGAGTTTTTTTTCTGTCCCCCCTGGCCATTGGACCTTACTCTTATTCTATGTTAATTAATGTTGACTTATTTTGTTTTCTTATTGTGTCTTTTATCTTTGTATTCTTTATTATGTAAAGCACTTTGAGCTACTGTTTGTATGAAAATGTGCTATAGAAATAAATGTTGTTGTTGTTGTTGTAGTAAACAGCAGGACTGGCCATGTCATTTTTGTAAATTATAGAAAACACTCAACTTTTGAACACAATTTTGTGTGGCAAATGCATACAAACCATGTTTCATGTTCAGGCCAGGCCAGTACTTGGATGGGAGACCATCTAGAAAGAGTTTGGGTTGCTGCTGGAAGAGGTGTTGGTGAAGCCAGCAGGGGGCACTTACTCTGTGATCTGAATGTGGATGCCAATGTCCCAGTGCAGTGACGCCATCCTTCGGATGAGACGTAAAACCGAGGTCCTGACTCTCTGTGCTCATAAAAGATCCCTGGGCATCTTTTGAAAACAGCAGAGTTTATCCCAATGTCCTGGCTAAATTGCCCATCATGGCCCTGTGCGTTCAGACCCCATAATCATCCTCCATCTCTAACTGGCTCTCCTCTCTCTCTCTCACCCCTTCACCAGCTAATAGCTAATGTGTGTTGAGCTTACCGGCAAATTACTGGCAGCCATCGCATCATCCAGGTGGATGGTACACATTGGTGGTGGTTCAAGTGGCTCCTCACTCACTACAACTGCTCTCAAGAGTGAGAAAAGTGCTATATAAATGTAAAGATTATTATTATGTTTGTGAAGAAACGACTTTGACTTGAAAAATACTGAACTTACAGTAAATCCTTTCACCATTCAGCTTTTTGATTTATCGTTCTCTTTGTTTTTATTTTATTAATGTTTTTAAGGTGACATTGAGTGTTAAGAAAGGCACCTATTAGATAAAATATATTATTATTATTAAACTACAACACATGACACCAGGATCACTGGGATTACGCCTAGGGATTTAGGAAGGCCTAATAAGAAATATCTAATCAAGTATTGTGAAGTATGACGGATTATTTAAACTAAATGCAGACTAAATTTGTCAAATTGGCCCTTCAAAGCTAGTCAAATAATTTGTGGATTGTTTCAAAACTTTATGTTGCACTTGAGATGAAAGCTATAATTTATTTACAGGAGACAACTGGATCAGGCATTCACTTACTTTTGCAAAATTGTTTTAATAACAATAATAAAAAAATTGTATTTATATAACGCATCTCCCATGCTCAATTTTCTTTCCTTCACAGTACATTTGGGAGGTTTGTCTTTCAAAGAAGTGCACTCTTTGTATTGTTTAAGGCATTTTCTAAACAGCTGCAATTAAATCAGAACGATTGTTGAATAAATACATACCTCTCTATTATAATAAAAAAAATCCTGCGACAAAACAAGACTTTTTGGGAGATTTTCTCCATGTCCCGCGAGTCGAGACTTTGGCCATGAGATGTTTTGAAATCCCAACCTCCTCTCCTCCATAGAAAACCACGCCCACGGTCCTCTCATCTCATTCGTGTGAATGCTTTTGACAGACACACTTCCTGTGCTCTCAGCTCTTATAAATGTTAAAGTTTTCCTCACTTTAAGTTCCCAATTAAAGAAGACAATATTATGTCCAAATCTTATTGAAGAATTTCATCAGGAAGGGTTATCAACAGAAAAAAAATGAGTACACGGGCAATCCTAGCACAGAGAAACGATGAAGTCAAACTAATTAGCGTCAAAAATGTTGATCGGTTACACAGAAAATTGGTTAAATGCGTATCAATAGACTCTGCTGAAACAGTTGGTGGTGATGGTGCAGAAGATGAAAACGTCAACATACAATATCACAAAGATATCTACAACCGTTAACACCGTCTGGTCTTCCTCCGCACAAATTGCTGTTGAAAGAAGGACGTATCCAAGAAAGGTAATGTAGTAGATCTTCAGGGGATAACATTTCTTGATATACCATTTGTATTAAAATGTTTACAGTTTCCCATTAGAATAGCTTTTGTAAAGACAATTTACAAATCTCAGACCCAAACATTCAAAAAAGTTGTTTTATTTAATAGAGAGAAAGAAACGAAATTCAATCACAGGCAGTTATACGTGGGGCTGTCATGATGAAAGTCCAAATGCGGAATCAAAATTCAATGCAGTGGAACCTCTAGATACGATCACCTCTGTGTACGAGAAATTCAAGATAAGAGGAAAGTATGAGCGAAAAATTTGGATCTAAATATGAGCATTGGCTCGCGTAACGAGCCACGAGCCAGGCTGTGGTTATGCGTGACGCGTTTCCCAATCCGCCTCAACTCGGGGATTCACCCAAGCTGACGCTGCCAGCCCTTCAGCTCACTCAGTGTTCCTTGTTCTCCCGTAGCGTGAGGATCTACTTGTGATTTCATTGTTTCGCTGTAGCAGTTCGCCGTATAAGCGTATCCAAAAATATTGCGGACATGCAGACGGAGAATAGGAGACGATTGCCCTCAAGAGGAGTACTAGGGTCTTGTACCATGTTAGCCATTATGAATGTAGAGAAAAGCCAAGCAAAATGACAACTTTTATTGGCTAACTAAAAAGATTACAATATGCAAGCTTTGATTACATCTTGCCTGAAGAAGGGGCCTGAGTTGCCTCGAAAGCTTGCATATTGTAATCTTTTTAGTTAGCCAATAAAAGGCGTCATTTTGCTCGGCTTTTCTTTACCCTCAAGAGGAGAGGGGGAGAGAGAGAGAGAGAGAGAGAGAGCGCGTGAGCGAGCAAGAGAGAGAGAGAGAGAGAGAGAGAGAGATAGAGATAGAGAGAGAGAGAGAGACGCACGCACGAGAGAGAAGAACCATCAGCTCAGTTATGATCACATGACGCTCAGCAGACAAAGTGTATCCACACTTATTTATCAGTTTTATTTGTTAGGAAAATTGATTTTTATGTTGATATTTTTCGGGGTGCGTCACGAATTAACTGGATTTCCACTATTTTCAATGGGGCAGTTTTGTTCTAGATACAAGAAATTCGCTATACAAGCTCAGTGCTGGAACGAATTAAACTCGTATCTAGAGGTTCCACTGTACAATATTGATGAAAATTGAATTTAAAAAAACTGTTTTTAATTACGTTTTACAGTAAAAGTGTAAGTTTAGAAAGTTTTTTTGTGTGTTAATTTCACAGCCAAACAGAATGAAATCGTATTATGCAACTAACGCAACATGAAACATAATTTACATTCAAATTATTAAGTTTTGATATTTAATATGGTCAATTACTCGCTGAAATGAAAAATAGTTAGTAAATTGTACATCCGCATTCCCCATACGTGAGCGGCAGAACCACAAAGAGGCTAGCGTGTAGTGCAAGCACAGGGGTTGGCGAGCAAAGCCCCCATTACATATAAAAAAGTAAAAGGTTAAAAAAAAAAAAGGCATCTACTTACACTGTCTAAGCTGTATATTGGCACCATCCATAATATCCTGTTGTAAAGGAACATCAAAAATCAGTAAGGCACAAGAAGAGTGGAAAATATTTTAACAAGCTGGATTCAAATTACTTTTCAAAACTTAACAACTAGAAAGATTCTTTTTCAGCACTAAGATGGAGTACGTCTGGCTCTGCCCCTCCATGTCAGCCGACTGGCACTGCATCTGACCCTTCTCAGTTGCCTGTTGGTTGGTAAGCCAACATGAAGACTGCATGTGTCTTTTTCAGTTGGGCCATAGGGGTCCAATAAACACCCACAGGCTGAGGTTTGCCCGTTTATTTGACGATACTTTTCTTGATGGAGAAAGTGCTGGAGGGACTGGTTTAGATTAGATTCATCTCAGTGGTTGGCGTCATCTTGTTAATTAAAATAAAGTGTCACCGAGGTGGATTAAACATGGCTGGAGATACAGCAACATTCGGCTGTGTAAAGACTAGGGACAGTGCCTATGGCAGGGATGGTGGTCTCTATTTTCTGAGATTAGTCTCAGTGACCTGCCTTACCATAAGTATGCATTGGAGGGCACACGGTTTTAAGCCATCCCTTAACGTGCCCGACAGCATGTAAGGCAACGTGCTCTATCAAATGTGCAGCTCCGCATTTTTTCTTCATGTTTCAAGGGACTGTCTTCATTCCAGTGTCCCTTCATACCACCTGAGTGTTGCCTGCTACGTGAGCCTCAGATTCAGGCAACAGATCGATGGACCATCTTTGTCCTTGCACAGACAGATAAGACAGTTGAGGATTCATAGCAGTTTGACAGTCCTGCCTGCACCTGTAGGCTTGAGAACAGCTAATGATCATGTGCGCTGTGATGTCTCACACAAGGATCCACAGCAGTGTATTGATCAGAGCTCATTCAGGTCCACTATTTGTGGAGTGAGACTGCGGTTTCAATACTTGACACAAAGCAAAATTTGTTGAATGTGAATGTGGGGTTCTGCCCAAGATGTTTCTCATCTTCCTCTCTCAAGGGTTACAAACTCTGCTGTAGGCTACAAAGAATGTTCTCTCGATTTCTACAGCACGGTAGGTTGGGATGAAAATGAGTGCCTCCACTTCGAAGAAGATGGGTCAACTCCCAGGAAAGAGTGGTTTGTGCTCTGCAGGTTCGGTCAGCTGACTCCAGTGCATCAGGGTCTTTCTTTCATGGGTGAGGGTTGAGGGGATCATGAAATTGACAAACAATTCAGGCTAAGCAGCTTTGTGCTCAACATACCAGAATATCAGAGGTGAAGTAAAGTCCTGGAAGGAGGCTTTCATTTTAAGTTGATCTACAATCCCATCTAAACCTAAATTCACAAACCCTCTATAGAATCCAAAAGAAACAGAATGACACAAATATTAATTTTCACAAAGTCTGCTGCCTCCATTTTTTATGATGGCAATTTGCATCGACTCCAGAATGTTCTCAAGAGTGATCAGATGAATTGTAATTAACTGCAAAGTCCCCCTTTGCCATGAAAATGAACTTAATCTCAAAAAAACCCATTTCCACTGCTGTTGTGAAGAAGGCTTCAGGGCGCCCAGGAAAGTCCAGGACCGTGTCCTAAAGCGGATTCAGCTGTGGGCACCACCAGGGCAAAGCTTGCTCAGGAATGGCACCATGGCCTGATGGGTGCCAAGGAGGGCAGCAAAGAAGCCAAGAAAAACATCAGGGACAGACTGATATTCTGCAAATGGTACGGGGATTGGACTGCTGAGGGAAAGTCATTTTATCTCCGATTGTTTGGGGCATCCGGGGGAAAAAAAAGAGAAGAAAAGGTGAGCAATCCTGTGTCACGCCAACAGTAAAGAATCCTCAGACAATTCATGTCAGCCAAGGCAGTGGGCTCACTCACAATTTGACCTAAGAATACAGTCATGAATAAAGAATGGGACCAAAACATCCTCTGAGAGCAACTTCTCCCAACCATCCAAGAACAGTTTGGTGATCAACAATGCCCTTTCCAGCCTGATGGAGCACCGGGCCATAAGACAAAAGTGAGAGCTAAGTGGGAACAAAACATTAAAATTTTGGCCAGGAAACTCCCCAGACCTTAATCCCATTGAGAACTTGTGGTCAATCGTCAAGAGGCGGGTGAACAAACAGAAACCCACCAATTCTGACAAACTCCAAGTATTAATTATGCCAGAATGGGCTGCCATCAGTCAGAATTTGGCCCAGAAGTTAATGGTCAGCATGCTGGGGTGAACAGCAGTGGTCTTGAAAAAGAAAGAAGGGCCAACACTGCAAGTATGGACTCTTTGTATCAACTTCATGTCATTGTTAAGAAAAGCCTTTGAAACTTCTGAAATGTTTGTAATTCTACTTCAGTAGACCACAGAAACATCTAACACGAAGATCTACAAACATAGAAGCAACAGACTTTGTGAAAACCAACACTTGTGTCATTCTCAAAAGTTTTGGCCACAACTGTACAGTTCATTTACAAGTAGCTGCAATGAGGTTCCTGCCTGGGATTACTGGGTTCACTCTTTGTAGTAGGACAAGGAGCATAAGAGCACAGCCATTTCTTCTCTGGGTTGACAGTACCAGTTAAGGGGACTTGGGCATGTAGTAAGGATAAGGAATGACAACTACACACAGTGTAGCAGGTGCAGACCACCAGGTGAAGGCCGAGGACACACTAAAATGATTACACCTCTCCAATGGCACAGAAATGTCCTGGGCTTCCACAACATGAGCAGCAGACTCTCTGGGGACACAGTGGGGTGGGGTGGGGTAGAGTGGGGTGGGCTTTCCAGCTTAGCCTGTTGCCACCACAGCTGTCTTCAGGATGAGAAGACAAAAGAGAACAGAATGGAAATGTTCTCTGAATGTCTGGAGACATTACTTACAGATCAAATGAATGTTGTATGTTGTAGCATAAAAAAAAAACAAAAAACATTTTATGTATTTTTCTAATTCTGCATTAGGACAGTGCATATTAAATTACATGACAATTAATAACTTTTTTTAATTTTAATTTTAGCAAAATCCTGCATAATGAAAATACCTGTTTGTACTTGTGTACTGCACCTTACATCAAAAAAGTACACTGTGACTGGAAAAATTTGGAGCCTATCAATAACAAAGTAAAATTTAATGAGTAAAATTTAGGTTATCTTCTATTGAAGAGTTTAATATACTAAAATATGAATTCATAAAATTCTTAATTATTGTATCTCCATTAAGATACAACTTTAACTACCTTTCAAATGTCAACACTATTAAAAATAGCCTTTTTTTAATCATTTTATTATTATCATTATATCATTAAATTCATTTTAAGGTGAGGTTAAAATCTTACAAATCATATTTTACTACTTATTAGTTTACCATATTTGGAAAATTTCAATTTTACACTTCATCAAATTAACTAGCTTAATGTACTCTGTATTCATAAATCACTCCGGCCATTTCAAACACGGTAAGAGTCGAAGCTCGGCCTCAACGTGAAAGACGACTGCAGTGAAATTACCTGATGATGGGCTTCTGCAGCTCAGGCTGAGTGTAGTGCACGAGATGCTGAAGGATACCCCAGAGTGATATGGGGATCGTCATAAAAACAAAAATGCCAGCGATAAACCAGGCCTTTGTGTGTGTCCCAACCTAAGAAAGAAGTGAAAGGATCACAACTTACAACAGCATAAAGCAAACGTTTAATAACAATATAAGCACAATGCAGGAGTTACACACAGAATTATTATGCAGTGTCGTCCACTTATATTTGCACCCTTGGTCAATAAATGCAAAACAGGAAATGAAAAAAAGTGTCTCTCTTTATCCCCTTGATTGTTCATTCAAAATATTAACAGAAATATAACCTGTAATTGAACTAAAATAATTGAAAGGAAAAAGAAATTATTTTTTTCCAAAATATGCCACAATTATTGGCTCCTCTTCATTTAAAACTTTGTGCAGCCCCCCCTTTATCTTATCCTGTAATGCCTAATGAGGTTGAAGTGACCAGTCCACCATACACAATCATTTCAAGGTCCCAACGCCCCTTCAGCTTATCTTACAGGTCTACAATGAACTTAGGTCAGGGGGCTAGGTTGCCCATGGCACATTCTGCATTTTCACATTGATCTTTATTTATTTATTTCCAGGGGGGAAATTTAGCTTTTTACAGAATCTCTTTAAATAAATATATGCACACACACACACTATATAGATTTCCGCAGGGCACGCTGGGAGTTGGAGTTCGCTGCTGCCCTGTTGGGTTTCATGTGGGCCGGCAGAGCGAGCTGCAGAGCCCTACGTTGGGTTTCCACCACACCTGGGAGTACTTCCAGATAATTCTGATGGACCACCTGAAGTGCTCCCAGGTGCAGCATAAAGGGAGTCGCCACACATCACTCAGGGAGTCGGAGTCGGGAGGAAGGAGGGACGAAGCTTGTCAGTGGTGGTGGAAAGGAGAGGAAGAAGAGAGAGAAGAGAAAAGAAAAAGTGCCGTGTGCTGCTTATGGTGCTGTAGGGGGAACGAAAGAAAAGCGTTTCCCCTTGAAAGTAAAGTGTGTGTTGCAAAGACTTGTGCCTGTCTGTGTCAAGGTTGGGTGGCTGGAGTGCCCCTTGGTGGCCACTATACTGTACATATCTTAGGTACAAAACGTAGATTTCTAACAACTTTTGAGCTAATTTTGCTAACCAGAAGTGGTACTTTTTTTATTTATGCAGCTGCAGAGTCTGGTTTATTCAACTTTACTTTTATAATTATTGTTCAATGCATTATTAATTTGATTTGTTGTTGACGGTTCTTTAATGTACATCTCTCTATATATAAAAAAAAAATCCTGGAAAGGACATTTCCAGGGCAACGATCCGTGATCTTCTCATAAGACATTTAAAAGATCTGCGAGACAAAAAAGACTGGCCACGGAGTGTCTTTCGGGGACCGTAAACATGAGACTTGGTGCCAAGAGATTGTCCCAGGGCCGTCTCGAGGGGACGTGGAAAATGAGATTCTTGAAGGACACGCCCTTCTTATCAAAGAAGAGTACAGCCATGTTCTCGCAGCAACAGCGTGGAGAACAGAGACCCAAAAGCAGTTCATGTAAAGGCACGGCACGTAGCACACACAGATCCTGTGCTCTCCTGTGCAAAGAAGAAAGAGCAGCGCGGAGAATAGAGACCCAAAAGTGTTAGAGAGAAAAAAAGGCAGATAGATTATGAAAGCAGTGGAATTCGAAAGGCTCAAACAAACGATGATGTGATACACATGCAGAGCAAGGTGCAGAATATGAAAGCAGTAAAACTCAAAAGTACTATATTGTAGCGTTTACCATGAGAATAACTTTTGCTATGACAATTAACAAATCACAGGAACAAACATTCGAAAAAGTCAGATTATTTATTAGAGAAACAGAAACAACATTCAATCACGGGCAGTTATACGTTGCGTTGTCACAATGTCTCACCAAAGATGGAATCAAAATTCAAAGCGATCTTAAAGAGAAGGCAATTCCAAATATTGTTTTTATTGAAGCTTTAACGTAAAAGCAGGAACATTCGAAATTATTGTAGCATCCCAGCCAAGTTGAAGCCTTTTTTGTTTTAAGTGACTGTTACGTCCGATTGAGGGATGGCAGAGTACAGCACGGAAGACTGATAGCGGGGTATTGATTGATGCGGTAAGGGGGTGCAAGACCCGGGGGAAGAGGGGTTGGAGAGGGTGCTAGAAAGTTGTGTTTGGAGTTACGAAGTCGGCGATTGTTCAAGTGGAACTTTTGTGACACTTTATTACGTCAGTCGCTACAGTATCAAAAACAAAGACAGTAAAGATTGCATTAGCACAAACAAAAGGTGATTCATCATCAGAATCAGGTGTAACTGGAAAAAAATAGCAGGACAAAATCGAGGTCAGAAATAAAAAGCAAAGAGTGGAAAACAAAGTCTTTTCGCCTTCGGATCATTCAATGCACAAAACATGGATTTACACAATAATGGACCATACGCTAGGAGAATCTGTGGTCCCGCACCAGTTAAAGCAATGATTCCAAAGGAAAAAAAAAAAGTTTTTCAAATTGTATATCCGATTAAACAAACACAGGGGTTGGCGAGTGAAGCGAGCAATGGGCAAAGCCCCCTAGTAATATAAAAATATAATCATAGTCTTGCGGTTTACTCTTCAAATATCTATCCCCATATCTGAGTATACAAGAAAGTCTGGGCAAGGAGACCAGTCCCGATTTTTTAAATCTGTAATTGTATACCTCTCTCAGAACATACTCTGCAATGTAGATATGCATATGCACGAGCTGTTCTTGGGTTGTCCTGCATGCACAGCACATTTAAGATCTACACACTGATTTTCATTGGCTCCAAGGGCCACTCAAAAATGTTTTTTGAGGTATAGGAAAACCTCGATAATCTGAAATTCGATTAACCGTCAATCTCCATTAACCATCAGGGCCAAATAAAAAAACCAAAACACCCCATTGTGCCTATCTATTACTGTACTACTGCCGTGTGGTACGCTGCGTGCTGTGCACATTGGAACAACTGTCCCTTGTGCTACGCATAGTGTTCTTCCCCAGCACCCCGTGTCTTTGCCACATACTCAAAATCACGGTGTCAGTTGCATGGCTTCAGTTTCAATAGCGTTTTATAGCTTGTCTGTTTTGTTATAATTAATCTACTACACACTGTTATGGCCAATAAACATGTGAATGTGGTGTTGGAGCTGTCACAAAAAAACTGAAACTACAAAAAATGAAATGATAGTATTATGAAACGGCAAAAGTGCGTCAAGTATTCAATTCACAGAGCAGGAACAACAACAGTGAACGATATAAAGCAGAGATGTCGAACTCTGGGCCTAGAGGGCCGCAGGTTTTCATTCTAACCCTTTTCCTATCAGTTTTCACTGCTATTTAACTCCTTTTCCCTTCATTTAAATAGCCCTATTTTTAAGGATTCTGTCCTCTGAATTGATTTCTTTCTTCAATAATTGACAGCCAAACAGAAATGAAACATGAAATGAGCCAACAGATAACCAGCTGAACTGGGATTTCAAACTCCAACCAATCTTTTAATGAGAAGCAGATTCTGTTAATTCTGTTAATTTAACCCGTTGTTTAATTCCACTGCTTGTTGCTCCTCTCATTCTGCCACAGCAGACATTTCCAAAACTGCTGATTTATTTCTGCTTTTTCTTTTCTAAGAACACCATCAAGATGGTTTGGTGACCTGAGAAATCAACCTTACTGAGACCATCACCTTTCTTTAATTTTCAGATATTGTGTGACGGGCACAGGTGAGCTGGTCATGTGGCAGCTCGTTTTGTGTCTCATTATTGTTTGGCTGCTAATTAAGGAAAAAAGACATAACCAAGGGTCCTGAGTCAAGTTAATTAAAACTAAAGCAAAAAGTTAATTAGCAGCAAAAATGACAATGAAGACCTGTAGCCACTGCAGCCCTCCAGGACTGGAATTCGACACCCGTGATATAAAGCATAATGCCGACAAAATTGAAAAATGTGCCAAAAATGGAAACGTCTGATGGTAATGTTATTCTGTATTAATGTTAATGTTCTTCTGTATTGTAGTTTACTTTTTAAATTCTGTTATGTTTTGTTAATACTAGCCAACCCACGGCGTACCATACGCCGCATAATCAGGCTGGTTTTTTAATGATTTTTAAGCACAGGGAGAAAATTAATATTTGAAAAATCGGTAATGTAATAAATCAGCAAGAAAAGCAACAAGGTACGGAACGAACCAACACACAATCGTCTGTGACTGAAAACTGGCGGATTGCCATCGCGCCTTGTCCTGCCAGACGAAGGGATGGGGGTGCACTGCGTGGAGTGTGGAACGGGAGGAGAGGAGAAAGACGTCCATTCAGCTCCCTCCATCATGCTAGTCTGCCGAATTCTCCCGCTCATGTGCCAACCTCCAACTCGTCACTTGACTCGTTGTCATCTTAACACAGTCCAGATGCACCTGTGAGTCACGCAGACATTTCATTGCTCTGTGCAGTTTTGGCTGCTTTTCTATATATAATCCACCAAGACACCCGACCACGGTAGTAGCGAGGTTGGAGGGGGCTGTGTACAAAGGGTAGGGACGTAACCAGTGGGAGCGTATGAGTCGCACTTAGTGGGAATTCCACGGTTTGCAGCCCGATTAGGGTTCAACGGCTTACCCACGCCTCTCTGCGCTGGGTAGACATACGCTCAATGGAAAGACACGGTTGTCTAAAACGGGTTGGTGTGAGAATACGCGTACAACAGTAAGTGAATGAAAAGATGGAACTCTGGAGAGAGCAAAATACAACACAATAGTGAACCCGCGGCATAACAAACGCTGCATAATTATTTATTGATGGTTGAACACTTCTGGAAAGACACAGTTGTCTAAAACAGATGAAGGATACAACAGAAAGTGAATGAAAAGATGGAACGCTGGAGAGAGCAACATATAATTGTCCGTGAGTGAAGACGAAGCATGTTTGTCGCGGATGCGAATTGCTGTATGTAGCGTGTAAAACAGTTTGCTATGGTGTACGAGGTCGTGCGTCGTAACCGAAAACTCGGTTTTTAAAGACTGCTACTTCATTGTGTTTTAACCTCGGTTGTAAAGGATTGTTTTAAGGATCCCATGGGATACTTATCGCAAACCATTTTACATGCTGCATATGGCGATTCCACCTCCGCGAGAAACATGCCTCTATGAACAGTCAAGGTGGCTCGGAGGTACATGAGGCCTCTACGACAGACGAATATAAATGACGCCATTCTTTCTGTGTCGTTGCGTCCGAATTGGTGGGCGTGGCTCTGCGAGTTGTCGTCGTAGCCAATGGTCTTGGAGTTGGTGGCGTGGCTCCTCCCTGAGTGCGCCATAGGTGTCTTACTTGTCGGCGGCTTAGTGAATCCACGCCGGACGGTGTCTTGCCTTAGTGAATTATATATATATATAGATATTGTTACGTGCAAGCAGATGGTGATGTGCTTATAGGGGAGCTGGAAGGGGTGGACACGCCTCTTAGAAGATGAGTGACAGGAGAAGTTAAGAGAACAAGGAAGCGAATTTTGAGTAGGGAGTCAGGAGACAATAAGCTGGAGTGTTTGCGATATTGAGAACGACAGAATGTGAGAGGCGGGAGATGAACCAAGTGGTAGGGAAAGCTTTCTTTGATTGTTTTGTGGTGTAACCCAGATAACGGAGTATAAAACAGGGTAACGTTTGTTATGGAATGAAGACTTCAGGTATAGCGTAGAAAACTGCAGTACCTCGGAGTTGTGTCTGATTATTACGTTGGTCATTACAATATTATATGAATGAATTAATTTTGTTAATACTATTATATTTTGATAATACAGTTTTGTAAATAAATACGACTAATCACTAATCTACTGTATATCATTTTTAAAGCAGCTGTTCTGTTAACTGTCTCTTCTCTTATCTGTGATGGCCTCAGTCCCTGACCCCTGACAGATAATCAAGGTTTTACTGTACTTCATAGTAGACTTCCAAGTGTGTTTTGGAATGCTGTCTTGCTGTAAAAGCTGTCCCTTTTTCAGCTTCAACTTCCTGACAGACTGTCTGCAATTCTCTTTGAGAATTTCTGGATGTTTAGTAGTACTAGGGTGTTGTACCGCGTCAACCATTATGGATGTGGTAAAAAGTTAAGTGAAATGAAAGATGGAAAGATCACAATATGCAAGCTTTCGAGGCAACTCAGGCCGCTTCTTCAGGCAAGATGTAATCAATTTGTTGGCAAGGCGGAGTTTCTGGAGCCTTTTGTAAAGGAGATGTAGCTCCTTTACCATCTCCTGTCACTTCCCAGGAGCAGGATGTTGTCTTGGATCGCTCCTTGCGTGTTTTTCTTATTGTTATAGAAAATTTTGATTAAGTGGTTTCTTATCCTTCACAGACGTCCTACAACAAAGTTGCTCTAAAGACCGAGTATTAGAAGTGTGTATGGTTGGATACCTTATCATGATGCCTTTCGGGATAAGATTTTCCTTTTTGCATTTTGTTACCAAGATGATGTCGCGGTCCAGATGTGCCAGATTCTTCCACCAGGTCCTCAATTCCATGTAGTAGCAGTACATTTTGGTGTCTTGTATGTCTGTAGTACTAGGGTGCTGTGCAGTGTTAGCCATTGTGGATGTGTTAAGAAGTGAAGCCAAGTGACCCCTTTTATTGGCTAACTAAAAAGATTACAATATGCAAGCTTTCGAGGCAACTCAGGCCCCTTCTTCAGGCAAGATGCAATTAATACAGAATAACATTACCATCAGATGTTTCTATTTTTCAACACGTTTTTCAATTTTTTCGGCATTACACTTTATATTGTTCACTGTTGCTCTTTCTACTCCGTAAATTGAAGCAATACTTGAAGTACTTTTGTCGTTTCATATGGCAAGCCAAATTAACATTTAGAGATATTTCATAATGAATTTCAGATATCTTAAAATGCAATTTACTTTTTAAGATATCTGAAACTCGCTTTGAGATATCTTAAAATAATTTCCTTTATATTTTAAGACTAGCAAAATACCTGTGCTTCGCAGCGGAGAAGTAGTGTGTTAAAGAAGTTATGAAAAAGAAAAGGAAACATTTTAAAAATAACGTAACCGGATTGTCAATGTAATTGTTTTGTGACTGTTATGAGTGTTGCTGTCATCAAGGATTTGATTATCATTATTTCTTTCAATCAGGTTCATATTTGGAGGATGTGTTGTGTTCAAGTTACATTCTGTGTTTGTCTAGTCTATCCCTGACCATCTCATCTTTGTTGTCAACCATTGTAAAGATAGCAGGCTTCATTCATCGAAGTGTTCACTACCCAAATCGCTACTCGTGAATCTAAGATGTTTAACAGGTATTCCCGGTATTAAGTTGTGGATTTGCCTGCGAATATTTAGCGGCAGTGTGTCTATGAACGTAATTTAAACTTCAGCTTTACACCTTGCTTTCCTATGGATATGTGTACAAAGGCTTGTTCAGATTCAGAGGGTTGTTTCTGTCCTACTGCATCAATAAACAGCTCGTCTTCCTCTTTATCTGAGACATCACACACTGCATGCAAGGGTTTACCTTTCCCAGTCCTGCAAACTTTAGCGAAGTGCTTCAATTTACCACATTTTTTTACACGGTCTTCCTTTAGCTGGACATTGACTTTTTCCACCGTGTGGTCTGTTTCCGCAGTAGGTGAACTTATGAATATGCGTGTATGCGTCAGTCACTTCATATTCTATTGCTCAATTATGTAATGCATTTTTTGTTCAGCGCTCTTTGGAGCTCTTGCTTTTTGCCTGCGTCTGCATTCACAGTTAGTTCACGTGAGCCGCTCGCTGTACATGCATCGAAGGTTCTCTGCTGTGCTTATGCTATCTCGGGCAATCTTGCGATGTCCAGGGCTTTATTTAATGTTAGCTAAGACCGGGCACTTAAAAGTTTCTCTCGCACTTTTGCGGAGTTTGTGCAAAACACTAGTCCATCCCTGACCATCTCATCTTCGTTGGCATAAGCGCAGTCCTTCACCAGCAATTTTAACTCCGTTACAGCAATTTTAACTCCGTTACAAAGTGATCAAAAGTCTTGTTTATACCCTGCATCCTCTCAGTAAACTTGTATCTCGCGAATATCGTATTCGTCGTAGTCATGACAAACACCAACGGCAGCCTGTCTATGAACTTAATTTAAACTTAAGCTTTACACCGTGCTTTGTTTCTGCAGTAGCTGCATTTATGAATATGCTTGTATGCGTCACTCGCTTCATATTCTTTTGCTGCCTTCTCAATTGTGTAATGCATTTTCTGTTTAGCACTCTTTGGAGCTCCTGGTTGTTCTCTGCATACTGCATTCACAGTCAGTTCACGTGAGCCGTTCAGAGTATATGCATCGAAGGTTCTCAGTTGTGCTTGTGCTATCTCATGCGATCTTGCGATGTCCAGGGCTTTATTTAATGTTAGCTAAGACCCGGCACTTAAAAGTTTCTCTTGCACTTTCGCCGAGTTTGTGCCAAACACCAGTCTATTCCTGACCATCTCATCTTCGTTTGCATAGTCCTTCACCCACAAATATTTAGCGGCAGCGTGTCTATTGGATTGCCGCTGACGGAAGGCCTTATATGGGCAGGCAGTCAATTACGTGGGAGGCATGCTGTAAGGAATGAGCCTGTCAAATTTCAGCCTTCTACCTACACGGGAAGTTTGAGAATTAGTGATGAGTGAGTCAGTGAGTGAGGGAGTCAGTGAGGGCTTTGCCTTTTATTAGTATAGAAGATATCTGCAATACATTTTGAGATATCTCAAATGGATTTCAAGACATCTCAAATACATTTTCAAATATCTCAAAATAACCTTGCCTGCACTTCAAGACATCTTCAAATGAATTTTCGGATATCTTAAATTAACCCATCATGCATTTTATGGTATCTCGAATGCATTTCAAAATATCTCGAAACCATTACCTGTAAAAATACCTATTCTTTCAATGGGATTTCCTGTTTATTATTAGATATCTTAAAATGTATTTGAGATATCTTTAAATCGGCAGGAAGTGATTTTGAGATATCTGAAAATGGACAGGAAGCCGTTTTGAGATGTCTTGAAACAATTAAGTGTCTTTTTAAAAAGATATCTTAAAATGTATTTTAGATATCTTGAATTACAACTTGAGATATCTAGAAATATGTTGTAAGATATCTGAAATGGAGCAGAGACACATTTTAAGATATCATGAAATGAATTTTACATATCTAAAAATGTATTTTAGATATCTCAAACAACAGTGAATTTTAAGTTATCTTAAATGCTTTTCAAGATATCTTAATTATATTTCGAGATATCCTAAAATAACTTCCCACTCATTTTAAGAGATCTCAAAATGAATTTGAGTTATCTTAAAATAGACAGGAAGTCCCATTGAAAGAATAGGAAATTTTACAGGAATATCTCGAAATGTATTTGCGATATCTTGAAATGAACAGGAAGTTATTTTAGGATATCTCGAAATGTATTTGCGATCTCAAAAATCACAGGAACCTATTTCGAGATATCTCGAATTGGATTTAAGATATCTTAAATGCATTTCAGATATTTCAAAATGTACAGCATATCAAGATATCTTGAATTCTAAATGTTAATTTGGCTTGCCATAGTTTCATATCATTTTTTGTGTCAGTTCCAACTCCACCTGCATATGTTTATTGGCTATAATAATGTTATTACATCTCACCTGAAGATGGGGCCTGAGCTGCCTCGAAAGCCTACATATTGTAATCTTTCCAGTTAGCCAATAAAAGTGGTCTTGATGTTTAGTGGAATCTATTCTTCCCTGAAACTCAACAGATCCGCCTCGGTACTTGCCGACTGTTAAGGGCTTATTTCCTTCAAATGCTGAACCTTTTTTTTCTCCAAGTAATTGTTTTGGTGGTTGTGGCCAAAGAGATTAATTTTAACTTCGGCTGTCCACAGTACTTGGGTCCCAAATGTCTCCAGCCTTTTGCTGATGGGTGTTTTTTTTTTGTGGCGAGGTATGGTATGGTTTCCTTTCCGACGGCGCTTCCATGACCGTGTAAGTAATGCTGTACAGTAGAGCGGTGCACCGCCACTCCTTTCTCAGCAGTTCGCCTTCAGTCATTTGGAGGTTTTGCTTTGCCTTCCTGCTGTCAGTTTTCTTGGTCTTCCAGATCCTGTCTTGACTTCCATGGTTCCCCTTAATCTGCCATTTCAAGCTGTGGAAATTGCTAGCTGGAAGCGCCTTGATATTCTTTTGATAGCCTTCTCCTGCTTTGTAGGCGCCAATTACTTTCATTTTCAGATCTTCAGTCAGCTGCTGGTTGTCGAGTGTTGCATAACGTTTGCAGAGTTAAAGAATGGACTGGAAGTGCCGTCAGCTGACAACTACTAATGACAAGTTTTGACTAACAAGAATGATCAAGACAAACCAGACTAACTAGCTAATCAGATCTGAACTGGAAGGCCGCCCACACATTTGCAAATGCCAAATTTGCTCTCTGATATTTTTAATTTTGCTGAAGACTATACAGCCAAAACGTTGTCGTTAACGTTCTTTCCTTCTCAGCATGCTACAACACCCTAGTACTACAGACATACAAGACACTGAAATGGCTAACACGGTACAACACCCTAGTACTTCTCAGCAGGGAAACACACATTTAAACTTTTCTTCCCTTTGCCGTTGTTTGCTGTTTAAGTTGCATTTACTATTCTGTACCGCAAATTATCACCATAGTAAGTCATTTGGCCAGGATGTACAAGCTTTTGCATTAAACTATATACTATCTATTTAAAATAATTAAAATAGTGTTCACACTTTAAAATGACACACTCTTTTGTACCCTTATTAGCCTTTGAGAGTATGCAGACATCTAGAAGGTTTATGAGAAATGAAAACCTTCATGGAATCCATGGACTGCCTAAACGCACATTCATCAGCGCATGTCCACACATGAACAGTTGAACATGGCTTTTACAGAAATCGGTGTGAAATCTAAGTGGGGGGACAGGGACTCCACAGCCAAGAAGGAACTTGTCTGGTAGGCAATTTCAAAATCTTAGATAGTTGGGTCATATTTCTTTGAGAACAACTTTGAGGAAACTATGACAACAGAGTTATTTAAGGAAGTTACCCAAGAGCCCACACTTTCAAGAAACAAACTAAAATTTCTGCCAGTTCTTTTACATTATTGTTAAACAACTGAATAAGAAAATACAACTGTAATGTTGCATTACATACTGTACTGTGTATGTGTGTATGCATAAATCACTCAATTTCTTAAGCAAATTTACATCCACATGCACCGCCCTCCATGGTGTTTGGGACAAGGCCATATTTTTCCTCAACTTCCCTCTTTACTCCGCAGTTTAAAATACAAATAAAGAGTGCAATCACACGCTGTAGAAATGACAACACTTTTTTCCTTCTACACGGTCCCTCCATTCCAGGGCATGGGATGATTGGCATCACAGGTGGGATTCATTGTTTCATTAGTGCCGGCCTAAGGTACCTCACCTTGCTTTTACCTACAGACACCCTTTGCAGTCTGTAGCTGCCATTGTGTCTTTGTCCCAAACATCATATAGGGAACTAACTGTATATTAAAAAAACACTTATTTTCATATGGGGTCTCAGTTTTAAAAACATTGGCCAGTATGGCAGGACAAATTAACACTTAGAAATACCACAAAATGTATTTACGTTATCTTGAAAATGTAGTTTAAGATATGTTAAAATTGATGTATTTCAAGACATTTTTAAATGAATATAAATAAATATCTTTGAGAATGAGTTTGAGAAAACTACGACAACAGAGTTATTCAAGGAAGATACCCAACAGCTAACATTTTCAAGAAATCTACTCTCTCTCTATATATATAAAATCCCAAGTCTAAAGATGCAACAATTTTGTGTGACGTTTTTATGTCACACTTTAAATTGGGCTTATTTTAAAACTTACATATATGTTTGGTATCATTCTTTTCAGAATTTCTCGAACTTTAATGTGATGTTGTTAGATTTTCAGAGTCTTATTCCGTTTTTAAATTATAAACTAAAATATCAAGAAGGTCGAGTTACGATAACCCACTGCATACCACTTGAGTATACACATGATTTTTCCTTGGTATTTAAATTAGTCATTTTAAAAAAAGTTTTTTATCTATTAGAATGGATCATTTATTTAGTGTCTTATAAATACTCATCGAGCACAGTGGACCTCAGTTTAATGGAAATACTCCAGTTGGTAAGAGAGTAAAGACTTTTTTCTCATTTCATGATTTTTACTCAGTTAAAAGATTATTAAATTTTTCTTTTACATATTTATAGAATTGGGCGGCACGGTGGCGCAGTGGTAGCACTGCTGCCTCGCAGTTAGGAGACCCTTAAGGGTTCGCTTCCCGGGTCCTCCCTGCGTGGAGTTTGCATGTTCTGCCCGTGTCTGTGTGGGTTTCCTCCGGGCGCTCCGGTTTCCTCCCACAATCCAAAAGACATGCACGTTAGGTGGATTGGCGATTCTAAATTGGCCCTAGTGTGTGCTTGGTGTGTGGGTGTGTTTGTGTGTGTCCTGCGGTGGGTTGGCACCCTGCCCAGGATTGGTTCCTGCCTTGTGCCCTGTGTTGGCTGGGATTGGCTCCAGCAGACCCCCCGTGACCCTGTATTCGGATTCGGGGTTAGAAAATGGATGGATATTTATAGAATTTCATGATTTTTGACTCCAATAAATCATTTTTCTTTTGAACATTTATAGATTTTACTAATATTCTGGCTGCAACTGGGGGTTGGGCGCCACAGACGCCAGGGGGACTTGGCCCCCATAGTAAACTATAATCTTTACCAATTCTTTCAGATTATCGCTCAAGTAAAGGAAAACATTTTAACTTGAACTTAATTTTTGTGGACAACTTATGATGGCGAACAGGCTGAGACATTTCTTTAAATAATCTTGCACATATAAAGTATGTTTTATAAATGAACAGTTTCCGCTATTCAAATGTTAACATAATTTTGAAGCGCCTTGTTTACACACATACTCACACACATATATGTGTGTGTGTGTATATACACATACATACATACACACACATATATACAGGGTGGTCCATATCTAATTATACAGATGCAGATCATCTGGATGACATTGATTTATGCAGGGACGATTCCAGTTCGGCACGAACACGATTCTTGACATCATCAGTTCGCACACATCTTGATGGTCCAGGAGTTTTTGGGTGATTTTCTATGTAATAAACTTAGTAAGTTATAGCATAAGAAGATCTGGACCACCCTTATTTAATAATAATAATATATTTTATATATATATATATATATATATATATATATATATATATATATATATATATATATATATATATATATATATATATATACACACACACACACACACAATACATTTATAAAGTGTTTTGCATGTGTATATACACAGGAACACATGAAGCTTCCTAAGCAAATTTACATCTACATACAATGCCTACAACACTGTATTAGAAAATAAACCACTTATTTTCCTATAGTCTCAGTTTTAAAAGCACTAGTATGACAAGGTAAGGAGTCAAATGAACATTTAGAATTGTCACATAATGCATTTTGCAAGTAATGTTAAAATAAATGATAAAGATCAGTAGGTACATCTCTCTCACATCTCCAATACCTTTCAAGAAATCTTAAAATGACACCCTAGTAATCGAATATATGACAGTACTACTACTGCTACTAGTTCTCTCAGATATCTAAAAAATATTTAGAGATATCTCAAATGTATCTCAAGATATCTTGAACTAAGTCCCTGTGTATTTCGAGGTATCTCAGATACATGTATCATCTTTACATAAGTACACAATCTAAAATGCATTTAAAACAATCTTAGAATTGCCCACATTTTCAACAGTAACTTCCTGTTATTTTTAGGTATCATTAAATTAACCGGAGATACTGTGAATTGCACTGGGAGTTATTTTTAAAATGTCTCAAAATGCATGAGATACCACAAATTAGTCAGTCATTATCCAACCCGCTATATCCTAACACAGGGTCACGGGTGTTTACTGGAGCCAATCCCAGCCAACACAGGGCACAAGGCAGGAACAAATCCCCGAGAAGGGCACACACACCCACACACTAGGGTCAATTTAGGATCGCCAATGCACCTAACCTGCATGTCTTGGGACTGTGGGAGTAAACCGGAATACCCGGAGGAAACCCACACAGACACCGGGAGAACATGCAAACTCCATGCAGGGAGGACCCAAGAAGCGAACCCCAGGTCTCCTTACTGTAAGGCAGCAGCATTACCCACTGCACCACCCTGCCACAAATTATTTCAAGACATCTCTACATGTATTTCAGATATCCTCACCGTTCCATCCTATTATGTAAAAGTGGGCTTCTGCTCCTTTTAAGAGATCTTAAAATGCATTTCAAGATATTTCAACATTTTGCTTCAAGATAAAATACCTTTAAAAAAATCTAGGTTGTTTGAGGACAACAAAAATACAATTAAAAGGTACAAGTGTTCCAGTTTATCCTTTCCACCCTAAGATACCTTACATACTTTTCAAGATACCCCAAAACCCGTTTCTCCCATTGCCAGAGATCTAAAAATAAACAGGATGATTCAAAGTAAAACAGGAAGTCTTCCTGGATGACTTTGAGTCTCCAGATGAACTTCAAAGATCCTATTTTGTATAGAAGGTCAATTAGTGATATGTCAGAATGCACAAATACCTTTAAATTCATTTGAGATGTCAAAATATACTGCAGATGCAAATGCACTTCACTGTTTCAAATATCTGAAAGTCACTCAAATTTAGTTCCTTCGCATTTTTATGCAGTCTGGAATTCATTTCGACATCCCCCCCCCAAATATTAATGTGGCTCGTCAAACACTGATGCACACACTAAACATTGTACCACATCTTCATATTAAATTATCAGAACATATTGGAAGAAAAAAAAAAGATTATTTCTGGACTCACCTCCGACTTCTGCAACTCCCAAACACACAGTGGAATAACCACCAACAATCCCAAAATATACAAGACGACCACCAAGGGTCGTATCCATCTCCTCCAGTTGCCACAAGTGCATGGCATCTTTATCGGTTTTCTTGCACATTCAAGATGTTCCAAAGAATGAACGAAATTTTTAGTTGAATTTGACCAGATCAAAGTCCTTCTTTGTTTTCGTGATAGGTAATGTGAGGGGAGCGCAACAACAAATGCAACAAAACTGCCATTGCCATTTAGCGAGAAAATATAACAACTAGCTTCAATGGACCTCCGCCCTTTATTATCGCTTCCACAATACTTTTCTTGTTGTTTGAACACGGTACTCCCGTAGCTGTTAAATAAATTAAGCACAGCGGATTCAAGTTTGAATTTACGTAAGAACTTTTCAGATTGAAAACACTCCCCGAACTGTATTTCCCCAGCATCATCCTAAAGGTCATTCAACCACGCTGTCTAATACGTTCCCGCCCACTTTTGGATCTGATTGGCTAGTGTTTACAAGGTACGCCCAGTTCTGTAAGATTACTGGTGCACAATGGCTGTCAATCTTATTACGCACGTAACTGAAGGCTTAAAGCCAATATATGGTAGTTTGGTTGCACTGAGGTAAACAAAAAACCGGGATTAGTGCGTCGTGATGTGCGGTCAGGTGACACAGGTGTGGACGCTGGAGGCTGAACGAACGAGAAAGGCAGAGTAAGAAACAAAGAAAAACACCAAAGTAAGGACATGTGCCTACTGAAATACGGACGTTTAACTTATTCGGGTGGCGTTATTGCACTGATTCAGTGGCACATTTCACTTATTGTGCAGTAACAACAATCTCAAGGCTTTCTACAGGTATAGTACATTTGGTGCAGTATTCCGCAGTTGGCACACTGGCATGTGAAATGATGCCCGCAGTTCGCACACTGGTATGTGAAATGATGTCCGCAGGGTCACACAAGCTTCCAGTGAGAGGAGCTTTAATATTGTGCAGCACTTTTTCCCCCTTTTGCATAGGTGAGGGCAATGCTTGGGGCTGATGCCTCACTGCCGCAGAGATGTCGGTTCGGTGCAGTCTCCGTCTGTTTCGTGTTTGCACGTTCACCCGATATTTGCGTTCAGGTACTCCAGCTTTTCTCCTACATCCCAAAGACGTAGTTTGACCCAGACTGACTGCCTGAATGAATGAATGTGGATGTATGTGTGTGGGTGCCTTGTGTGATAGAATGGCGTCCCGTCCTTGGTTGTCTCCTTTCTGGCATCCAGTGCTGTTGGGATTGGTTCTCGCTCTCAGTCACCCTGCAATGGAAACAGCCTGTTCAGACAATGAATGGATGCACGTTTTTTTTTTCTAAATGTACTTTACAGGTACAGTATAAGTGCGCCCATATTTCTGTACACTACCAATCAAAAGTCTGGACACGCTCAGAAATGATTCAGAAATTGATTTTTGTTATCATGATAATATGTAATGAATTTCAAAATACAGCCAAGAAATTACTAATATTGCTTATGGCTATTACTGCTTAAAATAACTGATTTCGTGGTGGGAGTGTTGTTTGTTAGAATATTTTTATTTTCTTCTCCCTTTTAAGCTTTTGTAATGTTGTAATTTCCCTTTGAGGAGAAATAAAGTCTATCTAATATAGTGCCCTTCATATCTGTCTGTTTCTGTGTCGTATAGTGCCTTTCACATCTATCTATCATTGTATACTGGGGGGCAAGCCCCCCCTGACACCTTTGGTGCCAAACTCTATTTTCCTTTACTTGAGCAATAATCTGAAAGAACTGTTAAAGATTATACAGTAGTTTACTATGGGGGCCAAGTCCCCCTGGCACCTATGGCGCCCAACCCCCAGTTGCAGCCAGAATATTAGTAAAATCTGTAAATGTTCAAAAGAAAAATGATTTATTGGTGTCAAAAATCATGAAATTCTATAAATATGTAAAAGAAAAATGTAATAATCTTAACGGAGTAAAAATCATGAAATGAGAATATAAAATTTACTTTCTTACTGACTAGAGTATTCCCGTTAAACTGAGGTCCACTATGCTCGATGAGTATTTATAAGAGACTAAATAAATGATCCATTCATTTTAACTGACATTATTATAAACCATGACTTTCTTTCTATATATTTTACTTTATAATTTAAATATCTATCTATCTATGTCTTTCTCCCTATTCATCTATCTATCTATCTTGCACTACTATTGAAAGGGTTGGGGTCATCAAGAAATGTTCATGCTTTTGATAGAAATTGATAACTTTTATTAACAAGATTTCATTAAATTAGTCAGTACTTTCTCCGGTCCTGTTCAGTCTGTATACATCAGACTTCCAATATGACTCGGAGTCCTGCCACGTGCAAAAGTTCGCTGATGACACTGCTATTGTGGGCTGCATCAGGAGTGGGCAGGAGGAGGAGTACAGAAAGTTAATCAAAGACTTTGTTAAATGGTGCGACTCAAACCACTTACACCTTAACACCAGCAAGACCAAGGAGCTGGTGGTGGATTTTAGGAGGACCAGGCCCCTCATGGACCCTGTGATCATCGGAGGTGACTGTACAGAGAGTGCAGACCTTTAAATATCTGGGAGTGCAGCAGGATGACAAATTGGACTGGACTGCCAATACTGATTCTCTATGTAAGAAAGGTCAGAGCCGACTATACTTTCTGAGAAGGTTGGCATCCTTCAACATCTGCAGTAAGATGCTGCAGATGTTCTACCAGACGGTTGTGGCGAGTGCCCTCTTCTACGCGGTGGTGTGCTGGGGTGGCAGCATAAAGATGAAAGACGCCTCACGCCTGGACAAACTTGTTAAGAAGGCAGGCTCTATTGTAGGATTAAAGTTGGACAGTTTAACATCTGTGGCAGAGAGACGGGCACTGAGCAAACTCCTGTCAATCATGAAGAATCCACTGCATACACTGAACAGTGTCATCTCCAGGCAGAGGAGTAGCTTCAGTGACAGACTGAGGAGATCGTTCCTCCCCCACACTATGCGACTCTTCAATTCCACCTGGGGGAGTAAATGCGAACATTAATTTTATTTTAATTTTTTTTCATTTTTATTACTATTTAATATCGTTTCTTTGTATCAGTATACTGCTGCTGGATTATGTGAATTTCCCCTTGGGATTAATAAAGTATCTATCTATCTAAATTGATTTAAAAATACAGTGAAGTCATTCCTAGTGTTGTTAGTGGGTTTACAGATTGAAATGACTGTTTGTTTTTTAACTTATTATTCACATATGACTGCAAAGCCCCATTTAAGGGCAGCAAAGCGAGTCCTAACAGTAAGCTCTCTTAGTTAACAGACACTGATGCGTTTCGTTTTTGTCCATTTTTTACTGTGTAACTGAACTTTAAGAATGCCAGTACATTGCAACCCAATTAACACAATAACCGGTCTCAGTGGTGCTAATTCACTGACAAAGGTTTCTCTAATAACCAGTTTGTACAAGACTAATTAAAGATTAGCCAAGGAATTGCTGCTGAAAATGTGCCATATGTGAGTAACAAATTAAAGATCCAGTCATTTCAATGCCATAATAGTCATTAGAAAAACAATGAATAGCTTAGCTGTATTTTTTAAATCAATTTCATCTTCTGTGTATTTGTTCATTATTTTTCATGTCTAAGTTTAATTTGTTTTCCTTTGGGCATGTTGTCAAGTACTTTGAGTTCCATCTTTTGTATGAAAATGAGCGTCGTCGTTGTTAATGGTATCTTAATTAAGAATTTCTATCAAAATGATGAATGTTTCTGGTTCCGTCCAATCTTTTTTTAAATGGTGGTGTAAATTACAGACATGCAAGTGAAGTGATGTCTGCTGAGTGCCACAGTGACGGGCACTGAACTACATGCCATTTCATTACATGTTGCACCTTGCTGTGGTGACCTCCACCCCATTGCTCGTTATGCGTGGCTTTGGCACTAAGATTGTAATCGACTTTCTCAGGGTCAAACAGTGAGCCAGTAGTAGTCATAGCCATCATTCTTCTGATACAGTGCAGTTTTAGGCAGAGCATGTAGTATTACCAAAGGAACTTTACAAATAATTATCATGGTGCCAAAGTAAAGAAAGGTGAATGGCACAAATGATTATCAGCTGGTGACAGTCACTCCCGTTGTCAAAAAATGCTTTAAGAGAGAGACTGCTTCTAGACCAGGGGTGGGCAAAGTCATTCCTGGAGGACCGCAGTGGCTACAAGTTTTTGTTCCAACCCAGTTGCCTAATTAAAAAACAATCCTTGTCAATAATTTAATTTCATGGCTTGTTAGTGCTTTAACTCTGCCATGCCAGGTAATTCTCATATCCTAGATTTTTTTTTTTTCCTTTCTAAGGATATCATCCAAATGATTTGAATAATAAAACAGATGAGCAGTTCTCCACTTTTTTCTGTTTAATTAAACCAAGTAGTGCATAATAAATAGACACAGGTGTAAATGGAAACTAGCTAAATGAAGAAATGCTGGTTTCTTTTGTCATTTGCGTCTGATTACTAATAAGGGGTAATTAACAACCAAGAATACAGCTGTGTAAGACTAAAATAGGCAATAAGGGTTCAAAATCTTAACCAGTGAGACAAAGCCAATGAAGCAGAGGTGTTACTTGAGCAATTATGTACTTCTTATTAAGTAATTGGGTTGGAACAAAAACCTGCAGCCACTGCGGCCCTCCAGGAATGACTTTGCCCACCCCTGTAGACAGTATGGATGCCTTCCAGTTTACATATCCCCACAACCAACCCACAAAGTGGATGCTATACCCCTTGCAATTTGTACCACCCTAGTACACCTGCATACTAAAACTTGCCAGTTTATGGGTACCACAGCTCAGTAGTGAACTCTTTTGGAAGTTAATCACTAATCTCCTTGATTTGGAATGCTGTACCTCCATCTGCATTTTGAACTTTTAACTGGCAACCTCCCACCCCAGCATGTGCAGATTGGCAGCATCATTTTGCCCAAATGGATTGCTACCCTGCCACCGGCACTCCACAGTGCAGTGTGCTGAGCTTCTGCTAAGGTGCCAACTGAATCTGTCACCATCATCATCATAGGCATTGATCACCATCAGTGATGAGACCGCATTAAAGAGAAGAGATGCACCTTCTGACACGGTGGTGTCAGGACAACATCTTCTATCTTAATGTCAAGGGAAACCTAGGAGCTGGTCATAGACCTCAGGAAGCTGGATGTCGACAGCACTTCCCCAAAAAAGAGGTTTTGTCATATAATTTAAATCGAGGGACGTTATGCTCAGATATATAACACTTAGAGTACTGTGTGCCTTTCTAGTCACCGCACTACAAGAAAGACATAGCAGCACTTGAAGCTGTGCAGAGGAGAGCAACCCAGTGCATCATGGGAGTTAAGGACATGTCCTACTCTGTCTGACACTAAGAAATATTCTGTTAAGTCTCAAATGCATGGGGTCCTCATCCAGGTCTCCAGAATACTCAAAGGTATTGATAAAGTACTTAACAGTGAATCACATACTCGAGGACATTGGTGGAAGTGCATTTAGGACTGGAGCCAGGAAGCACTTCTTAATACACAAGGAGTTGTGGGACTGTGGAACAATCTACCGAGTCATGGAGTTGAATCAAAAACCTTGAGAACCTTTAAGAAGGATATGGATGAGATGTTGGGATAGCTTAGCCATTAGATAGATAAACAAGCATGACAGACTAAATAGTCTCCTATGTCGGATTATATATGTATAGGGTCAGCAGCTTTAAACATCTCTGAGTCACCTTCACTAATGACCCAAAGTGGACACAAACACATCTCGTCTATCATCAAAAAGGCTCACAAAACACCTTTACTTTTTCTCACATGTCTGATAAAAAGCCCGGATGTCTCCATCGATGCTCACCAATGTCTACAGGGGCACAGTGGAGGCTTGTCATTGGCCGGTAGGGCACCTGCTCATCTCAGGAACGGAGGGCACTGCACTACAGGGGGTAATGAAGTCATCTCAAAATATTACTGGAACACAGCTGCCTTCTGTTCTGGACATCTATAACACACATGGTCTTATATAAGCAAGCAGTAACATGAAAGTCCTTAGCCATCCTGCACAGTCACTTTTCTACTCTCTCCGTTTGGCCAAACGCTACGGGACCATTAGCCATCACACTACCAGTTTCAGGGAGAGTTTTTTTTTACCTCCATTATCCAACCCGCTATATCCTAACTACAGGGTCACGGGGGTGTCTGCGGGAGCCAATCCCAGCCAACACGGGGCACAAGGCAAGAAAAACCCCGGGCAGGGCGCCAGCCCACCGCAGGGCATGCACACACACACACACACACACACACACCAGGGACAATTTAGAAACGCCAATGCACCTAACCTGCATGTCTTTGGACTGTGGGAGGAAACCGGAGCACCCGGAGAAAACACACGGGGGAGACACGAGGAGAATATGCAAACTCCACGCAGGGAGGACTCGGGAAGCGAACCCGGGTCTGCTACCCACCACGCCACTGTGCCGCCCGAGAGTTTTTTTACTTGGGTCATAAACCCTATTCAAAAGGCACAACTGTACGCGTGCTATAGAAAATTGTATTCTTAAAATTAATCTCTATGTATTAGAAAAGTATTGTAAGCACATAAGAAAAGTAGACAATAATATCTCTCTGTAATAAAAGAAAATCTTGAGATGAGACTATTACCAAGAGATGTTTTCAAGTCCCACTCTCCTCTCAAACATTTCCGGTTCACGACCCACGCCCGCGGTCCTCTTACATCTCATTCACGTGAATGCTTTTGTCAGACACAGTTCCTGTGCTCTCAGCTCGTATAAATTTTTGCGTTTTTCCTCACTTTAAGTTCCCAATAAAAGAAGACGTATTATGTCCAAATCTTATTGATGAATTTCATCCCTGTTGTGATATGAAATTTTCCATAGAAGTTGATAAATATTTTGTACGTCTTTATTTCTAACTTGGGCAAAACAATGGAATATTAGTGTTGCATTAGTGAAGCATTCATGTTTATCCCCCATTTTAGGAATGAGTCTCTTTGTAATTTTATGACAGGGTCGATGTGAGCGCCTCAAATAAGTTTGGTAAATGTTTCTCTGCAGGACTCTCTCTCAGCCCCCACAGGAAAGCCAGACAGCCTAACTTGCAAACTTTAGCTCAACAAATGGTTTTGGGGGGGTGGCAGGTGTGAAGATGTTCTCTGCCCCATTGGTCTGAAGTATGGCTGTTTGGAACTGTCTTGTATCAGAAGCCTTTAAGTACCATGATGCCCTATTGGCTGTAGGGGTTGGACAGAAAACCTATAATTTTGCTTGCGCTCTCTCTCTTACCAAACTGATGAAAGACCATCTCACACCATGAACTGAAAAGGACAACACAATGAAGAGCACTGCTCAGCAGCCATATTGAGACAGGCATGCGGCCTGTTCTGAAGAAAGCTGACCACAAATGATGCCTTAACTGGGACATTTTAAATAACTAACAAGTCTGTGTGCCGCCTGAAACTACACATCACCATTTATCAGGTTATATGGTTGCCAGTATTCAAATGTACTTTGCATATTGTTATTACTTATGAATATTATCAATAACTAGCAAAATAGCGCGGAGAAGTAGTGTGTTAAAGAAGTTATGAAAAAGAAAAGGAAACATTTTAAAAATAACGTAACATAATTGTCAATGTAATTGTTTTGTCACTGTTATGAGTGTTGCTGTCATATATATACTAGCAAAATACCCGCGCTTCGCAGGCGGTGAAGTACTGTCTTAATTTTTATTAAGAAGAAAATGAAACCTTTTTAAACTGAGGGAAAATATACCAATAATTATTTAAGGATCTCTTTGTATACCACATTGTGAGTTTGGCCCTCCGGGTGTAATATGACCAAGCTGTGCACTGAGCTTACTTTTGAGCATGTAACGTACAGTTGGCCATGTGAACAGTAATCTTGTTTCAAATCTCACAGCTTGGATTGCTGCTGTCATAATCGGTTTGAGTTTCATGGTTTGTTTCAATTACGACAGTATTTGTAGGACTTGTGTTGAAGAGACATTCGGCATCTGTCAAGCGTTGTAAGCATACAACCGGTTTCATTGATAACTTCCCATCCAGCTTTTGAGAGTTTAAACATTCATAAACATCAGTGTCCACTACTGAAATCGTCACCTGTGAATCTAAGATGTTTAAGAGGCATTGGCGGTTGTCAAAAGGTGTAAAATATTTGGCCATTTCAGTACACTTGAAAGTGACAACTGAACAATTTAGCGGCAGCCATCAACTCACATGCAGATCCATATGTGAAGGACTTAAGTATTTCACTCTTCTAGTGCTCCTGTGTAGTCTATCTCCTGTACGTCATCAGTCCACACCTTGAACCTGTCCCAGTCATTCAATACATAAGACACAATGTTCCTCCGGATATCAAGAGTGAGCTTGATATGGCCGTGCAATATGTAACACAGAGAATGGAAAAGGTAGGTGCCATCTCCGGGCATGGAAACCACTCGGTAAGTGACAGTTCTTTGATCGATGGTGATCACCACGAAAGACATGTTAATGGTGGTACAGTTGGAACGATAAAGGAAATGGGTACCTGAACAATGTAAAGTAAGTCTAAAATACCTACACAATAACTATAATCGTAATAAATGAACAATAAAACAGCGGAGAAGCCATGGATTAAATAAAAAGGCTGTAGTTACTGTATCAGCAGGGAAACGTGAATCCAGTGGCGAAGCAAGGAAGGGAATGTAGAGACTGGAGCGACAGACAGCCTTATATAGACAGGCAGCCAACAACATGGGAGGCGTTGGGAGGGGGGACCCAATGCCGCCTCACACTGTGACCGAGCTGCAGGCTATGGACATATATATATATATATATATATATATATATATATATATATATATATATATATATATATATATATATATATATATATATATATATATATATATATATATATATATTTATATATATATATATATTTATATTTATATATATTTATATATATATATATATTTTAATATATACTATATATAACACTGAGAAAACCTTGAACAACAGAGAAAACTAACACTACAATAGTTTTTATAGCGCTACCAAAATGAAAAAAATGAACATTTAAATCCGTAATTTATATATATATATAATAATATTATATATATATATATTTATATTATATATATATATATATGCCCAGTGCATTCTTTATATATATACCTTAATATATCTATATATATATATTTATATATATATATATATATATTTATATATATATATATATATATATATATACGTAAGTAGGATTCAGTTAGCGTTGGAAACCCGCGTACCAAATTTGTTGAACATGGGCCCATAAGTAACAAAGACCGTTGAAAAGTTCAATATGGCGGCCGACAGTGGCATCATACCACTGAAATAAGTACGTACATAGGTTTCGGTTAGCGCAGGGAAGCCGCCTACCAAATTTCGTGAAGATGGGGCCATAAGAGTTGTATATCCGGTTAACCAAACCCGGGAGTTGGCAAGCGAAGTGTGCAGGGGGCGGAGCCTCCTATTATTTCAATATAATGGAAATGCAATAATTTAAAAAAATCTTAAAAAAAAAAAAAGCTATTTCAAGATGTCTGAATATTACCTTCAGATATCACAAATATGCTCCCTTTTATCTCAAAATAGACCCCCTTTTCTACTTTACTTTTGGTGGCTATTGGCTTTTTTCCTCTCTGTATGAAAACCTGTGATTTAATAGTCTTTCTTGGCCATCACTGCAAACTATATGGGTTACGAAACATAAAAATCATTTTTGGATGGAGTATTCCTGCAAGCCACAGCTTTAGTGTATTGCACAGCTTCAGCACAAAGCAGTGTTTGTGGTTTGGGGTTTCCTCTCGGTTCTTGCGTTGTGGTTTTTACTTCTTTCTTTCATATGCTTTTGACCTCCGGTTCATGGATAAGCTACAGTCTCATCATTTTATATTGGATGTGTTTGCCCTTGGCTTTGCCTTAAAACCTAATTTCTCTTCCTTTTTGCCTTGCTTTCTATTTTTTTTGCAATCCAGTAGAATTTCCTTAATAAATCTTTAAAAATAAGGGCACTTGTTTTGTTTTGGATCAGTTGTTTCCCTTCTTCATTTTTCTGAACATTTTGAGACTTGCATCATTTAATAGGCTTTGGGACTGTGCCGGCCGGAAAGTCCACATGAGAGATTTGGCATTAAGTTAGAAGAAGTGGAGGTTTCAGTGCATGGTGTGTGGATGGCTGCAGAATTGGCTCAGATACAGGAAGGGTGATGATGTGAGAAACTGCCTCAGAAATGGCTGACGTGAAGAGTGGTGTCCAGCAGGGGGGCAGTGTTAAGTCTGCTGCTATTTTTAATATATACAGTATCTCACAAAAGTGAGTACACCCCTCACATTTTTGTAAATATTTTATTATATTTTTTTCATGGGACAACACTGAAGATATGACTCTTTGATCCAATGTAAAGTAGTCCGTGTACAGTTTGTATAACAGTGTAAATTTGCTGCTCTTTTAAAATAACTCAACACACAGCCATTAATGTCTAAACCACTGGCAACAAAAGTGAGATACTGTATGAATGATTTGGATAGGAATATAAATAACAAGCTGGATAAGCTTTGAAGATGATACCAAGATAGGTGGATTGGCAGATAATTGAGAATCTGATGTATCAACACAGAGGGACTTGGACAGCAGAAAAGGACTGGGCAGATTTGAGGCAATGTCCGTAAATGTAAAGAATTGCATGTAGGAAGTAAAAATATGAGGTCTGAATGCACAAAACTGGGGGGTGTGAAATTCAAAAGTCGACCTTCTGAAAAGGATTTAGGAGTCGTGGTGCTGTCAAAACTATCAACTGCCATACAGTGTACAGAAGCTATTAAGAAGGCTAACAGGATGTCGGGTTATATAGCGCCTTGATGTTTGGAGTACAAGTCACAGGAGGTTCTGCTCAAGCTTTATAACACACTGGTGAGGCCTCATCTGTAGTACTGTGGGCAGTTTTTGTCTTCAAAAAGGACATAACAGCATAGGAGAAAGTCCAGAGAAGAGCAACTCAGCTGATTCAGGGCTACAGGGGATGAGTTATGAGGAAAGATTAAAAGAGCAGGGGCCTCATGTATAACGTCATGCGTAGAACTCGCACTATAACATGGCGTAAGCACAAAAGCCGAAATGTGCTTACACACAGAAAAATCCAGATGCAGGAATCTGTGCGTACTCCAACTTCCACATTCTCCCGTTACATAAATCCTGATCAGCGTGAAAACTAACGCTCGTGCACGCGCTTTATGTAACGCCTCAACTCCTCCCAGAATTACGCCTCTTTGAATATGCAAATGAATTTAAATCGCCCTTAAACTCAGCCTTCTGTGAAAAGACAATGGGAAAAGCACGGGGGAAATATAAGAATTTCAGCGAATACCAAGTGGAGGCAAAGGAAAAACATACTATTTGTTCAAATAAACCGTGGTATAATCAACAAAAGGAAGTTGATCGAGTGACATAGCGTGTTGGAGAAACTTGAAAGCTCACGTTCACAAAATCGCACAGTGCGGAAATAAAAAGAAGTCACATATCAAAGTCGCCGTGAAAAGCGAGTTGTAGCCCACTGTCTGAGTGTCATATGAAAGCTTATTAGGGTACAGAGAAAAAAAAGGCACACAGTGGGGAAAAAGCACGAAATGTCAACTTCAATCTCAACATTTCCACTTTAATCACGTAGTTTATTTTGTCATTAAAGTAGAACATCATAAACTTCATCTTAAAATCGTTTAATTAACCAGTTTCTCAAATCACATTGTAATTAAAGTAGCACGTTAAATGCTTTGTTTTGTATTTGATCTTCTATGTGCTCTATGTGTGTGAATCACTACTTGCTTCTTAAACCGGCTCTCTTCCTCCAACTGGACACAGAATCCATTACATTCCTGATATTACAGCTCTCTGAATAAATAAATACTGAGATGTACACGTGATATCATTTTCATGATAATAGGAATTAAAGCACGTTATTAAACATGTGTTTCACTTCGATGAAATAATTTATTGCAGCAGTACTCAGGGGCTCTAGGCTTGTGGTGGCACTGGGCAGAGGAAGAATCGGTGGCTCCTTCGCCCGCCAATGTCAGTAAAGTAGCTTATGCACGGTGGATGGCCACGTCCGTTGCAGACACTGCATAGCCGCCTCGTGCTCATGACCCAAGCATTTAACTTTTGCCGAAATTTGTCGCTGTGTTTTTAGCTGTGTTATTTTCTCTTTCTGTGTTATATTCAATATATATTGGCGTAGCCGTCACTGCAGTCAGTGCTTTTCTTTCCCCAAGTAACCGATCGCCACACAATCAGCTCTGTAATAGAAGTTAAGCCATCTGTAAGCTTAGCGCGATTCTTCAAAACGTTTAAGGACCATTGAAATATCTTCGTAGTACGTGTTTAATTATTCTATCCTTCACGATACTCCCAGTGAAGAATATAGATTATTTAAATGAAGTTAAAGTTTTATCTGTATAATTTAACAAACATATTTTTCTGCATTTCACCTTAAAATGATATCGTCATCATATGTAAATACGCGCTTTATAAAGTGGCTCAGGTTGTGAGATATTATAACTGTAGTGCAAGTTTACAGTGGGTGATTGTACTTATAAGTACAAACAGTTCTACAAGGTGCAATTGATTGAGTGCATTTAAAGTTCTTGGGATGAAACTGTTTCTGAACCGCGAGGTCTGTACAGGAAAGGCTTTAAAACGTTTTGCAGTGGCTGAGACAGCGTGATCTTGAAGCTGTATACCGATAATTCTCTTTCCGATCAGCTGCTGCTGTGATTCACACTCAGATACAGTGATATAAATACTCCGAGTGGTGCAGTGAGAGTAATATGGAAAAAGATGATCCGCTGTGGCAACTCCTAACGGGAGGAGCTGAAAGAAGGAGGAGAAGTGAGAGTAACAACGCTAAAGCAGTTATGGTATTTGGAATACTATGGCTGTTCCCTGGACCATTATATTGTTACAAGTTAATTACAATCAGATGCATTACACTAATAAACAATATGCGGTTAGTTTCAGTGTATTTAAAAAGCCGCTTCAGGAAAATAAGGAGTAATCACACAGGAACAGTAGCATTGCTTTGACGCTGGGTGCCGCCAGTCTTCAAAACCGAGCGGAGAACTTGCGTACGACAAGGCATGAGGTACCGTGGAAAAGTGCGTGGCTTTACGGCAAGTGTAGGTTTTATACATCGCGATTTGAACGTGGAAAAGTTCTTCCGCAACATTTCTGTGCGTACGCACCATTTATACATGAGGCCCCAGAGCCTTTAGAGTTTAAGGAAAATGAGATTAATAGGAGACCTGAGTGAAGTGTTTAACATTATGAAGGGAATTAGTGCAGTGAATCGAGATGGTGACTTTAAGAACACGGGGACACAGTTGGAAACTTGTTAAGGGGAAATTTCACAAAAACGTTATGCAGTTTTTCTTTATAAAGAGAACCACAGACACCTGAAATACGTGACCAAGTAGTGTGGTGGTAGGACTTCAGAATGGATGAATAGTAACTTTCTCAAGTTAAATAAAGAGAAAACTGAAATCTTAGTGATTGGCAATAATGGATACAATGAGGCTATTAGAAATAAACTGGATACATTAGGATTAAAAGTCAAGATGGAGGTAAAAAGCTTAGGAGTAATTGTTGACTGTAATCTGAATTTTAAATCGCATATTAACAGCATTTTTTCACTTAAGAAACATAGCTAAAGTTAGACCTCTTATATCACTGAAAGATGCTGAGAAATGAGTTCACGCGTTTGTTTTCAGTCGACTAGATTACTGTAATGCACTCCTCTCAGGACTACCCAAAAAAGACATAAATCGTTTGCAACGAGTGCAGAATGCAGCTGCTAGAATCCTAACTAGGAAAAGAAAATCCGAACACATTTCTTCAGTTTTGATGTCACTACACTGGTTACCTGTGTCATTCAGGATTGACTTTAAAATTCTGCTTATGGTTTATAAAGCCTTAAATAATCTCGCCCCATTTTATATATCAGAATGTCTGACACATTATATTCCAAATCGTAACCTTAGATCCTCAAATGAACGTCTCCTTAGAATTCCAAGAACAAAGCTTAAAAAGTGGTGAGGCAGGCGGCCTTCTGCTGCTATGCACCTCAAATCTGGAATAGCCTGCCAATAGGAACTCGCCAGGCTGATACAGTAGAGCACTTTAAAACACTGCTGAAAACACATTACTTTAACATGGCCTTTTTATAACTTCAATTTAACTTAATCCTGATACTCTGTATGTTCAATTTCCTCATAATAACTATTCATGGTGGCTCTAAAATCCATACTGACCCCTACTCTCTCTTCTGTTTCTTTTTCCGGTTTCTTTGTGGTGGTGGCCTGCGCCACCTCCACCTACTCAAAGCTTCATGATGCTCCAACAATGATGGATTAAAAGGCAGAAGTCTACGTGACCATCATCATCAAGCTATTCCGTGAGAACCCTAAATCCAAAGAGGACTGTTTCATTTATGTTAGGTAGAATGCCCAGAGGGGACTGGGTGGTCTCATGGTCTGGAATCCCTACAGATTTTTTTTTTTTCTCCAGCGGTCTGGAGGTTTTTTTTTTTTTTCTGTCCACCCTGGCCTTTGGACCTTACTCTTATTCTATGTTAATTAATGTTGACTTATTTTATTTTCTTATTGTGTCTTTTATTTTTCTATTCTTCATTATGTAAAGCACTTTGAGCTACTGTTTGTATAAAAATGTGCTATAGAAATAAATGTTGTTGTTGACTTTATGGACGTTCATTTCTCCACGCAAGTTCATTTTGAACAATTGAGGTGAATAGGATGGACCAGCTTATTGGGCTGATTGGCCTGTTCCCATCACAATTTTCTAATGTGCTTCCTGCAATTTGTATTGCGTACCACATACACAACCTTAGGAACCATAGTGTTATACCTTTTAAGGCAAAATGTCAACAAAACAACAAACTGGGTGATAAATGTGATTTGAAAAAGGCAGAGAGCCTGGCAAATAAAGGCCAACACAAAAAAAAAAACAAAACAAAATCATAGTCGAGCTAAGAGAGGAGCAAAGGTTCAAATAGTGAGCACCAAAAGCACTTCTTATGTATACTGCTCAAAAGAATTAAAGGAACACTTTTTAATCAGAGTATAGCATAAAGTCAGTGAAACTTCTGGGATATTAATCTGGTCAGTTAAGTAGCAGAGGGGGTTGTTAATCAGTTTCAGCTGCTGTGGTGTTAATAAAATTAACAACAGATGCACTAGAGGGCAACAATGAGATGACCCCCAAAACAGGAATGGTTTAACAGGTGGAGGCCACTGACATTTTTCCCTCCTCATCTTTTCTGACTGTTTCTTCACTAGTTTTGCATTTGGCTACAGTCAGTGTCACTACTGGTAGCATGAGGCGATACCTGGACCCTACAGAGGTTGCACAGGTTGTCCAACTTCTCCAGGATGGCACATCAATACGTGTCATTGCCAGAAGGTTTGCTGTGTCTCCCTGCACAGTCTCAAGGGCATGGAGGAGATTCTAGGAGACAAGCAGTTACTCTAGGAGAGCTGGAGAGGGCCATAGAAGGTCCATAACCCATCAGCAGGACCAGTATCTGCTCCTTTGGGCAAGGAGGAACAGGATGAGCACTGCCAGAGCCCTACAAAATGACCTCCAGCAGGCCACTGGTGTGAATGTCTCTGACCAAACAACCAGAAAGACTTCATGAGGGTGACCCAAGGGCCCCATGTCCTCTAATGGGCCCTGAGCTCACTGCCCAGCAGCATGCAGCTCGATTGGCATTCGCCATAGAATACCAGAATTGGCAGATGCACCACTGGTGCCCTGTGCTTTTTAAAGATGAGAGCAGGTTCACCCTGAGCACGTGACAGAAGTGAAAGGGTCTGGAGAAGCCATGGAGAACATTATGCTGCCTGTAACATCATTCAGCATGAGCAGTTTGGTGGTGGGTTAATGATTGTCTGGGGAGGCATATCCATGGAGGGTCACACAGACCGCTACAGGCTTGACAAAGGCACCTTGGCTGCCATTAGGTATCAGGATGAAATCCTTGGACCCATTGTCAGACCCTATGCTGGTACAGTGGCTCCTGGTGCACGACAATTCCTGGCCTCATGTGGTGAGAGTATGCAGGCAGTTCCTGGAGGATGAAGGAATTGATACCATTGACTGGCCACCACACTTTCCTGACCTAAATCCAATAGAACACCTCTGGGACATTATGTTTTGGTCCATCCAATGCCACCAGGTTGCACCTCAGACTGTCCAGGAGCTCAGTGATGCCCTGGTCCAGATCTGGGAGGAGATCCCCCACAACACCATCTGTCATCTCATTAGAAGCATGCACCAATGTTGTCAGGCATGTATACAAGAACACAGGGGCCATACAAAGTGCTGCGTACAATTTGGAGTTGTTGCAATTAAATTTTGGCAAAATGGACTAGCCTGCCACATCATTTTTTCACTCTGATTTTTGGGGCGTCTTTGAATTCAGGGCTCTGTAGGTTGATCATTTTCATTTCCATCAAACGATGTGGCATCCTTTCGTTCCTAACACATTACCCAGTCTATATCAGTATAGATATCCAGGAGGATTTCTTTTTCCCATTGAGATCTAATGTGTTTTCAAAGTGTTCCTTTAATTTTTTTTGAGCAGTTTATAAACGTCTATGCTTGGAAGTGTGTGTGTGTGTGTCTGTCCAGCCCAGAAGTGACAGGTGAAGTCGAGGTAAGGGCTCCACCAACGAGAATCTGCAAGCGAGGCCAGCATGTTGGCAAAACGAAACCTCTGAAAAATGACTTGCTTCATCGGCCAAACGGTATCCCGCTACTAATACACAAGCTAGGCCAGCGCGTCGACAGAATGAATTACCGTCTTTGAGTTGACTTCTGTCTGTCTTGCTGAAAGATCACGCTGGCTCCGCTTTCATCTACAGTAGAACCTCGGTTCACGACCATAATTTGTTCCAAAACTGATTTGGTCGTGAACCGAAGCAATTTCCTCCCATAGGATTGTATGAAAATACAATTAATCTGTTCCAGACCATACAAACTGTATTTAAATATATATAATTTTTTTTTTTAAGCCTTTAAGCACAAATATAGTTAATTAAACCATAGAATGCACAGCGTAATAGTAAACTAAATGAATAACACTGAGAAAACCTTGAACAACAGAGAAAACTAACACTACAATAGTTTGCGCTATAGCGCTACCAAAAATGAAAAAAATGAACATTTGAAAAATCCGTAATTTACTAAACCACCAAGAAAAATAATATTGCAACGATGCACACTACGAACCAATCGCTGAAAACAGAAGTGAAAACAAAATCATGCCCAGTGCATTCTTTAACTGCCTTCCTACCTTAATGCGTCCAGCTCTCGCACTGCCTGTGTGTCTGCGCGCTGCCTGTGTGTGTGTCTCTGGCGCTCTCTCCTGCGATGCCTGTGTGTATGCGCCTCTCTCTCTCTGCACAGGGAGAGACTGAACCGAAAGGGAAACTGGCTTGTTCGTATACCGAGTGAACCGAGGCAAAAGTTTGGCAAACTTTTTGGTCGTAAACCGAGTTGTACGTGTACCGAGACGTTCGTGAACCGAGGTTCCACTGTACCTGACATCTCTACATTTCAATTTTTTTTCTGACGATTTCAATAGTTTCTAGGGCCCCGGGCTTTTTATAGCACACGTTTACACAGCTAGTTAAAGTATAATAGCTTATAGGGAGCGATCGACAATCTTGGATGTTGTCATGTCTGCAGTGCCGACTTATAAAGCGATGTGTGAGATGTCGTGCTACGTAACCACTGAAGAGACGCGGTCCTAACAACCAGCCAACCAAGGCAACGGTGGCATAAAATAAGCAGCATACATGACAAAACAAAATGACGCTGCAGTATCGCCAAAACGAAATGTTATATAAAATGAACTTCTTCGAAAACGAAACTCTAAAGGAAATAGTTAAGCTAATTGTTGCTTGATAAACTAAACAATAAAATACCATAAGAAAAGATACATAGAAAAAAATCTTTTAACGAACTGCAATCATTTATACATAAGGAGATTCATCCAAACCTACCTCGTTGCACACTTTAAAATGCACAGCCTGGAACTGGAATAGAAGCAAATCAAAATGGTGCGGAAGAACTAATGAAAGAAAATGGATTAAACCAAACTAAGCACAATTTTTGCATTCTTATGGAGCCAGACATGATAACAAGAATACACAACTTGTTAAAATCTTGGTAGCCGATAGATGGCGGTGAAATCTCCCGCTGAAAAGGTTAGGCCCAAGTCCTTTCTCAAAACCGGGAGATGTGCATAAAATAAATTAATCAATTTACAGACGCACCCGTGAATTGTGAAAAAACTGCGAATGCTGGATGTGGTCAAAAAAATGCCTATTTTTATAGTTTAAACCCTAAATATGCCCACATAACACTTTGGTAGTCCCCAATAATGAATGATATAGATTGAAGATGATGATGATGAATTAGCTGTGCAGTACGATGAAGGTATGTAATGAAGATAATGACTGCACAGCAAAGGTGCAGGGCATTTGGGTGGCATCTTAGGGCTTTAAGAAGAACAAAACGAAAAACATGAGAACACTCGGTGAAACACTCGAGATGGCCACACGCGGTAAAGTGTTATGATGCGGGAATGCTGGGCTGCATCTGCCAGAGATGCGTCACAGGGCAGCAGCCAATAAGCAGCAAGGAGAAATGAATAACGCTCTCGGATTGGCTACTTTCACCATCCCAACCAGCGTTTTAATCTACGGTGGCTTTGTATTTTTTCTACAGTACAGTATTGCCACGAAAAAAGCCATAAAAAATTTGTGGAGGATATTTGTGGTTTCCACTAACAATTATTAATAATCATAATAATAATAATACATTTTATTTATACAGGTATAACACCTTTCCCATGCTCAAGGCACTTGAATAGTTATTAATAGTTATTAGTTAGGTTCTAAGAAAAAATCCGCGAGCGACTGAGGCCTACTGGAGTCTACTGTAATTACTTAAAGGTAGAAAGAGAAACAAAACCAAAGCCCAATACGAGATATAATAATCGTGGTTGAGAAAACGAGAGGGTACACGCGAAAAAAGAGCACGATGATCAACTCTGAGTTCCCTAGAGATTTGGGTATCCGCAGATTGGATGAGGATTTGCACTCAAAAGCCGCCGTGCTGGTGATGCATGGGTCACGACCTCAGATGCCACGCCCCTAGCAACACTAAATGCAGACCTAGTGACAGAATTAAACAATGTTGGCATTTGAGGACACAAAATCATCAAATCTTGACAGGCCCCTGTTTCCTCCAACTTTGAATGCTCGGAGTAGAGCCGAAAATGCAAACGTGAAATCAGTTTGATGGCTAGCGAAATGTATTCAACTTGTCAAGGCAACATGAGAAGGTGATGTTTCAAAATGGATGGCTTAAGAATAATGTCTGATCTGGTATTGGTGTCTGTGTATATATTCTGGCATGATTTCCAATGAGACAATAATGTTTAACTTATTTTAATTATTCATTTAGACATGCAGTCGGGATTTGGCACAATTTTCTGTTTTGGGTGTAGTGATTGTAAAAATCTGTGTCTCCAGAGATCGATGCTTGAAGTGAGCTGGCGCTCCCCGGTAGTTATTTTATACGTAGCGGTGGACACCGACACTTCACCCCATTAACTTCAGCCTTCCTGCTCTCTGAAATAAGGTCTGTGGATAAATTCACTTTCAAACCTCCAATTGCTGTCTCTGAAGAATTGTAAAATTGCCATTGCGTCTGGAACGTTACAGTGCCATGCAAAAGTTTAGGCCCCCTTTGCTTAAAATGTCTGTTCCTGTAAGTAGTTAAGTGAGCAGAAGGTAAACTGATCATCAACAGGCATTGAGTTCAAGATGGCAAATTTCATTTCAGCATTTTGTGCATGATTAATGTATTGTTTTTATTTTGTACAACTGTAAAGTGAAAAAAGGAAAAGAGCACCGTGCAAAAGTTTGGGCCCCCCAAGATATTTGAGGTCTCCGATAACTTTTCCCAAGGTAGTCTCAGACCTTCACTAGCTCATTAGGGCGCTACGGCTTGTTCACAGTCATTGTTAGGAAACCCCCGATAATGCAAATGTCAACACTGTATAAATTCTCGGACCCCTCAAATTGCCCCAACAATTAGGAGCCATGGGCTCCTCTAAGCAGCTGCCTGGCACTCTGAAAAAAATCAAAGAATTGACGCTCACAAAGCAGGAGAAGGAGACAAGAAGATAGTCAAGCAGTTAACCGGAATGGTGGAGGTCAAGTTGAGGTCTGGAAGACAAAGAAAACTTTCTGAAAGAACTGCTCATTGGATTGCTAGAAAGGCAAAAAGACCTTCAGAAAGATTTAGCAGACTCTGGAGTGGTGGTCGGGCGACACGGTGGCGCAGTGGGTAGCGCTGCTGCCTCGCAGTTAGGAGACTCGGATTTGCTTCCCGGGTCCTCCCTGTGTGGAGTCTGCATGTTCTCCCCGTGTCTGCGTGGGTTTCCTCCCACAGTCCAAAGACATGCAGGTTAGGTGCATTGGCGATTGTAAATTGTCCCTAGTGTATGTGTGTGCCTGCTCTGCGGTGGGCTGGCATCCTGCCCGGGGTTTGTTTCCTGCCTTGCGCCCTGTGTTGGATGGGATTGGCTCCAGCAGACCCCCTTTGACCCTGTAGTTAGGATATATAGCGGGTTGAATAATGGATGGATGGAGTGGTGGTCCACTGTTCTACTGTGCAGCGACACTTCCACAAATATGACCTTCATGGTGGAGTCGGCAGAAGAAAACATTTCCTGCGTCTGAGCACCTGAAGTTTGCAAACGAGCCTGATTTAATTTGGAAATGAATCCCGTGGACTGATGAAGGCCACAATGAACTTCTTGACCACAATGTGCAAAGGTATGTTTGGAGAAAAGTGGGGGAAGAATTCCAGAAAAAGAACACCTTGCCCACCATGAAGCATGGCAGTGGATTGATCATCTTTGGGTTTGTGTTGCAGCGAGTGGCACAGGGAACACGTCATTGGTTGAGGGAAGAATGGAGTCAAATAAGTAGAAAATTCTGGAGGCAAACATCACACCATCTGCTAAAACTTTAAAGTTAAAAAGAAGACAAGATAATGAGCTTTTTGCCATGGCCCCTTACAGACCCCCTGACCTCAACATCATTGGAAATCTGTGGAGATCTCAAAAGTGAGAGCAGGGCACGCAAGATGGCCCAAGAATCTCGCAGAATGAGATGCCTTTTTGCAAGAATGAATAGACGAAAGGACCCCAAGTAAGAACTGAAAGACTCTTAGCTGGCTACAAATAGCGCGATACTCGCCAAAATGGGTCTTACTAAGGACAGACCATGTCAGGGGCCCAAATGTTTGCTTCAGGCCCTTTTTGGTATTTTGAACTGGTGAATGATGTAAAATACTAATATAATCTTGCTTAAAATATTAAAGAAATGGGTCATCTTCAACGGTATGCCTTTTGGTGATCAGTTCATCTTCTGCCCACTTAACTATTCGGACATTTTAAGCAAGGGGGCTCTAACTTTTGCATGCCACTGTACAGGTTGGAGGATGAATAAGTAAAGCAGGGAGTGCTGGCACATCATTTTTTTTGCCATTCAACCTCTGCCTGTGACTCTTCGTTCTCAACAGCAGAAAGCCCTCCTTTGACTGCGTGTGACAACACACCATTTAGATTGAGCGCACGTACTTGGGTTCATCTTTTTGACAATAGAGTTACCACTTCCTTCAAACTCGCAATGACTCCGTCTGTTATCGTTGGAAACCGTGAGTTATTAATAATCGTGGAAGACCGCATACGGGGTTAAGGGACTTGCTGAGGGTCACATTTTGAGTCCACAGCAAAGCACGTATGCCAACCTTGGGCTTTAATTTTAATGTCCAGTAACGTAGCCAGCAGACCAGCGGTGTCTTAACATCACACATGGAGGCTGAAGGTGGAGTATGAGGTCCACTGCCTCCCATGAAATAAAAGAGGAAAATCAGCATTCGTTGTACACCTTAAAGCAGCGGTTCTCAAACTGTGTGGTGGGGCGCGTTTGAATAAATGAACAAGACATCAAAATTTAATTTTTACATTTTTATTTCAAATTTAAATTTGCAAGCATATAATCACAACGAATGCATTATAACTAAAATTAAAATAAAACATTTCTAAGGAGTAGATCTAATGACTAATATGTGCCTGCTTTAAAGTACACAGCCTGTCCAGGTTTGGTTTGATATTCGAGATACTCGACACTCTGAGCTCCTCTTCTATTTGAAGTTTGTTTCTATGACGAGCGGCGCCGCTGCTGCTGCTTTTATAGTCGCGTATTTTCAATCCAGAAAGTTTGAGACGTATCGGTATCTGACGCGAACACTTGGGTAACAGTAGATCAGGTGATAATGCGGCGCGATTGCACCACATTGGCAGCGTAGCCAATATTGCCAAATTGAGTTAAATAATTTACTACAGTACGTATTGGGTTATTGTCATCATACAACTAACAGCGGTATAATATTTGTCGGACAAAAATACGTTCGTCTCGCGCAGATTGACTTCATCGGTCTCCTTGTTTATGAAATTTTTAAAAATGAAAACATATTTAATCGTTTCTTTACATAAAAAAATAATTAAATAAGAATAAATAATTTATTCTTTGTTTTTGGGATTAGAATTACTACCAATAACCACACAAGGCATTTTAACAGTTATTAAAGCACTTTAAAAAAAAAACAAAAAAAAACCTATATATATAATTCACTAAGGGCACGCAAGATAGAGTGCAAGCAAGACAGAGAGCCCCGCCCACCAACTCACAGAGCCCCACCCACCAACTCTAATCCTCCTACCGCGTCATTGGAACGCACGACAGAGCCACGCACGCCAACTGTAACCATCCGCCCGCATCCAGCATCGCTCTCAAGGCATGTGCACTGCCTGCTCATGTGCCCGCACGCAACAACTCACCAAACACAGCCTCAGTAGCTTTCGTCTGTGCCAAAGTCCACATGCCCCTGTGGTGTTAAGGGTCCACAGCTCACTGAGCAAAGGCCATTTTTAAATAATCACCGCACCCGAGGCGGCTTCGTGAGGGGGGGCGATGTTGTAGCGAGCTGCGGGGAAGTCGTCGATGTGGGCGTGTCTCACCGTGTGCACAGGTGAGGAACTGCCCACATTTGTGATTGCTCCCGTGGCTAATGCTACAGCTGTGATGGCCCCTCACGTTATTTATAAAGAAGCGCGAGTCGGTTGTGGGGGGATGAAAAGAAAAAGGAAAGAAAGGAAAAGAGGACGGAGGTTACAGGGAGCGAGGAAGCATGCGATGCAAGAGAGACGGACAGGCGGTGCGTGCGTGCGGTGAGCGCACGATCGAGGGCAGCTGTAAGGAAGCTGGGGTGTTGGGCCTACACCCAGGCGATTGATTTGGATGTCGCTCCAGCTGAGCAATTATGTAGCAGGAGTGACCGAGGGAAGGCGACTGGCTGTAGAGAAGCCGCGGAAAGGCAGCGGAAGTCGGGAGACTTGGTTCTGGAATCCCCAACGTGGGCGACCTGGCCGTTGGTTGGAAACCAAGTTCTCCGAGACTGGGATGAGTGCCATACCGAAGCCAGGGTTCGGGAGGTCTCCAGTCTCATGCGTTTGTTTCAGGAGGGCAGCTGCAGAGAGCGTCTTGCCTGCTGCTAAGCCCAAACGGGATAAGCAGGTGAGACGCTAACGCAAACAGGAAAGATGCACCAGGCTTGCCGTCCTTGTTGTTGTTTTAAAAAAACTGCTTCCTGTAAGAAACATTTTACCTCGTTTTAAAGGATTGCTTTTTCTTATTATTTTAACCTCCACATTTTACCTTTTATGGATTATTTAATGAAGAATTTGGAGCACTGCACTTTACATGGAACACTGTTTTGTTTTGATTGTTTCTTTTAATAAAAGCACTGTTGCACCTTTTGTATACCTTCCCCTTGCTCAGTAATTTGCCTCCATTGACTAGCTCATCGGTGACATTACCGACGGTGTTGGGTTCAAGTGCTTCCAACAGCAATGGGAGTGTGGAGCCAGAACCCACATCGTCACAGCCCCTCTGAGCCACGTTGACTTTTCACCGCATGCAAGACGCAGAGCCCCGCCCTGTATGTTGCTCTCTCCAGAGTTCCATCTTTTCATTCACTGACAGTTGTATCCTCAAACCCTCCCAATTTGGACAACTGTGGCTTTCAGGAAGTGTTCACTCATCAGTAAATAATTATATGGGGCTTATGCTACATCGCAGGTTGGCTAGTTGTAAATATTTCATCGAAGTTAGCTGAACACATGCAAATCTTATGGAAGTAAAAATGATAGGATACCGCAACACCGCACGAGTATCATACCTTTGTTAGTTGTATCATGGCTTATTCTCATCTATCTTATATTATGCAGGGGGCGCAGAATTATTCCAGGTAGAAAAAGGGGGGTGCGAAATACGAAAGTTTGAGAACCGTTGCCATCTTTGAGGGGGGGAAAAGTGCAGTTTAGACAGAGACGTGGGCTGAATAATGAAAAGAACTCCTGGCTTCAAGAATGTCTTGAAGGGTGGTGTCTCTTATCCTACTGCACCGAGCGCCCATTTAGTAGTTTTTGTTTTCATCATGGCTTTACATGCAGTGAAGTTTGTCACCGGGGACCACGGGTGGTCTCTTTCACTCTACTCTGTGACAAGAGGCACTGTAATTCAGTATGAATCTTACCTGTCATAGTCGATTTAGAGACTTGAGGCTTCAACAGGGGGGTCCCAACCGATAAGAGAAAACATCCACCACTGCAACAGAAAGAAAAGATAAGTGGGATAAATAAACTGGTAGGACAAATAAGGTCTATCATTATGGCCTCCTTGGAATTTCTTTTCCTTGTTTGTTAGTTTAGGGTCCTTATTGACACGTGAAATTGTTACTTGCATTTGGTAATCAACATGTAATGCATCACCTATGGGCAGCCAATAATGTGGTGTCATGTGATTGATAGTGTGGATGGGGGAATAATTTCAAGTAGAATTCCAAAAAAGTATTGTCGTACCAATTAGGTCACTTCCTTTTAATTTTCCAATATATAAATCAAAATTTGGTGCCAGAGGGCAAAAAAATTGGAGGCTTTGATTCCAGACAGGAAGTTCTGTCCTACCACTAAGTCCAAGTCAGTGTCGGACCTTTATAGCCCTGCTGCTGGAAGGGGCGGGGTTATTTTCCTTTAAGGGGCGTCTCTTCCCTGCAGTAGAGGAGGAGAAAAAAGATGAGGCTGTTAGCTACAGCGCCCCCCTCTCGCCCCAACGGGGTATTAAATACCTGTGATGAGCCGGTAGGGTGTTCTTCTGGCGCACAATATACGTGACAATAGATGGCACTTTATTTGTCCCAAGGGGATGGTACCATCATTGGGTGGAGTGACTACATCTACTTTGGCAGGTATGCAGTGCCCTCCACATGTTTGGATCAAGGACACATTTTTCATTGATTTACCCTACTGGTCCACAAATCAAACAGTTCAGACTTGATTAACCTCCTTAGCTTTCGACCCGAGTGTGTCACTCAGTCTATAAAAACAGTGCAAAAAGCATTCGTCCCGAGTGTGACTCGGGCAACTGTACAGATGCGTCTCATATAAGCATCAGGCCAGTGCATTACTTAGGCTGTAAAAGTGCCAACAGTGTTAGTGCGGAGCGTTGCTAGGGAAACGGTATGGGCGTGTCTTGAGTAAGCAACAGGCCTGAGTGTTACCCGGGCAACTGTGCAGACACGCCTTCTCCTAGCCCAGGGGTCCTCAATCACGGTCCTGGAGAGCCGCAGTGGCTGCAGGTTTTTGCTCCAACTGAGAAAGAAAAAACTTAAAACATTAACTTGCATTCCTTTATGAGGAAAGGCTGACCTCTGATACTATCAGAAGACCCCTGAAGAATGTAAGATCTTTATGGACTATAAGAATGTTTAAATTGATTCTAAGTGGGTATAAATAAAAGGGTGTATTCCTTAGGAATGCAAATGGCTGTTTATTTCATGTTTTAGGACATTCCAGTATGTCATAAATTAAGATTTAACCTTAAGCTATGTATAACCTCAGAATGAACTGCTAGGGTTTTTTTTTTCCTTTTCTAGGATATAAAAGAGAGAACGTTTTTACTTTAGGTATTCTGCTAAAACCCAAATCAGTCGACTGAGTTGGGAAGAGGTAGTCTCACATTTTCTCTACTCACCAAGAATTAAGAATAAAGAAATTATTTTTAATTTAATTGGGTTTAAGTTCTTCCGTTGTTTCCGACTTCAGCGCTCACACAACCCAGTTGCTTAATAAAAAGCACTTATGCTAAAGTAACACTTCTGCTTCACTTCAGTGATTTTGAGCCCTTATTGCTTAATTTGGTCTTAAACAGCTATTTTAATTGCTCCTTATTATCAATAACATGCAAATGACAAGAGAGAGCAGCATTTCTCCATTTAGCTTCTTTACATTTACACCTGTGTGTATTTATCTGCACTATTGGGTTTAATTAAATACTTGGAAGAAAAATGAAAAGAAAAAAGTGAAGGACTGAGAATTACTCGTCCATTTTAGCCTTCAAATCATTTGCATGATAGAAAGGGAAAGAAAATCTAGGATATGAGAATGACCTGACATAGCAGAGTTAATTTAATTTCATAGCTTGTTAGTGCTTTATTGGCAAGAATTGCTTTCTAATTAAGCAACCAGCTCAGAACAAAAACCTGCAGCCACTGCGGCTCTCCAGGACTGGGATTGAGGACCCCTGTCCTAGCCTCATAATGGCGTCTCGTAAGAAACGTTTTTCAGCAGCCCGGGTGTTGCGCGCTCTTGACAGAAATATGAGAAGTGATGACGAAGGCAGTGGAATGGAAACAGATAGTGACATCGAAAGGGATTCTGGTGAATTCGAAAGCAACACTCTTGTCAATCACAAGTGCGGTGTGCTGTTCAAAAGCTGATCAGTCTGGAAAGAAAAGGAATTAGGCTGCCATCATCCCGACTGTGACGTTGGATTGTGTATTTCACCGCGCTTCAAGATCTACCACACAAATGACACATTTTGACAGTATATCTGGTATTAGCATTATTTTTATTATAATGATTTCTATCGGGTGGCACAGTGGCGAAGTGGGTAGCGCTGCTGCCTCTCCGTAAGGAGACCTGAGTTCGGACAATTTAGGATCGCCAATGCACCCAACCTGCCTGTCTTTGGACTGTGGGAGGAAACCGGAGTACCCGGAGGAAACCCACACAGACACAGGGAGAACATGCAGACTCCACGCAGGGAGAATCCGGGAAGCGAAGCCAGGTCTCCTAACTGCGAGGCAGAAGCGCTACCCACTGTGCCACCATGCCGCCCATGGCTTAACTAGTGACATTTAATGTCAATGTCAAATTTATTTCTATAGCACATTTAAAACAACATAGGAATGCTGTGGCCAAGGTGCTTTACAATAATAGAATAATAGAAAAACATACAATTAACATGAATAACATAAATAGAAATAAAATAAATAAACATAAATAAAATAAATAATAAATAGAAGTAATGTTACATAATCACAATGAGGAAACCATCAGTATTACTGAAGGTCATGGAATGCAAGTGAATAGAAATGAGTCTTTAATCTCGTTCTGAATTGTCGACGACTCCTTTATGTGACGAGGTAAAGAGTCCCACAGGTGAGGTGCCACAGCTGTCCCCCTTAGTTTGACACTCGGTACGAGACAACAAGAGACAACTGACCAGAAGATCTAAACACTGTAGATGGCTGGTGTAAAGCACACAATTCAGATAAATATGCAGGAGCGAGCCCATGTAAAGATTTAAAAACTAGCAACAAGATTTTAAAATCAATTCTAAAACTGACAGCCAGCCAGTGTGAAGAAGCTAATATTGGAAAAACAAAGTCAGACTTTGTTGCCCCAACCAGAAAGCGAGCGGCAGCATTCTGGACCAACTGTGACCTGCGTATCAGAGATTTGCTAATCCCAGTATACGGCAAGTTGCAGTAATCAAGGCGAGAAAAGATTAAAGCATGAGTAGCTTTCTCAAGATCTCTAGAAGATAAAAAAGGCTTGATCTCACCTAACAGACGACGCTGGAAAAAGCAACTCTTGACTACAGAATTAACTTGTTTCTCAAAAGAGAGGTTACAGTCAAAGATAACACCAAGTTTGCGGACTTGAGATTTTTAAAGTAACGAACAAGTCTGTGTGCCACCTGAAATTACACATCAGCATTTTTTAGGTTGTATGATTGCAAATATTCACTTGTACTTTGCTTATTATTTTTGAATATCTATATCTATATCTATATATATCTCTCTCTCTATATCTATCTATATCTATATATATATATATATAATTCACTAAGGTAAGACACCCATGGAAAGCACGCCGGAAGGGGCGTGGATTCACTGAGCCAACGACAAGTAAGACACCTATGGCGCACGCAGGAAGGATCCACGCCCACCAACTCCTGGCACCTCCGAGCCACCTTGACTGTTCATAGAGGCATGTTTCTCGTGGACGTGAGTCGCCATATGCAGCGTGTGAAACGGTTTGCGAGGGGTATCCCGTGGGATCCTTAAGACAATCCTTTACAACTGAGGTAAAAACACAATGAAGTAAGCAGTCTTTAAAAACCGAGTTTTCGGTTGCGACGCACGACCTCGTGCACCATAGCAAACTGTTTTACACGCTACATACAGCAATTCGCATCCGCGACAAACATGCGTCTTCTTCACTCACGGACAATTATATGTTGCTCTCTCCAGACTTCCATCTTTTCATTCACTTTCTGTTGTATCCTCAAACCCTCCCTTTTTAGACAACTGTGTCTTTCCAGAAGTGTTCAACCATCAATAAATAATTATGCAGCGTTTGTTATGCCGCGGCTTCACTATTGTGTTGTATTTTGCTCTCTCCAGAGTTCCATCTTTTCATTCACTTACTGTTGTATTCTCACACCAACCCGTTTTAGACAACCGTGTCTTTCCAGAAGTGTTTAGCATTCAATAAATAATTATGCATGAGATTGAGCGTGTGTCTACCCGCGCAGAGAGGCGTGGGTAAGCTGTTGAACCCCATTCGGGCTGCAAACCGTGGAATTCCCACTAAGTGCGACTCATACGCTCCCACTGGTTGCGTCCCTACCCTTTGTGCACACCCCCCTCCCACCTCGCTACTACCGTGGTCGGCTGTCTTGGTGGATTAAATATAGAAAAGCAGCCAAAACCGCACAGAACAATGAAACGTCTACGCGAGTCACAGGTGTATCTGGACTGTGCAAAGACAACGACTCAAGTGACGAGTTGGAGGTGGGCACATGAGCGGGCAGTGCATACTGAACGACATATCAGCAGACTAGCATGACGGAGGGAGCCGAGTGGACGTCCTCCTCCTCTCCTGCCGTTCCACACGCGCCTGAGCGCAGTGCACTCGCATCCCTCCCTCTGGCAGGAGAAGGCACGATGGTGGTCCGCCAGTTTTCAGTCACGGACGATTGTCTGTTGGTTCGTTCCGTGCATTGTTACAATGTTGCTTTTCTTGCTGATTTATTACATTACCGATTTTTCAAATGTTAATTTTCTCCCTGTGCTTAAAAATCATTAAAAAACCGGCCTGATTATGCGGCGTGGGTTGGCTAGTTATCAATAATAAATTATTTCAAGTTGTAACTTAGCTCCTGCTTGTCTTTGACTCTATGTAATTGATGGAGGTTATAGATGTAGAAGGGAAGGTGGGGAGAAGTGATAAAGTACAGTACTTTAATCTAGAGGATTGGAGGCATTCTGACAATTAATAATACAGAAAGGGAAAGGAGAGTCATAGAGAACTCTACCAGGTACCATAAAGTGTGTGCAAGATGGGTACCCAGACAGCTTACGGATCTGCACAAGCCAACATCCTTCATGGAGTTTCAGCAGGTTTCACGCCCCCTGCCCAAAGAAACCTCACGACGACGTGTTGTTCAACACAATGGTGCGATCCCGCAGCGGAGCGGCCTCTCAAAGAGACTAACGGCAGAACGCTGCCCTGTTCATATTCAGCCTACCCATAAGCCATCACGAACATACTGTACTGCGTCAGCTTCTATCTGTTGCGGTTACTGCATAATTTTCTAATTTTTCATTTGAAGAAATAATTAAATTAAAAGTACAACAATCTATAACTGATACATTAAATTGTTAAGAAAAAAAAAAGCACAATCAATAAAAGTTGTTGGTTCAGTGCATGTGCCGATGCGACAAACCCCCTGGATTGGGACCCACGTGCAGCGGGTGACACCTCAGCACCACACTGGAATGGCGATCCAATAAAAGTCAACTAATTACCATGAAATGCAATTTCATCATTTTATTTTTCTTCACTTATGTCAATAAGAATGAAACTCTTTTTTCAGAACTAAATTTAACATCGTGACTTATCTGAACAGCACATTTCCAATTGGTTCTGTTTTATTTTAGAATGAATCTTTTTGTGACGGTTTTGTCGCCTGTCAATCAAGACCAACGGGCTGAGCCTATTGGTGCTGGAGAGGCGGAACCATCCGGGGTTGGTGCCTGCTGTGCACTTGATGCTGATTGGACAGTTCCCAGCTTCCCCTCACATGACCCTGCAGTGGAATAGCTGGATGGAACGATGACAGAGTAGGGGAATTGATGGAATCAATCCCATAATTGAAGCTGTTTGGCCTTCTCAGTCTGTAAGTATTCATGTAAATTTATCAGATCTTATCCTAATGAATAATAGCCATTCTTTTTTTAATCAAACATCTTCTGTCGATTTGTTAATTTGGTGCTAAGGGCTATAGCAAACCTCCTGTAGCAGTAGAATTAAACGTAATGCGTGTTATTAATCAAGCTTCAATCAAAGCCTGTTTCAAAATGCACACATCACCGTGTCAATTATTGCAGAATATATCACACAAAGAAAAGACAATCATTAATTGTGTAGAATAAAAAAATAGTTTAAAACAACATTGATAATCATTAACGTCTACATTTGAATGAAGATCATCATCTAAGGGCCAGTGATACAAATGAAGTGTAGGCCAAGGAAATTATGGCTTCAGCCTGAATTCTAAAGAGCGTTCCACAAGTATTATTTCTTATTATAATTATTAGGTGGAGTGCTGGCTCTGTGGCTAAGGACCTGCACTGGTATCTAGAAGGCTGCTGGTTCAACTCCCAGAAGGGATCCTACTCTGGTGAACAAGGCTGTGAACCTAAAAATTGCACTGGGTTACTGAACAATGGCTGACCCCGCGCTCTGGACCCAAAGTTAATGCGGAAAGACAATTTCCCCTCAGGCATTAACAAAGTATATCAAATCATAAAATGTGAATCTGAATATTGTCACCAAAAAGCAATTATAAGCAGCTGTTAACAGTTATAACTGGAGAACAGGCATCCCGGCTGGGAAGGAGGACAGTTTCTTACCTGGATGGGAGGACAGAACAGAGTTTGTTGTTGTGAATTTCCCCTTGGGATTAATAAAGTATCTATCTATCTATCTATCTATCTATCTATCTATCTATCTATCTATCTATCTATCTATCTATCTATCTATCTATCTATCTATCTATCTAAGAAATCGTCTTAGTCAATGGGTGTCCTCTCTGGCAGGGTCTTAAATTGGTTTGAATCCTACCTGGCAGGTAGGTTGTTAGTTGTGTTAATTACAACTCAAAGACGCATGATATCCTATATGGTGTTCCACAAGGCTCTATCCTGGGTCCACTGCTCTTCTCAATTTACATGCTTCTGTTAGGTCAGATTATCTCGGTGCACAACGTGAGCTACCACCACTATGCTGATGACACACAGCTGTATTTATCAATTGCACAATGTCTTACTTGTGTTTCTGAATGGATGAATAGTAATTTTCTTAAGATAGATAAAGAGGAAACAGAAATTTTTGTGATTGGCAATAATGGATATAATGAGATTATTAGAAATAAACTTGATGCATTAGGATTAAAAAACAAGACGGAGGTAAAGAATTTGGCAGTAATTGTTGACTGTAACCTGAATTTTAAATCACATATTAATCAGATCACTAGGACAGCATTTTTTCACTTAAGAAACATAGCTAAAGTTAGACCTCTTATAACATTGAAAGATGCTGAGAAATGAGTTCACGCGTTTGTTTTCAGTCGACTAGATTACTGTAACGCACTCCTCTCAGGACCACCCGAAAAAAGACATCAATCGACTGCAACAAGTGCAGAATGCAGCTGCTAGAATCTTAACTAGGAAAAGAAAATCCGAACACATTTCTCCAGTTTTGATGTCACTACACTGGTTACCTGTGTCATTCAGGATTGACTTTAAAATCCTGTTAATGGTTTACAAAGCCTTAAATAATCTCTGCTCCATCTTGTATTTTGAAATGTCTGACATCTTATATTCCAAATCGTAACCTTAGATCCTCAAATGAGTGTCTGGTTAGAATTCCAAGAGCTAAACTTAAAAGAAGTGGTGAGGCAGGCGGCCTTCTGCTGTTATGCACCTCAAATCTGGAATAGCCTGCTAATAGGAATTCGCCAGACTGATACAGTGGAGCACTTTAAAAAATAGGTGAAAATCCACGAAGTAGAAACCATATGTTTGTGTAGTTATTTTTATATATTTTAAGCCCTTATAAACTCTTCCACCCTGTTAACATTATTAGAGCCCTCTAGACATGAAATAACACCCTTTAGTCAAACGTTTAAACTGTGCTCCATGACAAGACAGAGATGACAGTTCTTTCTCACAATTAAAAGAAAGCAAACATATCTTATCTTCAAAGGAGCGCCATCATAAAGGAGCGCGTCAGGAGCAGAGAATGTCAGAGAGAGCGCTTGCAAAGAAAAGCAAACAATCAAAAAATCAATACGTGCTTTTAAGTATACAGAAGCACCGCAATAAAGCGGCATTTTGTAGAGGAGCGTCCGTGTCCTCTGTGCAAACAGCCCCTCTGCTCACACTCCATCAGGCAGAGAGTGAGAAAGATAGAGAGAAGCAAACAAGCACCGCGCGGGAAGCATATCTTATAGCATTGAGGAGTTTTAGTTAATATGTAATACCTGCTCTGATTGGGTAGCTTCTAAGCCAACCGCCAATAGCGTCCCTTGTATGAAATTAACTGGGCAATCAAACTAAGGAAGCGTGTAGCATAAATTAAGAGACCCATTGTCCGCAGAAAGCAGCGAACCACCGAAAAATCTGTGATATATATTTAGGTGTGCTTACATTTAAAATCTGTGATAAGAGTGAAGCCGTGAAAGTCGAAGCACGATATAGCGAGGGATTACTGTATTCAATTTATTATCATAACTATTCATGATGGCTCTAAAATACATACCGACCCCTACTCTCTCTTCTGTTTTTTTTCCTGGTTTTCTGTGGTGGTGACCTGCACCATCATCACCACCTGATCAAAGCACCGTGATGTTCCTACATTGATGGATTAAAAGCCAGAAGTCTACATGACCTTCATCCTCAAGTCCTTCCAAGAGAACCCTAAATACAAAGAGGACTGTTTCATTTATGTTAGGTAGAATGCCCAGAGGGGGCTGGGTGGTCTCATGACCCCTGAACCCCTGCAGATTTTATTTTTTCTCTCCAGCCATCCGGAGTTTTTTTTGTTTTTTTCTGTTCTCCTAGGCCATCGAACCTTACTCTTATTCTATGTTAATTAGTGTTGTCTTATTTTAATTAATATTTGTATGAAAATGTGCTATAGAAATAAATGTTGTTGGTCTCTCTGTCTGTCTATCTAGATTGCTGATGAGCAGGCATGCTGACTAGAATTCCGATGTATTCTTTTTCCCTTATTTATGCCATGTCTCCTGTTAATCTCCTGTCATCCCTCATAGGTCAGTGTGACAGTCCCGACCCTGTAAACCCATAAGCCTTAACACCACAATAATAAAAGCCACTCACCACATTACTTTACTCTACCATGTAAGGAGTGGGACCATCATCAACTCAGAGAGCACTTTTCTAAGGTTATCTGACCACTCCAACTATCACAGGGGTGCCGTAGTTACTTGTGTTCAGAGAATCCACTGCTCAGCTTCACTGGAAGCCTTTTGTGTTCTAAGAAGAAGCGCTAAGTTCATTTATCATCTCACTTTTATCCCTTTTATTTAACATTTGTCTCATTTTGCCAGTCTTTATATTTTAAGGCCCTCTCTGCCTCTTCCTCAGTGTGGTACAATCCAGAAATGAAGGATGGGATTAAAATACTCCTTCTCAGCCACCCATCATTTACTGCCAGCTTTAGTGTGATTGTTTTTATTTTTTATTTTTTGAAACCCCAGAGCATTGGAGGACAGAACATGGCCAAAGCCTGAGGAATTTACTGAGGTGCTCACCTTAACCCTGGGTGTGTAGTGGGTTTACAAATTGATGCATAGATGAAAATGTTTAGTATTGTTGGAGAGTTTAAGAAAAAAAGAGAGACTGTCGGTTCATTAGATGTAAAATAGTGCATTAAAAAAAGGAAATAAAAAAGCCATAGTCAGTATTATAACAAGTACGTTAACAGCCATCCACCTTAATAAAAGGATAAATGTGTGTCTGGTTGCTATGTCTCTTTCATTCCAACAGATGGTTCATCACAAACAAATGTAGTAATAAAATGCATTACATTTGTCGTTCCAACAGATGGCACATCACAAACATTTGTTGTAGTGCATTTTATTACTACAAATGTTCGTGACACATCATGTGTTTGAATGACAAATGAAGTGCATTTTATTACTTTATGCTTTACAAAATGCATTCCAATATGCATTTACATGCATTTTTATTACTCTTTAATTTAATATTGTTTTTGTATCAGTATACTGCTGCTGGATTATGTGAATTTCCCTTTGGGATTAATAAAGTATCTATCTATCTATCTATTGTGGAACGGGACCCGGACACAGACAGACGGACAATGATTTATCACCCAGTACACCCATTTATTCACTCAACTATACTCTGCAAAAAAAGAAACGTCCTCTGACTTTCAACTGTTTTTACTTTCAGTAAACTTAATGTGTAAATATTTGTATGAACACTAAAAGAGTCAACACCATAAGACATAAACTAAACATGTTTCACAATGTGTCCCTGAATGAAGGGAGGCTCAAAATCAAAAGTACCAGTCAGTATGTGGTGTGGCCACCAGCTGCTTGAAGTACTGCAGTGCATCTCCTCCTCATGGACTGGACCAGATTTGTCAGTTCTTGCTGTGAGATGTTACCCCACTCTTCCACCAAGGCACCTACAAGTTCCTGGACATTTCTGGGGGGAATGCCCCTAGCCCTCACCCTGCGATCCAACAGGTCCCAGACGTGCTCAATGGGATTGAGATCCGGGCTCTTCCACTGCGAGGATGATCAGCTGTCCTTCCTGTCTCCCTGTAGCGCTGTCTTAGGCGTCTCACAGTGCGGACATGGCAATTTATTCAGCAGTCCTCATGCCTCCCTGCAGCATGCCTAATGCACGTTCACGCAGATGAGCAGGGACCCTGGGCATCTTTCACAGTCGGTAGACAAGTCTCTTTAGTGTCCTGCGTTTTTAGAACTGTGACCTTAAATGCCTACTTTCTGTAAGCTGTTAAGGTCTTAACGACCATTCCACAGGTGCATGTTAATTAATTGATTAGGGTTAATTGAACATGCATGGAAAACATTGTTTAAACCCTTTACAATGAAGATCTGTAAAGTTATTTGGATTTTTAAAACATTATTGTTGAAATACACAGTCCTGAAAAAGGGACGTTTCTTTTTTTGCTGAGTATATATACAATATTTACAAACAGTTCAGTGCACGTCCCAGTGCCTCGAGCACCAATTCCCCCAAAGTTCGGGACTCTCACAGTCTTTCTTGCCCTTCTTCTAGGCCGCCTCCAGTCCTCTCTCCAGCTCCGTCCTCTTCCACCCGACTTCCGCTCTCGAATGCAGGGAGGCGGCCCCTTTTATCACCCCAGATGGGCTCCAGCTGCTTCCCAGGACTCCTCCTTGGACACGCCCCCGTATGGCGGAAGTGCCGGCTGTGCACCCGGAAGCCCTCCAGGTGTCCCCATTCTTCTCCACCATTCCCCAGCACTTCCTGGTGTGGTGGAAGTGCAGGGCTCCAAGGTTCTTCAGTCACCGGGGTGCCACCTGGCGGTGGCCACGGGCCCCTACCCGAGGCCACCAACAAAACCAGCCCTCCTCCGGTCCCCTTGGGTGTCCTGGCTGGGCTCCACCCCCAGCCGCATGCGACACGATCTATCTATTATATAGTGCCTTTCAAATCTCTCTTTCTCTATCTATCAATAGATGGTGAACTGCAAACATTAATGCTGAGGTTTAAGTTGATTACTAGTCCACAGCTAGTCTATCTTAATTAAAGGATAAATGTCTTTGTGTGTTCATCCAGTTGCTATGTCTCTGTCATTCCAACAGATGGCTCATCACAAACATTAGTTGTGATAAAATGCATTGCATTTGTCATTCCAACAGAGGCTGAATTATAAGCATTAACACTGCTTTTACGAACCCCATGCCAAATGGCATGTAACACAGACAAATACATTGCATTTGTCATTCCAACAGATGGCACATCACAAACATTAACAGTGCTTTTATGAACTCCATATCAAATGGCATATAACAGAGATACTGTATATGTATTGCATTTCTCATTGCAAAAGATGGCACATCACAAACATTTGTTGTAATGCATTTTATTACTACAAATGTTTGTGATGCACCATCTTCTGGGATGGAAAACGCAATGCATTTTATTACTACATGCATTGCAAAATACATTCCAATAGATGGTGAACTGCAACTGTTAATGCCGAGGTTTGCATTGATTACTAGTCCAAAGCTTGTCCACCTTAATTAAAGGATAAATGACTGTGCATCTGTGTGTTTGTCTGGTTGCTATGTCTCTGTCATTCCAACAGATGGCGCATCACAAACATTAACACTGTTTTTATGAATTCCATACCCACTGTCATATAACAGAGATATGTTTTATATTTGCCATTCCAACAGATGGTGTGTTTGTCCAGTTGCTATGTTTCTGTCATTCCATCAGATGGCACATCACAAACATATGTTGTGATCAAATGTATTGCATTTGCAATTTCGACAGTTGGTGCCTCACAAACATTAACACTGCTTTAATAGTTCCCATACCAATGGTATATGACTTAAACATAAGCATTGCATTTGTCATTCCAACAGAGGACGCATCACAAATATTTCTAGTAATAAAATGCATTGCATTGGTTATTCCAGCAGATGGCGCATTACAAAAAATAACACTACTTTTACAAACTTTAAAAGCCCATTGCATCATTATAAGCCAGTCAAATCGAGTGCAGTGCCCCCTTCCCCTTTGACTTCTATGCATTTTTTCCAAATTCTGTGAAATTTCCCAATGTTTACGTGATTTTACAAACTGACGGCGAAGAGAAGTTTGGCAGGGTTCGCTTATCAAGAGTGAACACATAATTACAATTAATTTAAATGGAAAACGTGTGTATGTGTCCCCTGGCCTGTAAAATAACTTTATTTTTATTGAAATGATTATTATTATTATTTATTTATTTAGCAGACACCTTTATCCAAGTTGACTTACGAAGGAAGTTCTACTGCGTACAAGAATGAAAGCACAAGCATCAAAGCAACGGGGACCTAAATGAAGGAAGCGAGTACACGAGAGCAGAGCTGCTGAATAAGTGTACCTACAACGAGACAATCGGACAAAACATCAGAGTCCAAAACAATTTTTCCATCCATTCCCTCTTGGGAAACTGCCACCGATCATCCTCGTTTGCCCGTGTAGAATCACCAGTTGTCATCCATTCTCTCTTGGAGAACTGACCACCCATCGTCATACATTCTCATTTAGAGAATCATCTCCGGTCGTCGTCCATTCCTCTTAGGAGGATCGACCACCCATTGTCATCCTTTCTCCCCTAAAGAATCGTTCCCAATTGTTGTCCTTTCCTTTATGGAGAATTGTCACCAATCGTCGTCCATTTCCCCCTTGGAGAATTATTACCAATTTTCATCCTGTCTCATTTCAAGGAATTATCCCTGATTATCGTCTATTACCCCTTAGAGAATCGTCCCCATTTATCATTCATTTCTCCTTGGAGAACGTACCACCCATCATCACCAATTGTCATCTTATCTTCCCTAAGGAATCATCCCCAATTGTTATCCATTCCCCCTTGGAAAATTGACCACCCATTGTCATCCGTTCTCATTTAGAGTATCGTCCCCGATTGTCGTCCATTGCCTCTAGGAAAATTGTCACCGGTCGTCATTATACAATACAATACAATACAATTTATTTTTCTAGCCCCAAATCACACATGAAGTGCCACAATTGGTTTTAACAGGCCCTGCCTCTTGACAGCCCCCCAGCCTTGACTCTCTAAGAAGACAAGAAAAAACTCCCAAAAAAACCTTGTAAGGAAAAATGGAAGAAACCTTGGGAAAGGCAGTTTAAAGAGAGACCCCTTTCTAGGTAGGTTGGACGTGCAGTGGGTGTCAAAAGAAGGGGGTCAATACAATACAATACACAGAACAGAACAAATCCTCAATACAGTATAAAAATAAAAATGTTAGAAGTACAGAGCAGAATTTAACAGTAGATGATATCACATAATAAGATTTGGATATTTTTAGAGTCCTGCAGATCTCATCCATCAAGCTGCCTCCCTCATTTGGCCATTCCACGGCTAAAACAGTGCTGGGCTAGCCAATCCAATGAAAGGACCCCTCTTTCCCATGATTCCTGCGATCCTCCATCAGGGATGACTTTACCATAGGCAGGCAAACAACTTGGCAGGTGGGCTGTGGCGCCAATTGCCACATTTGAGTACCGAGAAGAGAAACAGAATAGGTGAGGGTTAGTAACAAATTCTAACAATCATGTTACTTATGTTTTAGTGCTAATGACTGACAACAGAGATGCAGTCTGTACAGTTAATCAGCAGCTCTAGTCAGGGTGTGCTAAACTGAAGTAGTGAGTCTTCAGCCGGGATTTAAAAGCTGAGACCGAAGGGGCATCTCTTATAGAAGCAGGCAGACCATTCCACAGTTTAGAGGGGTCTTGTAACTAAAAGCTTGACCTCCCACTATTATTTTATTAATCCTTGGAATCCTAAGCAGACCGGCATCTTGAGATCTTAATGTGCGCTCAGGTTTGTAAGTCATGATAAGTTCAGACAAGTAAGCCGGACCTCAGCCGTTTAATGCTTTATATGTTAAAAGGAGGATTTTGAAATCTGCCCTAAACTTAACCGGGAGCCAGTGTAAGGATTTAAGAACTGGAGTTATGTGTTCATATTTTCTTGTTCTTGTAATAATTCTTGCAGCAGCATTTTGGATTAACTGGAGGCTGAATAAAGAACAGTTTGAACATCCAGTGATCACCGCATTGCAGTAGTCAATCCTACTAGAGATAAATGCATGAATTAATTTCTCAGAATCCTGTTTATTTAGAAAGCGCCTTAATTTCCTAACATTTTTAAGATGAAAGAAACACGATTTGGACAACTTTGTAATATGCGCTTTAAATGACCTGCTAGAGTCAAAGAGAAATCCGAGATTGCGGGGCTGATTCAGTAAGTGATGACAAAATATTGTTGTGATCAGCGTCATTCCCTCCAACAATTAACATCTCTGTTTTATCTGTATTTAAAGACAAGTAGTTCTCATTCATCCACTCCTTTAATTCACTAACATAGCTAATTAGCTAAATAATTAAGACAATATCTGAGAAACTTCATTTGATTTAAATGAAAGGTATAACTGGCTGTCATCTGCATACGAGTGAAAATTAACATTATGTTTCCTAATGAGAGATCCCAGTGGAAGCATGTAAAGTGAAAGCAGTAACGGTCCGAGTACTGAGCCCTGCGGGACACCATATTGAACTTCTGTGTATAATGATGGGGTCCTGTCAGCACATTTCTGTACGTAGTGGGATCGATTTGATAAATAAGAACTAAACCAAGTGAGTACGGGGCCTGTGAGCCCAACATCGTTTTCTATCCTGTGCAGTAAAATAGAACGGTCAATGGTGTCAAATGCTGCACTTAAGTCTAACAACATAATTGCAGTGGAGTTTCCTTCATCAGAGGATATCAGAATGTCGTTTACAACCCGCGTCAGTGCCGTTTCTGTACCATGACCAGTGCGAAAACCAGACTGGAATTTCTCAAATAAATTGTAACGCGTAAGGTGTGACTGAAGCTGACTGGCGACTACTTTTTCTAGTATTTTAGAGAGAAACGGTAAATTTGAAGTAGGCCTCTAATTATTAAGTATGTGTGCGTCTAGGTCTGACTTTTTAAGTAATGCTTTAATGACTGACACTTTTAGTGCATAATCATTCATTCCCCCTTGGAGAATTGACCACCCATTGTCATTCATTCTCATTTAGATTATCATCCCTGATTGTCGTCCATTGCCCCTTGGAGAACCAACCAAGCATTGTCATCCTTTCTCCCCTAGGGACCTGTCCCTGATTGTCATCCATTACCCCTTAGAGAATTGTCACCAATCGTCATCCATTCCCCCTTGGAGAACTGTCATTCTATCCCATTTGGACCATCACTGAGGTCGTCATCTGAGGGGATTGTATTCCCCTTGCAACCAGCGGCCCATCTCTAGGCTCACCAACAAGCCGTTTGCGCCCTTTACCACCTGGTATTATTCTAATCCACGATTCGGCGTTACACCCAATTTCAGACATCATGTGACCCAAAATGGGTTGTGACCCCCTAGTTTAAGAAACGCGTCCCTAAACTCTGTGGCAGTACAACAGCAGCTGTCCAGTAGGAGAGATGCTAAGAAGATCCAAACCATTTAATGAAAAGGCATCTTTTCAAAAGAAGTTAGAAATACCCTCGACTCTTCCTACATCGGACCACCTGGATGAGTTGAGCAACCTGCAGAGAAGGGCCATGAAATTAGAAATGACCAAGGAACCTGATATTCACTCTGGCTGAGCTCTGGACAACTTGTGTGGAAGGGGATGGCAGAACCTTCCAGAAATGACAAGCCACCGCTTCAGCACTCCACCAATCCGGGGGGCTTTATAGCCAGATGACCCTTGGAGTTGACAAAAAGGCACCTGAGGGACCCTCAAGACTATGTGAGCAGCAAGACTCTGTGGTCTGCTGAAAACCAAGACTAAACTGTTGGGCCTAATTGTAGGCGACACGTCTAGAGGAAAGTGTCATGTTTGGCATTACAGATTGTCATCAACTGCTCCTGGTGACAGCATTTGTGACACCCTGTCATGTTAAGGATTCGGCACTGTGGCGTGTCTTTACTGCACCAAGTGGGTTTTATTCATCAAAAACGTGATTACACACAAACACGCTTCTCCCTACGTGGGCTCTCTGAATTAGCAGAAGCCACCCAATCAGAACAATGACCTTTGACATCATGAATATTTAAATTACACCACAGAGATACTGACTAGTGGCTGAAGTCACAGTAAACGTGTCAAACAGCATGGATCTTTTCAACCAGCAGAGGGGGCTCAAGGCCTCCCCTGGCCAGTGTTATTCCAATAGTGAAGCCTTATGGTGGCAGCGCCACGCTGTGGTCTTGTTCTTCAGCATTAAGGAATGGTGGACTTCACAGGGTCAAAGAAAAGCTGAATGGACCAAAGTACAGAGAGATCCCTAATGAAAACCTTCTCTGGAGCTCTATGGACCTCGGATTGGACAATAGGACAAAGTAAAGACAACACAACAGTGGCTTAGGGGCAACTCTGGGAGTGTCCCCGCCAGAGACCAGACTCTCTGCACAAACCTGAAAATAGCAGCCCACCGACGGTCTCCGTCCAACCTGACACAGCTTGAGAGGTTCTGCAGAGAAGAACAGCAGACAATCCCCCAAATCCAGGTGTCAAACTGGGACTGGGAGAATAGACAGGGCTGAGGGAAAGCTGAACGGAGCAAAGTCTGGAGATACCCTCAAATGAAAACCTGGTCCAGAACTCTCTGGTCCTCTGGGCCAAAGCTCATCTACCAACAGGCCAAAGCAAAGAATAACGCAAGAGTGGCTTAGAGACAAGTCTGTGGAGGTCATTGAGTGGCCCGGACATTGCCTGGCCTTGGACCTAACTGAATATCTCTGGCGGGATCTGAAAAGAATGGCCCACCAATGGTCTCCGCCCAGAGCTTGAGAACATCTGAAAAGAAGAACGGCCAAAAATCCCCAAATCCATGTGAGTGAAGCTTATCTTGTCAAACCCGAGAGGACCCTAAGCTGCAATCGCTGCCAAGGGGGCTTCAATCAAGTACTAAGGTAAAAGGTCAGAATAGTCGGCTCAATGGGATATTTCAGTTTTTTAGTTGTCGTAAATTGCCAACAAAATGTCTAAAATCCTGTTTTTGTTTTGTCATTCTGGGGCACTGAGTGATCATTAATGAGGGAATAAAATGAATTTAAATGATTTCAGCACAAAGACACGACAACACAAAGTGTGAGAAAAGCAAACTGGGCCTGAATTCTGTCTGAAGTCACCAGAAATGTGTCAAACAGCGGGACCCTTATCAACCAGCAGAGGGGGCTCAAGGCAAAGGAAACATGTTGGAAGTTGTTTTTTTTTTGTTCTGAGTTGCCTAAAAATTTAACTGAAAACCAATAAAACATCAACCCCACATATAAGTGGGAGGAGATGAAAAGGAAGAAGCAGAAGAAGAAGACGTTACACTCATTATTAGTGGTCAAGGACTGCTGTACAGTTTAATGATGCAGCCTCCATAGCTGGCTGTTAGCTTCTGTTTGTTAGCACTCTGTGACTCTTAACAATCCTGTAAGGAGATGAGTTTACAAAATGGACAGGGAGACAGCCATATGAAAAAAAAACAAAACATTCACGTAGCTTCTGAAGATACTTTGACAGTGGGACGCTTGTCCACAAGCATTTACACATTCAGCCCAAGCAGGTTAACGGAAATCAGAGAGGGCATTAGATGTGGCAGCTGAGCTGGAATCTTACACTCCAGTCCCTTAGCCATGACAGAGATCAACAGGAAAGGCACTATATTACAGATAGATATGAAAGACACTATAAAATAGATAGATAGATAGATAGATAGATATGAAAGGCACTATAAAATGGATAGATAGATATGAAAGGCACTATAAAATAGATAGATAGATAGATATGAAAGGCACTATAAAATGGATAGATGGATATGAAAGGCACTATAAAATGGATAGATAGCTAGATAGATATGAAAGGCACTCTATTACAGCTAGATATGAAAGGCACTATAAAATAGATAGATAGATAGATAGATATGAAAGGCACTATAAAATGGATAGATAGATATGAAAGGCACTATAAAATAGGTAGATAGATATGAAAGGCACTATAAAATGGATAGATAGGAAAGGCATTATAAAATGGATAGATAGATAGATATGAAAGGCACTATATTACAGATACTGTAGATATGAAAGGAACTATAAAGTAGACATATAGATATGAAAGGCACAATAGGGCATTAGATGTGGCAGCTGAGCTGGCATCTTACACTCCAGTCCTTTAGCCATGACAGAGATCAACAGGAAAGGCACTATATTACAGATGGATATGAAAGGCACAAAAAATAGATAGATGTGAAAGGTGCAATATCACAGATAGATATGAAATGTGCTATATTACAGAAAGATAGATATAAAAAGCGCTATAAAATAGGTAGGTAGATATGAAAGGCACTATATTACAGATAGATAGATATGAAAGGCACTATATGATAGATAGATAGATGAAAGGCCCTATATGATAGATAGATAGATAGATAGATAGATAGATAGATAGATAGATAGATAGATGAAAGGCACTATATAATAGATAGATAGATAGGAAAGACAAACTCTGGACAAATCAACATATTAATGTTTTTGGATCTCACTGTCAGACATGACATTCTGGGGGGCTCTGGCTCTGCCCCCCCAGTAGTTTAAGTCCTATCTGACTGACAGGCAGGAGTTCATTAGTCTTTTCAATATCTGATTGAGTGGTGGTTGAAGTGGCTCCCCACTCACTATGTAAAGAGTTCTGATTAGTGTGAAAGGCGCTATATAAATGTAAAGAATTATTATTACTATGTCCAGAAAACTAGGCACCTTGATTAGGGTGTTGGCTACAATGTAAAGAATTACTGCTATTATTATATATATATCATGTTTGTGAAGAAATAGCTTTGACTTGAAATACCAAACGTATCCTTTAATACAATTCAGGGCCCTGGCAGCGCTGGGTTCAAAGCAGAAGGCAGCCCTGGACCAGGCACCTGCCCAACTCAGGGCCTGCTCTCTCTTACACACACAAAGGGGCCAATTTAGAATCGCCAATTGACCCAATCTTAGTCTTTAAAGATATGGGAGGAAAAAAAGAAACAAAGTTAACTAAAGAAAAATCCATGTGGATATGGAACCAATGTGCAAACTGCAGACAGCTAACATGCAGGTGTTGAGACTCAGAAGCAGCACTCTTGCTCCATGATGGAGTTGGGCTAATCACTGTGCCACCTATCTGTCTACCCTTACCCATTTGTTCCGATTGTCCACGATGCTGAAGCCCGCCACATGGGACATCAGGTGAGCTGATTTGTGGAGTTGGGTCTTCAAGCAATCTTGTTTATTAGACAGACAGACAGACAAATAGAACTTTATTTGTTCCCAGGATGGAATCTGGCTTTTAACAGAAGCCCCCGTTGAGTTTCTTGACACACAGTTCTGCTGGATGATTTGTTGGCTGAATGTCCTCAGTGTTGGTGTGTCACAGAGAGGATGTGCAGCATTGTTCATAATGGCACTCCGTTTTGTCTTCATTCTCTCCTCCTCTTCTGCCTCCAGGGGGACCGCAGTGTGTCTCATAACTGAGTCTACCCTTTGATTTAGCTTGTTGATTTGGTGGTCCTTTCTTAAAGTGATGTTACCTACCAGTCAGCACACCACACTGGCCATTACAGAGTTGTAAAAGATGTGAAGGATGTCACTTCCCACATTAAAGGAACGCCATCTCCTAAGGAAGTCAAGCCTCCTCTGCCCTTTCTTCTCTAGTTCCCTTGTGTTCTGAGAGCAAGCCAACCTGTCATTGATGTGGACCCCCAAGTACTTGTAGGAGTGGACCACCTGTACATCCACCCCTAAACAGTGACTGGACATAGGGGCTTTTTGGTGTAGTAAAAGCCAATAAGCACCTTCTTGGTTTTGCTGATGTTAACTTGTTAAAACTCCCCTCCTTTGCCTCATCCCCCCTTTATCAACACACCCCATAAGTGCAGAATCATCTGAGGATTTCTCCAAGTGACCTGACCTGCTGTAATATTTCTGGTTGCAGCTGAGGAGAAGAACAGGCAAGCTTTTTCCTTGGGGGGCTCCAATATTGCTCCATTGTGATGCACCATCTGTTGGAATGACAAATACACTGTACCTCACTACAAAAAATTTTTGTGATGCGCCACCTGCAGGAATGATAGAAGCATAGCAATCAGAGGGACACAAAGACACCTTATCATTTAATGAAGATGGATGCTGAGGACACCCTGCTGGCAAGGCGCATGTCTGCAGAGGATGAAAGCCATCATTTAAATCAAGTGGACTGTCTGGTAAACGGGATCAATAAGAACCACCTATCTGTGAATATGAACAAGAGCAAAGAAATGCTGTTTGACTTTAGGAGACAGAAATCTGCACCTTCACCCATCACAGTACTGGGGAAAGACTAGAAAAAGTGACAGAATATAAATACTTAGGAGTGACCTCCTGATAATAATCCTATTATTATTATTATTCATTATTGATATAATTATGATAATAATTATATTTTATTATATCCTATTATTATTATTATTTATTAATATAATTATGATAATAATCCTATTGTTATTATTATAATCCTATTATTATTATTCATTATTGATATAATTATGATAATAATCATATTATTATTATGTCCTATCATTATTATTAATTATTAATATAATTATGATAATAATCCTATTGTTATTATTATAATCCTATTATTATTATTATTCATTATTGATATAATTATGATAAAAAATCCTATTATTATTATTATTAATTATTCATATAATTATGATAATCGTATTGTTACTATTATTATTATTGTTCTTTTTATTAGTTATTCATATAATTATGATAAAAATCCTATTATTATTCTTGTTATTGTTATTATTAATCCTATTAATACAATAAGCATGTTATCTCCGTGCAGTCAGCGCCGATTTCTCCTCCATACACTTTGACTGTTTCAAGTAGACGGGGACCTCGTGTTTTTGTTCTTTATTTCGCCTTATACAATTTCTTGTATTAGGAATTTGTTATTTTTCTCATACCCCTGTCTGTCTGTCTAATAAATAAGATTGCTTGAAGACCCAACTCCCCAAATCAGCTCACCTGATGTCCCATGTGGTGGACTTCAACATCGTGGACACTTGGAACAAATGGGTGAGGGTAGACAGATAGGTGGCACAGTGATTAGCCTGACTCCATCATAGAGTCAGAGCCATTGTAAAGCACCCCTGGAGCAATTACAGGTTAAGGGTCTTGCTCAAGACCCCAGCGACGTAGGATCTCTTTTGGCAGTGACAGGGATTCAAACCAGCAACCGTCTGGATGCCAGCACAGATCCTTAGCCTCAGAGCCACCATACCACTTGTGTTGTCCTTTTATCGCCTTCAGCTTCATTGCCTGGTTTAGTGGTCTGACAAACCAAAAATGCGAAATAAGCTCCAGCAGATTAGCAAACTTGCAGCTCAAGTGTCTGGGGCTGACGTAGACGACCTGGTAAGTGTGTGTTGGGGGGCCACTGGAAATCATCTCAGCTGGTGACGGCCACCCGTAACACACACACACACACGGAGAACTTTGTGTCACTAAATCAGGGGAGGACAGTCGCTTTGAAAACCCAAACACAAATCGCTCCAGAAATTTCTTTTTTCCCAGTGCCGTATATCTTTTTAATGAGGAATATCAGAGATAATAAAACATTCCACAAGGGTCGAGTTTTTCTTGTGTTTCATGCAACCATTTTAGGTAAAAACTTACCACCAAACCGCTGCAAGTCAGTTTTTAGAATTTCTAGGTTAACTTTAAACCTGGTTTGTCTACGATTGTTTGTTTAATTCCTTTTCCGTCTTTTATTGGATGCAACCAAAGAGAGAAATGTCTTGTTTTCTTCTGTAGTACTAGGGTGTTGTACCGTGTTAGCCATTATAAATGTAGTGAAAAGTCAAACAAAATTACACTTTTTATTGGCTAATTGGCTAAGATTACAATATGCAAGCTTTCAAGGCAACTGAGGCCCCGTCTTCAGGCAAGATGTAATCATGTAATTGCTTTGTAATTGAAATTGTTTGTATTTGAAATTGTTTGTAACTGATGTAATTGATTACATCTTGCCTGAAGAAGGGGCCTGTGTTGCCTCAAAAGCTTGCATATTGTAATATCTTTAGTTAGCCACTCGACTTGTTTTCTTCTGTAAACTTGAACTTGAACATTGATGGTGGTCTTCACGGGGGGCACAGTGGGGTGTGCTGTTGCCTCACAGTAAAGAGACCAGGGGTTTGACTGAAGGCGTGGAGTTTGCATGTTCTCCCCGTGTGTGTGTGGGTTTCCTCCTACAGTCCAAAGAAATGCTGGTTAGACGAATCGGCGACCAAAGTGTGTGCGGTTTGTGCGTGTGCGTGTGTGTGTTCGCTGTGCAATGGACTGGCACCTTGCACAGGGTTTGTTCCTGCCTTGCACCCTCTGCTAGATGGGATAGGCTCCAGCAGACCCCCACGACCCTGTTCAGGACTAAACAGGCTTTCAAAATGACAAACCTTGATGTTAAAGTAGTTCGGATTAACGATACCTGAAGGCTTCCCTGCAATTTTCCTTGTTAGCCACTAGAGGGCTCCAAAGTCCATTAAATAAAGTCATCGGTTTTTCTTCTCTCGCCTGCTGAAATCAATGTGAGGATTTCCAAACCAATTCCAACAGGAACTTTAAAATACAACTGCTCTGCACCTTTGCCATCCCTGTCTGTAAATTAATTTTCTGAACATAGTAAGTATAATGACATTAATTCTGCTGGGTCTTACACTTGTACTGTAAATATGTACTGTAAGTTCATTGTTATAGGGCAGCCTTAGGTAAATGGACCTCCTAAATGTAAAGCAAAAATGATATGAGGCTACTGAGGGGAAAAGGCAGGAAGGACTCGGTCAGGGGGGGCAATAAGTCATTTGAGTGGGTGGGATTCCCCTTCAGCTTAACTGACTAACAGGGTTCACCTGGGTGGGAGCCTGGCAGGGATGACTGATAATAATAATACTATTAATAATAATGGATGGCACGGTGGTGCAGTGGGTAGCGCTGCTGCCTCACAATAAGCAGCCCCGGGTTCACTTCCCGGGTCCTCCCTGCGTGGAGTTTGCATGTTCTCCCCGTGTCTGCGTGGGTTTCCTCCCACAGTCCAAAGACATGCAGGTTAGGTGGACTGGCGATTCTAAATTGTTCCTATTATGTGTGTGGGTGTGCCCTGTGGTGGGCTGGCACTCTGCCCGGGGTTTGTTTCCTGCCTTGTGCCCTGTGTTGGCTGGTATTGACTCCAGCAGACCCCCATGACCCTGTAGTTAGGATATAGCGGGTTGGATAATGGATGGATGGATATTATTATTATTATTATTATTATTATTATACATTTTATTTATATAGTGCCTTTCCCATGCTCAAGGTACTTACTGTGCTAAGCCAGTATGGTTACATATTCAGAATATGTGTTTGTTTTATTATTCTGTTATATACACTCAGTGGCCACTTTATTAGGTACACCTTGCTAACACCATGTTGGACCCCCTTTTGCCTTCAGAACTGCCGTAATTCATGGCACAGACTCAACAAGGTGCTGCAAACCTTCCTCATTCCTCCACATTGACATGATGGCCTCACGGAGTTGCTGCAGATTTATCAGCTGCACATCCCTGATGCGAATCTCCCGTCCCACCACATCTCAAAGTCGCTCTACTGGATTGAGGTCTGGTGACTCTGCAGGTCATTTGACTCCAGTGAACTCCTCGTCATGTTCAAGACACCAGTTTGAGATGATCTGAGTTTTGTGACATGGCATATTATCCTGCTGGATGGAGCCATTAGAAGATGGGGACATTAAGAGATGGACATGGTCAGCAACAATACTCAGGTACGCTGTGGCATTTAAACGATGCTCAGTTGGGGCTAAGAGGCTTAAGGTGTGCCAAGAAAATATCCCTCACACCATCACACCTCCCGCCTGAACCACTGACAACAAGGCAGGATGGATCCTTGCTTTCATGTTGTTGACCCCACCATCTGAATGTCACAGGAGAAATCGAGACTCGTCACACCAGGTGACGTTTCTCCAGTCTTCTATTGTCCAATTATGGTGAGCCCGTGTGAATTGTAACCTCAGTTGCCAGTTCTTATCTGACAGGAGTGTCACCCGCTGTGGTCTCCTGCTGCTGTAGGCCACCTGCTTCAAGTTTCGCCATGCTGTGTGTCCAGAGCTTGTGTGTCCAGAGCTCGATTGTAATAAGTGCTTATTTGAGTTTCTGTTGCCTTTCTATCCGCTCAGACCAGTCTGGCCATTCTCCTCTGACCTCTGGCCCTTTGAACTGCCGCTCACTGATATTTTCCCTTTTTCGGACCACTCTCTGTAAACCCTAGAGATGGTTGTGCGTGAAAATCCCAGTAGATCAACAGTTTCTGAAACTCATCTCAGGCCAGCCCGCCAGATACCAACAACCATGTCACGTTCAAAGTCCTCTTTCTTCTTCATTCTGATGCTCAGTTTGAACTTCAGCTGGTCGTCTTGACAACGTCTACAGGCCGAAATGCATTGAGTTGCTGCCACGTGATTGGCTGATTAGATATTTGTGTTAAACGAGCAGTCAAGCAGGCATACCTAATAAAGTGGCCAGTGAGTGTCTATAGCACCTTCAGAAAATATTAGAAGAATCAGGATGAGAACGGGCCATTCAGCCCAACAAAGCTCGCCAGTCCTGTCCACTTAATTGTTTTAAAATAACATCAAGTGGAGTTCTGAAGGTCCCCCGTGAAGTCCTCCTGTCCACCAGACTACTTGTTCTCTTACTCCAGGTGTCTGTGGTCCTCCTGAGTGAAGAAAAACTTCCTCATGTTTATGTGAAATTTCCCCTTCACAAGTTTCCAGTTGTGTCCCCGTGTTCTTGATGAACTCATTTTAAAGTCACCGTCTCGATCCACTGGACTAATTCCCTTCTATAATTTGAAACACTTCACTCAGGTCTCCTTGTGTTTAAACTCTAAAGTCTCAGCTCTTTTAATCTTTCCTCAGAACTCATCGCCTGTAGCCCTGAATCTGCTGAGTTGCTCTTCTCTGGACCTTCTCCAGTGCTGTCATGTCTTTTTGGAGTCCAAAACTGCACCCAGGACTCCAGTTGTGTTATAAAGCTTGAGCAGAACCTCCTGTGACTTGTACTCCACACATCAAGGCGCTATATAGCTTGACATTCTGTTAGCCTTCTTCATGGCTTCTGAACACTGCCTGGCAGTTGACAGCTGAGAGTCCACTACGACTCCTAACTCCTTCTCATAAGGTGGACTCTCGATTTTCAGACCTCCCATTGTGTATTCAACCCTTATATTTTTACTTCCTATGTGTAATACTTTACATTTACTGACATTAAATGGTTAAAGGTCTCAAGTCCTCATAACTCATCCCCTGAAGCCCTGAATCAGCCAAGATGCTCTTCTCTGGACTTTCTCCTGTGCTGTTATGTCCTTTTTATGGACCAAAACTGCCCACAGGACTCCAGATGAGGCCTCACCAGTGTGTTATAAAGCTTGAGCAGAACCTCCTGTGACTTGTACTCCACACGTCAAGGCGCTATATAAACTGACATTCTGTTAGCCTTCTTCATGGCTTCTGCACACTTGTCTGGCAGTTGATAGCTTAGAGTCCACTGCGACTCCTAACTCCTTCTCATAAGATTGACTCTCCATTTTTAGTCCTCCCATTGTGTATTCATACCTCACATGTTATCTTCCTATGTCTAATAATTTACATTTAATTCCATTCCATTTTCTTCAGCTTAGACTGTAAAGGCTCAGCTCTTTTAATCTTTCTTCATAACTCATCCCCTGTAGTCCTGGACTCAGCCGAGTTGCTCTACTTTGGTCTTTCTCTAGTACTGTTATGTCCTTTTTGAAGCCTGGAGACCCAAACTGCACACCGTACTCCAGATGAAGCCTCACCAGTGTGTTATAAAGCTTGAGCAGAACCTCCTGTGACTTGTACTCCACACGTCAAGGCGCTATATAACCTGACATTCTGTTAGCCTTCTGAATGGCTTGTCTGCCAGTTGATAATGTCGAGTCCACCACGACTCCTAACTCCTTCTCATAAGGTGGACTCTCCATTTTTAGTCCTCCCATTGTGTATTCATACCTCACATTTTATCTTCCTCTGTCTAATAATTTACATTTAATTACATTCCATTTTCTTCAACTTAGACTGTAAAGGCTCAGCTCTTTTAATCTTTCTTCAAAACTCATCCCCTGTAGCCCTGAATCAGCCTAGTCGCTCTTCTCTGGACCTTCTCTGGTGCTGCTCTGTCCTTTTTGTAGCCTGGGGACCCAAACTGCACACCGTACTCCAGATGAGGCCTCACCAGTGTGTTATAAAGCATGAGCAGACCCTCCTGTGACTTGTACTCCACACATCAAGGCGCTATATAACCTGGCATTCTGTTAGCCTTCTTAATGGTAGTCTGATTGTGGCAGTTGATCGTGTCGACTCCACAATGACTCCCAAGTCCTTCTCATAAGGTGGACTTTTTGATTTTCAGACCCCCATTGTGTATTCAAACCTCACATTTTTACTTCCTATGTGTAATACTTAATATTTACATACATTATATTTTCTTTTGTTTAAACTGTAAAGGCTCAGCTCTTCTAATCTTTCCTCATAACTCATCCTCTGTAGCCCTGAATCAGTCAAGTTGCTCTTTTCTGGACCTTATCTAGTGATGTTATGTCTTTATGGAGACCAAAACTGCCCACCGTACTCCAGATGAGGCCTCACCAGTGTGTTATAAAGCTTGAGCAGAACCTCCGGTGACTTGTACTCCACACATCAAGGCGCTATATAACCTGACAGTCTGTTAGCCATCTTAACGGCTTGTCTGGTAGTTGATAGTGTCGAGTCCACTATGACTCCTAACTTCTTCTCATAAAGTAAACTCTCGATTTTCAGACCTCCCATTGTGTATTCGACCCTTATATTTTTACTTCCTATGTGTAATACTTTACATTTACTGACATTAAACGGTTAAGGGTGTCAAGTCCTCATAACTCATCCCTTGTAGCCCTGAATAAGCTGAGTTGATCTTCTCTGGACCTTCTCTAGTGCTGCTATGTCTTTATGGAGACCAAAACTGCACCCAGGACACCAGATGAGGCCTCACCAGAGTGTTATAAAGGTTGACGCTTTCACGTTTCTCATGTTTTGTCGTGTCGCAGCTTTGGGTTAAAAATCATTTTCATTGATTTCTTTCCTTCACCAAACAACACTGAACACTCAGGGATGACACAACAAACAAAGGGATTTAGACATCTTTGCAGATCTGTTAATAAGAAACCATTGAAATCTCCCCTTAGCACAAGTACTCAGACCCTTTGCCATGACACTTCGGTGCGCCCCATTTTATTGATCACCACTGAGGTGTTTCTACACAGTGTTTGGAGGACGTATTTGGAAAGGCACTCACTGGTCTGTAGAACGTCCAACAAGAGACACAAACCCAAGCCATGACGTCACAGGAACTGCCTGCGGAGATAAGTGACAGGATTGTGACAAGGCACAGATCTGCGGGAAGGCTACAAAAATGAGTCTGCAGAACTGAAGGCTCTTGGACAAGAATTGCCTCCATAATTCTTACATGGAAGACATACGGAGCAATCGTGACTCTTTGTAGATATGACCGCTTGGCTAAACTTGAGAAATCTGGGGGAGAAGGGTCCAGTTTAGAGAGGTGACCAAGAACCTGAAGGTCACTGCGCAGAACTTGTGCGGAGATGGTAGGAAATTCCATTAGGGACAGGATTGAGTGGAGGCAAAGATCTGGGGGTCATCCACCTGAAGCATAGCAGGGCCCGGCCAGGACTTGGATGGGAAAAGCTTGGGTTGCTCCTGGAAGAGGAGTGTTGGTGAGGCCAGCAGGGGGCGCTTTCCCTGTTGGTCTGAATGTGACGGGGACAAAATGGTGCAAATTGCATAAAATCGAAACATAGCAAACAGATGGACACTTGCCCTTCTATCAAGGTGGATAATGTGATTTCTGTCTGTTCAGCAATTACTCTCTGTTGGACGCATTCAGCGTTAACATTTGCATTGCACCATCTATCAGAAAGTATTTTGTAATTCATGTAGTAATAAAATGGATTGCATTTTTCATTTTGACAGATGGTGTGTCATAGACATTGGCACTGCTTTTATGAATCTCATAACAAATGGCATAAAACAGAGACACAGCAACCAGACAGACACACAGACACTTATCCTTTTATTCAGGTGGATAAAATGATTTCTGTTCATTCAGCAGTTACTCTCTGATTGACGTATTCAGCGTGAATATCTGCAGTGCACCATCTGTTGGAATGAATTTTATAAAGCGTGTAGTAATAAAATGAATCACATTTTGCATTCCAACAGATGGGGCATCACAAACATTAGCACTGCTTTTACAAATCTCATACAAATGGCATATAACAGATATAGCAACCAGATGGACACATGGACACATGTTCTTTTATTAAGGTGGATAAACTGATTTCCGTCCGTATGGTAATTGCTGTCTGTTGGATGTATTCAGCATTAACATCTGCAGTGCACCATCTGTTGGAGTGTGTTTTGTAATGCGTGTAGTAATAAAATGAATCACATTTTTCATTCCAACATATGACGCATCACAAACATTAGCACTGCTTTAATGAATCCCATAACAAATGGCATGTAACAGAGACATAGCAACCAGATGGACACACACACACTTATCCTTTTATTCAGGTGGATAAACTGATTTCTGTTCATTCAGCAGTTACTCTCTGATTGACGTATTCAGCGTGAATATCTGCAGTGCACCATCTGTTGGAATGAATTTTATAAAGCGTGTAGTAATAAAATGAATCACATTTTACATTCCAACAGATGGCACATCACAAACATTTGCAGTAATAAGGTGCACAGCATTTGTCATTCCAACAGATGGGGCATCACAAACATTAGCACTGCTTTTACAAATCTCATACAAATGGCATATAACAGATATAGCAACCAGATGGACACACGGACACATGTTCTTTTATTAAGGTGGATAAACTGATTTCCATCCATATGGCAGTTGCTCTCTGTTGGATGTATTCAGCATTAACATCTGCAGTGCACCATCTGTTGGAGTGTGTTTTGTAATGCGTGTAATAATAAAATGAATCACATTTTTAATTCCAACATATGACACATCACAAACATTAGCACTGCTTTAATGAATCCCATAACAAATGGCATGTAACAGAGACATAGCAACCAGATGGACGCACACACACTTTTCTTTTCATTAAGGTGGAAGAGCTGATTTCTGTTCATTCAGCAAATACTCTCTGATTGACGTATTCAGCGTGAATATCTGCAGTGCACCATCTGTTGGAATGAATTTTGTAAAGCGTGTAGTAATAAAATGAATCACATTTTTCATTCCAACAGATGGCACATCACAAACATTTGTAGTAATAAGGTGCACAGCATTTGTCATTCCAACAGATGGGGCATCACAAACATTAGCACTGCTTTTACGAATCTCATACAAATGGCATATAACAGATATAGCAACCAGATGGACACACGGACACATGTTCTTTTATTAAGGTGGATAAACTGATTTCCATTCATATGGCAGTTGCTCTCTGTTGGATGTAATCAACGTTAATATCTGCAGTGCACCGTCTGTTGGAATATATTTTGTAATGCATTTCCTCTCATAGTCCAAAGACATGCAGGTTAGGTGCATTGGTGATCCTAAATTGTCCCAAGTGTGTGCTTGGTATGTGTGTGTGTGTGTGTGTGTGTGTGCCCTCTGGGGCTGGCGCCCCGCCCGAAGTTTGTTTCCTGCCTTGCACCCTGTGTTGGCTGGGATTGGCTCCAGCAGACCCCCATGACCCTGTACTTAGGATATAGCGGGTTGGATAATGGATGGATGGATGAATGGATGTAATAATACAATGAATCATCTTTTTCATTCCAACCGATGGTACATCACAAACATTAGCACTGCTTTTACAAATCCCATACAAATGGCATAAAACAGAGACATAGCAACCAGACAGACACTTGTCCTTTTATTAAGGTGGATAAACTGATTTCTGTTCATTCAGGAGTTACTTTCTGTTGGACGTATTCAGTGTGAACATCTGCAGTGCTCCATCTGTTGGAACGTAAGGCGTGTAGTAATAAAATGAATCACAACTTTTATTCTGACGGATGGCGCATCACAAAGATTATCACTGCTTTTATGATTCCCATACAAATGACATTTATAATAATAATAATAATAATAATAATGCATTTTATTTATCAGGCACTTTACATTAGCAGTAAATCTCAAAGTGCTACATAAAAAGTTTAAACAAAGGCAACACAAGATAAAAACAGAGATAAAACAACAATAATTATAACATTCTTGTTAATAAGTTTTCCTAAATAGAAAAGTCTTTAGCTGTTTTTTAAAAGAGCCCTCAGTCTGCTGTGTTCTTATGCCCTCTGGTAGGCCATTCCAGAGTCGTGGAGCAGCGGCTGCAAAGGGTCAGTCACCATTTGTATGAAGTTTGGTCACAGGGGGATGAAGGCGGTGGGTATTTGCAAAATGGAGGTTTCTTGCAGTGGATTGTAGTATAAGGAGTTCCTTCAGATATTGTGGAGCATTTCCATGGATACACTGGTGAGTAAACAAACAGAGCTTGTCTTCGATACGGAGGTGGATAGGGAGCCAATAAAGTGAAGTGACTGAAGGATTGGTGAAATGTGTTCATATTTCCGCACCCTCATCAGGATTCTTGCAGCACTATTTTGAATTTCTTGGAGCTTGCTGCGGATCCCGATGAGGAGTGCATTACAACAATCCAACCTGGATGAAGCAAAGGCACGAACTAGCTTTTCAGCATCACATTTAACAGAGATATAGCAACAATCAGACGGACACACAGTCACTTGTCCTTTTATTAAGATGGATAAACTGATTTCCGTCCGTATGGTAATTGCTGTCTGTTGGATGTATTCAGCATTAACATCTGCAGTGCACCATCTGTTGGAGTGTGTTTTGTAATGAGTGTAGTAATAAAATGAATCACATTTTTCATTCCAACAGATGACGCATCACAAACATTAGCACTGCTTTAATGAATCCCATAACAAATGGCATGTAACAGAGACATAGCAACCAGATGGACACACACACACTTACAGTATCCTTTTATTCAGGTGGATAAACTGATTTCTGTTCATTCAGCAGTTACTCTCTGTTGGACGTATTCAGCGTGAATATCTGCAGTGCACCATCTGTTGGAATGAATTTTATAAAGCGTGTAGTAATAAAATGAATCACATTTTGCATTCCAACAGATGGCACATCACAAACATTTGCAGTAATAAGGTGCACAGCATTTGTCATTCCAACAGATGGGGCATCACAAACATTAGCACTGCTTTTACGAATCTCATACAAATGGCATATAACAGAGATATAGCAACCAGATGGACACACGGACACATGTTCTTTTATTAAGGTGGATAAACTGATTTCCATTCATATGCTGCTCTCTGTTGGATGTATTCAGCGTTAATATCTGCAGTGCACCATCTGTTGGAATGTATTTTGTAATGCATGTAATAATACAATGAATCAGCTTTTTCATTCCAACAGGTGGTACATCACAAACATTAGCACTGTTTTAATGAATCCCATAACAAATGGCATAAAACAGAGAGAGACAGAGCAATCAGATGGACAAACAGACACTTGTCCTTTTATTTAATGTGGATAAACTGAACTGATTTCTGTTCATTCCGCAGTTACTCTCTGTTGGACGTATTCAGTGTTAACATCTGCAGTGCCCCATCTGTTGGAATGTATTTTGTAAGGCGTGTAGTAATAAAAGGAATCACATTTTTCATTCCAACAGATGGCGCATCACAAACATTAGCACTGCTTTATTGAATCCCATAACAAATGGCATGTAACAGAGACATAGCAACCAGACGGACACATAGAAACATGTCCTTTTATTAAGGTGGAAGAGCTGATTTCTGTTGGTTCGGATGTTACTCTCTGATATTTATTCATAACTCTTTCAACTCTAATCATTTTTGAGTCTCAAAATCACCCGCTATGTAAGAGTGTAGCTCACTGCCCTTTAGTCCTTCTGGAATTCTTCTGCATTTCTGGCCAGAAAGTCTTTTCCCACCATATGCAAATTCTTGATGCAACACCCCCTACAACATCCCACCTAGTCCCTGGGGCGCAGTAGCTATTTAGTTTAAAAATAATTTGGATCATATGGCCGCAGCCATCAGTTACAACACACAACCACATTTTTTTCAGGACTTGCGGGCTGCAATTGCAACAGCTTACCTGATCTGACCATGTGGTGCAACATGTAGCCAACCACCAGCCGTCCTTACGTCCCACCCCTGCTATTCTGAAATGTTGCGCAGGTCAATTGAATCACGTGGGGCGGGCAAACGTCAGATGGCATCTCCATCTCTTAGTCAAGAGCTGGGTTTCTTGAGTGTTGTTGGAAGATGTGAAGGATGTGCAATACTCTCTCAAGCAATCTGTCATATAGCGCCTTTCACCTTGAGGCACTGTGCCTGAACAGTACAATGCAGCTACCATTACTGACACCATCATAATTCTGGTGAGTTAAGTGACATATCAGGGAAACACAGTGAGCTGGCCAAGTGTAAAGGACATTTGAGAAGTGCCTGTTGTCACACACATGCTCACAGGGGGACGCTGTCAGTGCTCTGATAAGGTCAGCGATACCACCATGTGAAGAGAGGGGGCGCCATTGCTAACAACCTTTGTCTTTCCATTCACAGCTCTGAAGGATGGCAGTCAGAGGATGACTGACCACGTCCCACAATCCCCCTAGCCACGCCCCTTCCTAGCTGTGACATATACAAAAAGCCGGTGTCATTCATTGGACCAGGATGTGAGAGGAAGTACTAAAGAGCTGCACTGTTTGTTAATGGCAGTGGCCGAGCATTTAAACTTTGTTTTGATATTAAAAGTGGAGTACCGAGTTGGCTCCCCAAAATCTTTCTTCCTTCCTTGATATCCATTTTTGCATTAATTGGTCATATAGTGCCTTTCACCATGACAAATTTTACTTGTGCTGTTGAATTCTACAAAAATGAATGACACCATGACGTCATCATTGCAAGGATATTGTGGACGTCCAACCTGGCTGTCACCGTTTACTTCAAAACTCAAACCAACACTGCGCTCGATGACGCGATTCCAGAAAGAAATGTCACCCTCTGGTGTTCTTAACAGAAACGTGCTGGCGATCACGGTCTCTGCCTCTCCAGCTCAACACGCATCAACAAGTGGCACCTACGTGAGGCCTGGGGGTGGGAAGAGGTGGAGGCAGACGCACGAGAGTTCAGAACAAAATAAATCAGAACATTTGTCACGTCATGAGTTCTCCAGTAAGACCAAAGTAAGTTTCAGGGCCCAGCAGTTCATGAGTGTTTGTGTGACTCCTCGCCCAGGATGCAGAAGTAAATTAACTCTTTTGTTGTAAATTCACAGCTTAATTCACTGTCTATCATATAGCGCCTTTCTATCTATATATCTATCATATAGTATCTTTCATATCTATCTATCTATCTTTCATATAGCACCTTTCTATCTATCTATTTATCTATCTATTATATAGTGTCTTTCACTCTGTCTATCTATTATACAGTGCCTATCATATCACTCTATCCATTATATAGTGCCTTTCATTTCTATCCCTTACATAGCACCTTTCTACCTATCATATAGTAATGTCTTTCATATCTATCTATCATATAGCACCTTTCTATCTATCTATCATATAGTGCCTTTCACTCTATCTATCTATTATATAGTGCCTTTTGCATCTATCTATCTATCTATCTATCTATCATATAGTGCCTTTCACTTTGTCTATCTATTATACAGTGCCTATAATATCTATCTACTATATAGCACCTTTCACTCTATCCATCATATAGTGCCTTTCATTTCTATCTTTCTATCTATAGCACCTTTCACTCTATCTACTGTATCTATTATATAGTACCTTTCATTTCTATCTATATATATCTATCTTCTATAAAGTGTCTTTCATATTTGTCTATCTATGTACAATGCCTTTGTTATCTTTTTTCTTCCTGTGCTACATAACAGTTATTGTTGTATGAAATGTTTATTTTGTTGTTAACTTGGAGTGTATTTACGGGGATTTGGACATTGATATTACAAACTAAGTTTGGATTTGAATCATTTTTATGCAATTTGGATTCATCAGTTTGGAGAAAGGTTGAGATCAAAATTGCTAAGTTTCCATCCTTCATGCCCGATCTCTTTTTAACACAAGGGGTTTTGTGTGTGGGTCGTGTTTCACGCATTTTAAGTAGAAGTGCACTATGGAAAGCCTACAATGAATGAAACACTGAGTGGCACCCTACTCGATCAGTGAAGTCAGCTCAGTGTCACCCGCTCCTCTAACACACACGTCTTTGGGATATGAACACAAACCCATAGAGAAACGGGAACTTCATGGCATCTGTAAGAGTTGAACTTTTGGGGGTGTAGGGGCACTGAGGCTGTGACTTGGCTGTATCATAAGCCCCTCGCTTTTTTTTTTTAACCCGTGCGTTTCAGCCTCAGTAAAACGAACCTGCGGTACTGAACTCACAAGGCCCGGAGAGACTCAGTATTCACGGCTCCTGATTGGCTGCCCTTTAAAGGCTTTGTAACATTATTAAATCACATTTCAAATTCAGTAATTATAACTTTTTTTTTTTTGTCTGCATTTCACATTGTCTCTCACAGACTTTCCAGACATTAAAAGGAATCATATGTATTTTCATTGCTCAAAGGCAGGTGAGTATCAGGCCACATCTGTTAAATCTTCGGAGATCAAACTGACTACAGATGGCCAACAAGCAACGCTGGGGCACTTCTACAATTATCTGGGAGTGAAAAGGCAAGAGTACGCGAAATTACCCCCAAAGACCAATTATATCCAATTACAAACTGCTTTCCTTTTTTTTCGAGCCGAGTCTGGCGGCGGCTCGTTAACCTCCGGGCACGTCGACCCCCCCCAAAAGAGTTCGGAGAGTCCGGCTTTACGCGGCACGAAGGTGGCTCGTTTACCTCGTAAGCATCTGGAGCGCCGGGCTGGGTGCTGTTATGTCAAACGAGCTGCTTCTGCAAGTCCTGCGCTTCCGTCTGCCGGTACCGGGAATACTTGTAGCGTGGCGGTTACTTCGCACCTCATTATGGGGCTGGCGAAGGTGAGGAAGAAGGGGAAAAAATTCCGAACGTTGTGTCGTCAGCATTTGGATGGAGATGAGCCTTGGACCACCCAAGCTCGTTTCCGTCCGCTCTGTTCTTCCTAACTCCTGGCACCCATACAGACAAGAAACGCTGATCGTCGTTCTTCATGTATCAGTACAGATATCACGGATGGACGGTTAGCTAATCCAGAAGGTAAAGACGTAGCAGCTGTCGTCAATAAAAGATTTCGGCACAAGTTCGTCATTATATGGGGCCTCAAATCACAGAAACCTTTATGTCATTTAAAGCAACAAAACCTCTTTGGCCACCATACAGCACAATCCCCTAGTGGTCTCCAGGGCCACTGCAACTTTGACTTCTGTCTGGCCTTGAACATCTGTGCGCCCGCTTCGTCTTTACCGTTATCCTGGGTCTCGGCTAAATATCATTATTATGGCCAAGAAGGACTCTAAAAGTAATAGAAGAACAGTCAGTCAGCCATTTCCCAACCCGCTATATCCTAACACAGGGTCACGGGGGTCTGCTGGAGCCAATCCCAGCCAGCACATTGCATAAGGCATGCAGGAACAAACTAATTGATATCATTTCGCATATTTTTCCGGATTCTGCTTTTGATGTTTCTTTAATCCATTTGGCCGGTTTCTTGTCCTTAACCGTTTTAACGATTAATCTCCAGTTAGTCCACACTTTCCCTCCTTCTTCTCCAAAGTTGTTGTTTTCTATACAGTTCATCGTGGGTTTGTAGAGTTTGACGATGTTGACGGCATACGGTCTTTTGCTGGTGGTTTTACACGAGTTATGTTTTCTTAGCGCACCTCCCATCATATATGTTATATATCAGTATAAGTGTACATTTCAGTTCAGCTATTGATGTCTGATTGTGGGTTGACACCTGGTGATTTGATTGGTAATGCCTTGCACATTTGTTAGTTGTTCAAATAAAGACAAGAAAGAAAAAGGCACGCGCTGTCTGCTCCTCCGTTCTTATCAAATGAAGGTGAACTGTATTATTAATACATGACAGTGGCGACGAGATCAAGCAGTTAATTTTGAGCACTGTGACACTGAATAACAGCAGCGAGAACCGCACCGAGTAAGCGGAAAAGCAAGGACCCGACGCGATAGTGCAACGTGAGTACGATAAATTGCAAACATGTCGTACATCGGAAAGATAGATATTTTTGATAGTTCCACGGAAGATTGGAATATGTATGTTGAAAGGCTGCAACAGTATTTCGCTGCAAATGATATTCCAGCTGAAAAACACGTTCCTGTGCTACTGAGTGCCATGGGAGGGAAAGCTTACGGCCTCCTCCGTAGTTTAACTGCCCCAGACAAACCCGCTGAGAAAAGTTTTAACGACTTAGTCCGTGTAATGCGGGATCATTTGTCACCAAAGCCATTACTGATCGCGGAACGTTTCAGATTCCATAAGCGTAATCAGAACGAGGGAGAGACAATTGCGGCTTATGTGGCAGAACTGAAAAAGTTATCAGAATATTGTCAGTTTGGTGACGGGCTAAACGATGCATTGCGTGATCGTTTGGTTTGTGGAATCCTTCAAGAGGGAATCCAGAAGAGGCTGTTAACTGAGGCAGATTTGACATTTAAACGAGCAGTAGAAATTGCTATTTCAATGGAAACTGCAGCTAAAGATGCACTTGAACTACAAAGAGGAGTGAATACGAGCAGCGTAAATAAAATGGCGGCAGCCAAGATAAGCAAAGTACATAAACGGCCCTGCTATCGCTGTGGACGCGACTCCCATCTTCCCTCACAGTGCCGATTTAAAAAGAAGAGTGCAGACAGTGCCACAAAACGGGCCATATTCAAAGAGTTTGTCGTAGTGGAAAGGCAAAGTTTAGTGCGGAACACAAAATGCATCACAGCGACAAGAAAAATGTGCATAATGTTGCAGAAGTCTCTGACATTGATAGTGAAGATGCATTAGCAAGTCTGGAATTATTTAGCCTTAGTGGAAAAGACAAGCAGGCAATCTGGCTCACCCCCAAGATAGATGGCCAGGTGGTAAAAATGGAATTGGACACTGGCTCAGCTGTTTCAGTTATGTCACTGAAAGATTACAAGGTGTATTTCAAGAAGGAGAAGCTGAACCCTCTTCTGTTCTTCTCAGAACATACACAGGTGAAAAGGTTATGCCTATTGGAGTGCTGCATGTGACAGTAGAGTATAATGGAAGAAAAGAGGTACTTGATTTACACATAATACAAAATGGAGGTGCACCATTATGGGGCCGTGAGTGGTTAAGAAAGTTGGGAGTTGACTGGAGAGAGATTAAAAGCCTCCGTGTTTTGCCTGTTGTGCAACAGACTACAGAAAAGAACCTAGAGCTGATATTAAGAAAAGCCGCCCCGGTATTTAAGAGTGGCATTGGGACTCTTCAGCACATTAGAGCTAAAATTGTACTTAAGAGTGGTGCGACCTCACGGTTCCACAAGGCACGTCCAGTACCCTATGCCATCCGACCCCTGGTTGAAAAGGAATTGGATAGGTTGGAGTCAAACGGCATACTTTCTAAAGTAGACTGGAGTCCTTGGGCAACCCCAGTTGTCCCAATAATAAAGAGAAATGGTACAGTCAGGCTCTGGGACTTTAAGGTCTCCATTAATCCTGAGCTACAAGCTGAACAGTATCCTCTGCCGAGAATTGAGGACATTTTTGCCAGTTTGTCGGGTGGTCAGCGTTTTCAAAGTTAGATTTAGCAGATGCATACCTCCAGATGGAAGTAGAGGAAGACTCTAAAGTGTTCCTGACCATTAATACAATAAAGGGTCTTTATCGTTACAACAGGCTGGTGTTTGGGGTAGCCTCTGCCCCAGCTATTTGGCAAAGAGCAATGGATCAGATCCTTCAGTCACTGCCAGGCGTCCAGTGCTATTTAGACGACATTATTGTCACTGGAGCGACAGATGAAGAGCATTTAGAAAACCTCAAAAAGGTTCTGAAAAGGTTAGAAGAGTATGGACTAAGAGCCAGGCGAGGAAAATGTGAGTTCCTGAAGCCCAGTGTCAGGTATTGCGGGCACACCATAGATGCCCAAGGTTTGCACAAATGTCAGGACAAGATTCAGGCTGTATTGATGGCACCACAACCACAAAATGTTTCACAGCTTAGATCCTTCCTGGGGTTTGTGAATTATTATAATAAGTTTCTTCCAAACCTGGCAACTGTGCTATATCCACTCAATGAGCTATTACAAGCTGGAAAACAGTGGAAATGGTCCAAAGAATGTGAAAATTCATTCCAAGATGCAAAGAGACTGGTGACATCTGACACAGTCCTAACCCACTTTAATTCGTCCCTTCCAATCAAGCTGGCTTGTGATGCTTCTCCATACGGCATTGGAGCAGTGATGTCTCATGTTATGGAAGATGGCAGTGAGAGGCCTATAGCTTTTGCATCACGCTCATTGTCTGCAGCTGAGAAGAATTATGCCCAAATCGATAGGGAGGCATTGAGTCTAGTGTGGGGTGTAAAAAGGTTCAACCAGTATCTTTTTGGTAGGGAATTCATCCTTGTCACAGACCACCAACCGCTAACCTCAATTTTCAGCCCGCAGAAAGGAGTTCCTGCCACAGCTGCTGCCCGAATGCAGCGCTGGGCATTGTTTTTAGGTGGACACAGGTACAAGATTGAGTACAAACGTACAGCCTGCCATGCAAATGCAGATGGGTTGTCGCGACTGCCACTGGAGGCTGAAAAAGATGAGTTTGGAGATGAGGAAACAATAGATATGATCTCCATCAGCCAGATTGAAAGTCTGCCCGTCACGGCAGACATGGTGAAAACAGAAACAAAACATGACAAGGTCCTGTCTCAGGTGTATGCTGCCACACTGAATGGCTGGACAGCCCAGCACAAATCCCTGCTGGCTGCATATTACTCGAGACGTGATGAAATTGCCTTAAATGCTGGATGTGTGATGTGGGGGTTAAGAACTATTGTACCCACTAAACTAAGACACAGAGTATTAAAAGAGCTTCACAAGGGACATCTAGGTGTGGTGAAAATGAAGGCACTTGCCAGAAGTTTTGTGTGGTGGCCAGGCATTGATGAAGACATCGAGAAAATAGCGCAGCAATGTAGTGGCTGCCAGATGGTTCAGAATGATCCAGAACGTGCACCACTTCATCCATGGGAATGGCCTACATTACCATGGCAGCGGCTTCATATCGACTTTGCAGGACCATTCATGGGGACAACTTTCCTGGTGGTAGTCGACGCATGCTCTAAATGGCCAGAGGTTTTCATTATGAGCTCCACCACTACTTCTCACACTATTGAAGTACTAAGGAATTTATTTGCTAGAACTGGAGTTCCACAACAACTGGTGAGTGACAACGGACCCCAGTTCACAGCAACAGATTTTCAGATTTTCCTCCACAAAAATGGCATACGGCACATTACATCTGCCCCATGGCATCCAGCCACAAATGGCCAGGCAGAGAGGTTTGTGCAAAGTTTGAAACGAGCCCTTCGAGCAATGACAAATGAGAAGCTGACCCTTCAGCAAAAATTGGCCAACTTCTTATTTGCATATCGAATTCCATCCATGCTACAACTAACCAGACTCCAGCTATGTTGTTCTTTGGGCGTCCTCTTCGCTCTAGATTAGACCTGCTGCAACCAAATATTAAGCAGACTGTGCAAGACAGACAAATCAAACAAGGTCATAAAGCAACGGACAAGGTTACACGTAGCTTTGCCATTGGACAATCAGTTCTTGCCAGGAGCTACAGAGGAGATCAGAAATGGGTTCCTGCACTAGTGAAAGAGCAAACTGGTCCCTTGTCATACAAGGTAGAGGCTACTCAAGGTGTCATATGGCGACGTCATGTCGACCAGTTGAGAAAATCAGGGTTGGTTAGAGCTAAAGAGATACCCACACTGCCTGTTGACTCCCCTGCTGTTGCTCCTACAAACTGTCCAGAGCACTTACCATCTCCTCAAGCAGCACAAGTACAGAGCCCATGTGCATTATCTCCATCACCTTCTGCAGAGGCTAACACTGCTGTAACAATTCAAGAAAAATTACCCTGTGAAGAGAGACGTTACCCAATTCGCATACGCAAGCCTCCACAGAGACTAATTGAAAATTAAATGTAAAGATAGAATTCAATGTTTTGATTTCTTCAGAGAAAAAAAAAAGGGAATAAGTTAATTACTTCTAATTTTTAGATGGGAGGAATTGTTATATATCAGTATAAGTGTACATTTCAGTTCAGCTATTGATGTCTGATTGTGGGTTGACACCTGGTGATTTGATTGGTAATGCCTTGCACATTTGTTAGTTGTTCAAATAAAGACAAGAAAGAAAAAGGCACGCGCTGTCTGCTCCTCCGTTCTTATCAAATGAAGGTGAACTGTATTATTAATACATGACAATATATCCGGCCATGTCCACAACCTTCCCACTCCTTCCTCTGATCAGTTTGCTATTTACACTTGTGTACTTGTAAACGTGTACCATTTAATTATACTCATTGAAAACTAGCGGGCTCCGCCCCCTGCTCGCGGTTTGGTTTACCGGTTTTCCATTTTTAAGAGATTGTTACATATGAATTATTTTCACTTTTACTTTAAAACTTTTGTAAAAACAACACAGGGTGGTCCAGATCTAATTATGCAGATCCATATTATCTGGATGACTTTGATTTTTGCGGGGACGATTTCAGTTCGGCGCAAAGACGATTCTTCATGCCCTAAGTTCGCACACTTCTCAATGGTCCGGGATTTTTTGGGTGATTTTCTGTGTAATAAACTTAATAAGTTATAGAGTAATGAAAACTGCATAATTAGATCTGGACCAACCTACGAGGTGTGGCAGAAAAGTAATGAGACTGATTTTTTATTTACCAAAGTTTTTATTTTTTTCAAACATCAATGTTATCTCCTTCAAAGTAGTTCCCTTGGGCAGCTACACACTGATGGAGACGTTGTTCCCACTGTTGGTAGCAGTGCTGGAAGTCTTCAACCGGTATGGTCTTCAGCATGTCCGTTACACTCTTTTGGATGTTTTCTAAAGTCCCGAAATGACGTCCTTTGAGGACATTTTTCAGTTTAGGAAAAAGGAAAAAGTCACACGGACTGAGGTCAGGTGAGTAAGGGGGCTGGGGAACCACAGGAATGCCTTTTGAGGTCAAAAATTCTGTTATGGAGAGGGCAGTTTTTCGGCACCATTTTGGCACAGACCTTTCGCATGTGCAAATGTTCAGTCAAAATTTGATGAACGGTAAATCTGTTCAAATTTAATTGTTCACTCAACATTCTTAATGTTAAACGACGGTCTTGCTGCTGCTGGCGAACTGCGTGTTCTGCATGTCGCTGTTTTATGAGCTGGGAGCACATGAAGCGTATCTGCCAAAAGCATTCCAACAACTGCTTGGTTAGATATCCGTGAACTTGCTTTAAATGTTATCACACTGCCTTGTCTCACGTGATGTTAACGTGTCTCTTGCGGGATGTCAAATTGTCTTCGTGTGACGTTAAAGTGTCTCTCGCGGCACATCAAATTGTCTTCGCGTGACGTTAAAGTGACTCTCGTGGGACATTAAATTGTCTTCGCGTGACGTTAAAGTGCATAGACATTGAATACTAGATGTCGCATGACCAGCAGCATCATACGTCACCGTCGCCGCCATATTGCGAGTGGCACTGCTGTGGAGTGAAGTAATGGATAAAGATGCCTCACGCATGTACTGTTTGGGATTGTACAAACCGCTGTACGCGCCAAACCAGATCCCGGGAGATCAGATTTCATAGGTAAGGCTGAAAAATTGTTTTGGTTATATTTGGCCATTAGAAAATCCCGTTTTATAATCTTAACTTTAACTACGCCAGGCTAAGCTAACAAAGCTATGCATTTATGTGCTCAAGTGAGCCTCCAGACAGCGTTTTGGCTAAACGTATTTAGTCACTAACTATGTAGATTGTTGATAGCTGTTGTGGTTCATTGCCGGCCATTCATCCACCAGGTTTAGCCCTCCCTGCAGTATGGAGGTACCAGCAGGGAATTATGGACAATGGAGTTTTTATCCACAGCCCTGCTGGAAACCATGGGGGCCGCTAGAAGGCGCTGCAGGGAGGAGCAGCGACTATTTGCCCTACACCTCGGAAGTACGTCCGAGTCACATGGACAAGAGGAATGACGTGCTTCTGGGTTGAAGAAAAGGACTTTTTATTTGACCTGGAAGTGATAAGGAATCATGGACTGAAGGATGGGAAACACTTCTGGGTCAGGAAATATAAAAGGATTCTGGGAACTCCTAAACAACGAGATGAGTTGGGTGGAAGGGTGGCAACGTGTCTGGGAGAGGAGGATAGTGATTGATTATTAATTTATTGTGTATTGGAGATTTATATGAGTATTGTGGAGAGGAGGGTGCTTTGTGCACATTATTATTATAATACATCCATTATTTGGACTTTTATCTGGTGTCTGGCGTCTGATCTGAGGGTTCAAGGGGACGACAAAGCCCTAATCTGTCACACTGTTAACATTTCTCAAACTTGGAAGGTTTCCTAAAGAAATCCACCTCAGGAAGCAGTGGGAGGTCAGGTAGCCCTTAGACGGGATTTGGAGAAAGCTGTCCTGTGACGTGTGCCGTGCTAGTTTGGTAACAGATGCTGTGCCGGCATCATATGATCAAAGCTACCACTCGCTCACATTAAAAATGATGATGATGATTCCTTCTGAGGGTCCAGTCAAGGTGGTCAAAGTAGCTGAGTGTCTTATCTGACAGTCGACATTAGGGCAAGCTGTCAGTGTATCTTTGAATGGACATTAGGTCCCCTTGGACCCTCTGCCTGTGGCTGTAAATACACCCTGGTCATTGTAGATTATGCCACTCGGTATCCTGAGGCTGTCCCCTTGCGTTCAGCTAATACAAAAAATATCGCACGAGAACTAGTAGGGTTATTCGCTAGGGTTGGGATCCCCAAAGACGTCTTAATGGCCAAGGGACTCCCTTCATCTTGGTGACGTTCAGGGAAGTGGCCAAGTGACATAGAATAGGCATGTCAAACACGCGGCCCGCATGACAGATCCTAGTTAGCACTGAACTTGTACAAAATGATTACTGTCGTTTGCGATTGTATCATTCTGCATCTTCAGCGTTACTTATTGACTTTTCGTACTTCCGCCTTCTGACAAAAGTGCGTTTTCCCATGGCATTACGGTACCAGAAACGTCATCTGCTAGTATAGCCTCGAGCCTTGACCAAAGTTAATGAGCCACGATGTCGCAACTGAAGTGCTAGGCTGCAGCAGGGGTGGCCTTAGGCATGTGCAAACTGTGCACCTTTACAGGGGCGCCACGCCAATATATATTGTATATAAAACAGAAACAGAAAATAACGACACAGCTGACGGCAATATGGCCGAAAAACATTGTGTTTCTTGTTAATTAGTACGCTGTATTTACTACTGTCGCTAGAGTCGGAGCAGTAAGCTATATGTAGTATTATAACGTTCTGCCGTAATGAGAATATCATGGGCCGCCACTTGGTTTTCAAGTTAGGGACATGCGCATATAGAAGTGTGTCATGAGCACGAGGTGGCTATGTAGTGTCCGCAACAGACGTGGCCATCCGCCGTGCATGAGATACCATATTGACATTGGCGGGCGAAGGAGCCACCGATTCTTTCTCTGCCAGGGCCGCCACGAGCCTAGAGCCGCCCCTGCTAGGCTACACTACTGGCTAAGCTGCCGAGACTGGCCACTGGGCAGAACTGACCATCATGTGGAGTAATAGTTTCACGTTTTTTTGCTCTAGTTTTATGTAATTTTGTGCTAGTATTGTAACGAACAGTCAGTGCTGACTACAGCTGAAGATCTGAAGTGGACGCGAGAAGTTGGTGAGTTGTTTATTAACAAATTTTTGTGATTTTTGAGGTTGTAAAATTAGTGTAGGTCAGGGGGCTTTTTGCATATCGGCTTATTTTACAATATAATCTTTGAAGTAAACTTAGTAAAGTAAAATTAGATTTTTGGAGGATTTGTTTTCCAATTTGAATTACTGAGCAATGAATTCAGTGAGCGTTTTCGTGATTTCAGTTCACACGAACAGGACTTTTGCGCCGTTTACGTCACCATACTCTTACAACGTTGAGAATGCGCCTGAGAATATCCAAATGCAATTGATTGAACTGCAGTCAGATTCTATTCTGATGGCAAAATACCAACGAAGTTGGTGTGCCAGGCTTGTATGCTTACCTGCCACCCTCGTATGTGCAGATCCGTAAGTTGGCATCGAGAGTAGTGTCTGTGTTCAGAAGCACTTACCTTTGTGAGAAATTGTTTTCGTTAATAAAAGCTACCAAAACCCCACATCGCTCAAGACTTACTGTCGAGCACCTTTCATCCCTCATAAAAGATTTCAAGCCTGATATTGACGAACTGGTTACTAACAAGAGATGCCAAGTGCCGGGACAAAAGAAATAGATCTCACAGTGTAAGATTCCTATATAAGCAATGAATAGAATATAAAAATATAAGGACCTAGCTAAGAGACTAAGACTCTAATTGCATACTGTTGTACGGAGATTGTATGGAAATAAATTGCTTTTCTTTAAATTTTAAGTGTTACATTTTTAAAGTTTTCAGTATTGGAAAGAAAGTGACAGTAACTTTGTATAATAGTATAATAGTATTTGTTACAGTGCGGCCCGCTGACGCACGTATGGCAGTCAAAGCGGCCCACCAATGGTAGTGAGTTTGACATGCCTGACATAGAATACGGCGTCCAAAAACCTGAATCTATCATCCACGGTTTAATCAGAACTTGAAGCAGATGCTATGCAAGGTAGTTAGCAAGGATGGGAGAAACTGGGATCAATTATTCCCCCTCGTCCTTTTTGCCTATCGGGAAGTCCCTCAGGCCTCTACTGGATTCTCTCCTTTTAAGTTATTCTATGGAAGACAACCACATGTTAAAAGATGGTTGGGAGGAAGAGGCCCTTCCCTCCTCTAATATATTGGAGTACAGTGGTGTGAAAAACTATTTGCCCCCTTCCTGATTTCTTATTCTTTTGCATGTTTGTCACACAAAATGTTTCTGATCATCAAACACATTTAACCATTAGTCAAATATAACACAAGTAATCACAAAATGCAGTTTTTAAATGATGGTTTTATTATTTAGGGAGAAAAAATCCAAACCTACATGGCCCTGTGTGAAAAAGTAATTGCCCCCTTGTTCAAAAATAACCTACCTGTGGTGTATCACACCTGAGTTCAATTTCCTGATTACTGCCACACCTGTTTCAATCAAGAAATCACTTCAATAGGAGCTGCCTGACACAGAGAAGTAGACCAAAAGCACCTCAAAAGCTAGACATCATGCCAAGATCCAAAGAAATTCAGGAACAAATGAGAACAGAAGTAATTGAGATCTATCAGTCTGGTAAAGGTTATAAAGCCATTTCTAAAGCTTTGGGACTCCAGCGAACCACAGTGAGAGCCATTATCCACAAATGGCAAAAATATGGAACAGTGGTGAACCTTCCCAGGAGTGGCCGGCCGACCAAAATTACCCCAAGAGTGCAGACATGACTCATCCGAGAGGTCACAAAAGACCCCAGGACAATGTCTAAAGAACTGCAGGCCTCACTTGCCTCAATTAAGGTCAGTGTTCACGACTCCACCATAAGAAAGAGACTGGGCAAAAACGGCCTGCATGGCAGATTTCCAAGACGCAAATTACTGTTAAGCAAAAAGAACATTAGGGCTCGTCTCAAATTTGCTAAGAAACATCTCAATGATTGCCAAGACTTTTGGGAAAATACCTTGTGGACTGATGAGACAAAAGTTGAACTTTTGGAAGGCAAATGTCCCGTTACATCTGGCGTAAAAGGAACACAGCATTTCAGAAAAAGAACATCATACCAACAGTAAAATATGGTGGTGGTAGTGTGATGGTCTGGGGTTGTTTTGCTGCTTCAGGACCTGGAAGGCTTGCTGTGATAGATGGAACCATGAATTCTACTGTCTACCAAAAAATCCTGAAGGAGAATGTCTGGCCATCTGTTCGTCAACTCAAGCTGAAGCGATCTTGGGTGCTGCAACAGGACAATGACCCAAAACACACCAGCAAATCCACCTCTGAATGGCTGAAGAAAAACAAAATGAAGACTTTGGAGTGGCCTAGTCAAAGTCCTGACCTGAATCCAATTGAGATGCTATGGCATGACCTTAAAAAGGCGGTTCATGCTAGAAAACCCTCAAATAAAGCTGAATTACAACAATTCTGCAAAGATGAGTGGGCCAAAATTCCTCCAGAGAGCTGTAAAAGACTCATTGCAAGTTATCAAAGCGCTTGATTGCAGTTATTGCTGCTAAGGGTGGCTAAACCAGTTATTAGGTTCAGGGGGCAATTACTTTTTCACACAGGGCCATGTAGGTTTGGATTTTTTTTTCTCCCTAAATAATAAAAACCATCACAAAAAAACTGCATTTTGTGTTTACTTGTGTTATATTTGACTAATGGTTAAATGTGTTTGATGATCAGAAACATTTTGTGTGACAAACATGTAAAAGAATAAGAAATCGGGAAGGGGGCAAATAGTTTTTCACACCACTGTATATCGCGCAATTACGTGATAGATTAGCTAAAATCAGACCGGTCCTCAAAGAACACCTACCGCGTACTCGAACAGTGCAGGCGCGGTGCTATAATAAAAACACGACCCTCCGGGAATTTCACCCAGGCGATCGCATTACGGTGCTCATACCCTCGTCACATTCTAAATTATTGGCTCATTGGCGAGGGCCCTACGAAGTCAAGGAGCGTAAAGGGCTCATCAACCATTTGGAAAAACAACCCAACCGTCGACCGAGCGAGTGGGTGTATCACATAAATCTGCTGAAGCCGTGGAAGGACAGGGAAGCCAACCCGTTCTCCGGCCAGCCCTGCTCCCTTTTTGCAGAATATCCACACCTTAACTTCGGTTCAGAATTATCCTGGAAACAACGACAGGAGCTGGAATCAGTGATCCTGCCCGTGATGGGGATAGTTAATGAGCAACCCGGCCGCACCATCCTGGTTGAACACGACATCATTACAGACCCAGGTGTGGTTGTACGAGAGAGACCCTGTAGGCTTCCTGAGGCGAAACAGGTGGAAGTGGAGCTGGAAATCAGACGAATGCTGGAAATGGGAGTGATGGAACCAGGCCACAGCCCATGGTCCAGTCCTATTATTCTGATTCCAAAACCTGATGGGTCCTGGAGGTTTTGCAATGACTTCTGGCACCTCAATCAGGTCTCCAAGTTTCATGCGTACCCGATGCCTTTAGTAGATGATTTGTTAGAGAGGCTCAGTAATGCTCAATATATAACTACTCTATACCATTAGCGGCCTCCGCCAGAGACAAAAACGCCTTTAGCACACCTAGCGGACACTGGCAGTATACGGTACTCCCATTTGGCTTGCACGGGGCACCAGCGACTTTCCAACGTCTGGTGGACACTCTGTTAATGGCCCCACCAGGCCTACAGTGGATGGTGACATCATCTTTTCCGACACCTGGGAGGACCATAGACTGAGGGTGAAAGCGGTGCTCTCGACATTGGCGCAGGCCGGACTTTGTATCAATCCAAAAAAATGTTATTTCAGGTTGAGAGAAGCCAAATATTTGGGCTACTTAGTGGGCCTGGGCTCTGTGAAGCCACTGTGTTCGAAAGCCATTCTCATCAATTGGCCCCGTTCCGATTACCAAGAAGCAGGTACAGGCATTTTTGGGATTAGCGGGTAACGTCCTTGACGAATCTGACTAAGAAAACGCCACCCGTGAAAGTGGGTTGGGATGATGCTACTGAGACAGCATTTAGTGACTTGAAAATGGCCCTGACATCAGCACCGGTTCTAATTTTTCTGTCCCTTTTATTCTCCAGACCGATGCATCAGACACCAGACTCGGAGCCGTGTTGATCCAATGAATTGATGGGGCTGAACACCCCGTGATGTATCTGAGCCGGAAACTGTTGGACCGCGAGAGGAGGTATGCGGTGGTGGAACGCGAGGCCTTGGTGATTAAATGGGCGGTGACCCATTTGAGGTACTACCTCTTGGGACGGGAGTTTACCCTGGTTAATGACCATGCCGCCTAACAATGGATGACGGTGGTGCATAGGGACTCTAACCCCCGTGTTACCAGGTGGTTTTTAGACCTCTGACCTTATAGGTTCGCCGTTGTTTACCGTCGGGCCGCCTTGCAGGCCAACACTGATGCCCTCTCTCGTGTTCACGACCTCTTGGTGCAGCTCGCCTGAGCCGGTGGGTTTGGGCTAAGGTGGAGGGGGGGTCATGTCACGCACAAAATGTCGACAAAATCCACGGTGAGTAGACGGTCAAGAGATGGAGGGCTACAAAAGGGTACTACCCTTTCTCTCTCTCTTTCCACAGAAGCAAAGAAGAAAAATAAAACCGCCGTATCGCGGAGCCAAAATGACCGACTTGTCATTCCGTTCCCTCCTCGATGATGTCACGAACAAGTCAGAGCCAAGACGTCACTTCCCCCATTTAATTTCCTGTAGCCATTTTGATTTTCTGTATAAATATCCCCCTGTTATTTTGTCAAATGCTTGGTTGAACCCTTATGTTTCAGCTTTATTTTGACCTGTCCGTTGGACATTACACGGGGCGGTTCCCCAAAACTTTATTCGATTGGCTGTCGAATTTTCTTTCTATTACAATATATATATTGTTACGCATGAGCGTTTAGGGAGCAGCTTAAGGACCCGACGAGCAGCGTGAAAATCGCAAGTCAGGGGACGACGGCGGTGTACTAACCGCTCTCTCTTTGTTTTAACAGGAAAGACGAGAAAACACCGCCATGAATACGGCCCGAAAGCCTAGCCAGCAGGCCGAGCCACTTCTGGGTTCCTTGTTTCCCTCTGGTCCCCCGATTATGAGGTCACTACATCCCATGTGGCTCAGCGCCTCCTTTCCCAGCATTCCCCGTCCTTTTCCATTCCCACTGCATAAAATGTCCGTGTTTCCAGTGTATTCCTATCTGTACCTGCTATTTCATGTCTGACCGTTTCAATTGCAACTCCAGCGTTTACAATACACGGGGACGGAATCCCCAATTCTTAACCACTGTGTTCCTGTGTTTTCTTTACAATATATATATATATATATATATTTGTTCACTTTCAATATATCTGCACTTTATTTTACATCACTGATTTGCATTGCCTGTTATTTTGTCGCCTGGGGTAAAAGGACTGTTTGTAAGGAGTACGGCTTGTTATTATCTGGAGAATCCTCAGGTTAGCCAAGTTAATAGTCTTGCTTGTGTAGTTGTCAGTCTGGGTAAAGGGGTCGGCCATTGCAACGTCATTTTAATTTTCTATTTAAATAGGTTAACATATTCAGATATGTTGGCGGGCAGCAAATTGAAGCGCCGCGCCGCCCCGCCCCGAGCGGCACGAACTCGAGCTTCGCCACTGGGACTATGTGTACAAATCGCTCCAGAATCTGAAAGTGAATGAGCAAACGCTCAAAGCCAACTAAAAACTTTCACGGTGTTGAGGAGTTTGTGTTGTCTTTGCTTTTCTTTAGTGTACTTTCAATTTTATTTTGATCTCCTCTTTTGCAGGTTACCTTTTGACCTCGGTTTTTTGTCTTCTCCATCTGCGGGTCCTTCATAAAACATTCCCTTTTTGCCTTTTCCTCTCCTGTTTTTCTGGCTGAACAACAACAGGTATGTACAAACTCATAGGAAGAGTTCCTATAAATCCACACCAATTAAGACCTTGCACTGGGGTTCACGTTTGCAGAATATTGACTCAATTCCAGACAGCGTTGGACTCATAATTTATTATTTGTTTACTTACACCTTTGACCTTACATTCCTCTAATACTGTTGTACATTTTCACAGACGAGTACAAATCATTGCGGTATAAAGTGAGGTGCAGTAGAAGGTACAGAGCGATTTATCTGAAAAGCCATTAACATTCAAATGCAAACCAACGATAACAACAACCCAACCCAAGAAGACGGTTCATTGTGACACAAGCGCTTGACGTCAGTCCACATGATGTTGCCTTCTTTTACTCTTCCAGCTCAGAGGCCGCCATCCTGTAAATGTGAAGTGAGGGTCTGAATGAGACAGGACGTCCCAAGTGAAGCTCTTCAAGGCTTTTCTGGCTTTAAGAATAAAGCGGCTCACCCATACGGACTGACTAAGCCACTTCAAACGTTCCAGTCATTTGTCCGCTGACATACAACATAAGCTTAAGAGGATTTCATGTGAAGAGACTGTCGTGTCTTGCCCGGGGTTCCAATATGTGTCTCATTTGTTCAATTTGGAGTCTTTGATTTATGCCGACGATGTTAACGTTACTTTTATGTGCATTATTCTTTGTTTTTCATCTTGTCTATAAGCTGCCTATGTTATGTTCCATGTGTTTTGTGGGCGGTCCCCCAAGAGGCGGGGCCACCTGCCAATCAGCACCAGGAACTGCCCCCCTGCCCTTATAAATCCAGAGGGTCTCCCACAGTTCCTGGCGGTTCATTTCAAATGTACCAGTAAGATTGTGACTTTATGTGTGCCTTTTTTCTGGGCTTTTTTTGGGGAATTCTTGGATTTTTGTCCCGTTTTTTAAATTTGTTTTGAATCTGTTTTTTGGGACTTTTGATTGATTTGGATTGTATTTATGTTTTATCAATTCTATTTTTTTTGTGCTAGTCTTATATATAAACGTCTACAAGTGGGAAGTGTGTGCTTCTGTTTTTCTGGCCCGGAAGTGAGAGGTGGAGTCGGGGTAAAGGCTCTACCTTTGAGGAAACAGAAACTCGCTTAGCCGCTAATAACACAAGTGAGGCCAGCATGTCGTCAAAACAAAACCTCAGAAGAAATTCAAAGTAACGTGGCCGCTAATACAGAAGCGAGATGAGCACATCGACAAAACGAAACCTCTGAAGAAAGACAAAGTCACTTAGCCGCTAATACAGAAGCGAGGTGAGCACATCGACAAAATGAAACCTCCTAGAAGAGAGACACTCGCTTAGCCGCTAATAACACAAACGAGACGAGCACATCGACAAAACGAAACCTCCTAGGAGAGAGACACTCACTTGGCCGCTAACACAGAATTGAGATGAGCACATCGACAAAACGACACCTCCTAGAAGAGAGACACTCGCGTAACCGCTAATAACACAAACGAGACGAGCACATCGACAAAACGACACCTCCTAGGAAAAAGACACTCACTTGGCCGCTAATACAGAAGCGAGATGAGCACATCGACAAAACGAAACCTCCTAGAAGAGAGACACTCGCTTAGCCGCTAATAACACAAACGAGACGAGCACATCGACAAAACGAAACCTCCTAGGAGAGAGACACTCATTTGGCCGCTAACACTGAATTGAGATGAGCACATCGACAAAACAAAACCTCTGAAGAAAGACAAAGTGACTTAGCCGCTAATACAGAAGCGAGGTGAGCACATCGACAAAACGACACCTCCTAGAAGAGAGACACTCGCTTAGCCGCTAATAACACAAACGAGACGAGCACATCGACAAAACGAAACCTCCTAGGAGAGAGACACTCACTTGGCCGCTAACACAGAATTGAGATGAGCACATCGACAAAACGAAACCTCTGAAGAAAGACAAAGTGACTTAGCCGCTAATACAGAAGCGAGGTGAGCACATCGACAAAACGACACCTCCTAGAAGAGAGACACTCGCGTAACCGCTAATAACACAAACGAGACGAGCACATCGACAAAACGACACCTCCTAGGAAAGAGACATTCGCTTAGCCGCTAATACAGAAGCGAGATGAGCACATCGACAAAACGAAACCTCTGAAGAAAGACAAAGTGACTTAGCCGCTAATACAGAAGCGAGGTGAGCACATCGACAAAACGACACCTCCTAGAAGAGAGACACTCGCTTAGCCGCTAATAACACAAACGAGACGAGCACATCGACAAAACGACACCTCCTAGGAAAGAGACACTCACTTGGCCGCTAATACAGAAGCGAGATGAGCACATCGACAAAATGAAACCTCTGAAGAAAGACAGTCGCTTAGCTGCAAATACAGAAGCGAGGCAAGTACATCTAAAAAACGACACCTCCTAGAAGAGAGACACTCGCTTAGCCACTAATAACACAAACGAGACGAGCACATCGACAAAACGAAACCTCCTAGGAGAGAGACACTCACTTGGCCGCTAACACAGAAGTGAGGTAAGCACATCAGCAAAATGAAACCTCTGAGGAGAGAGACACCCAGAGTAGTTCCTTTCAGTCACCTGACATCTCTACATTTCAATTTTTTTTCTTGACGATTTAAATAGTTTCTAGTTCCCCGGGCATTTTACAGCAGAGGCTTACACAGCTGGTAAAGCATAAATGTTTTATTTTATTAGTTGTAGGTTTGCATCTGACCAATGGCATTTGTAAAATCTGTGAACTGAGATCCTTTGTGGTGCGAGACCACAGCAATACACTTTGTGACTTTTCTTGAGACTAACCTTTTGATGTTAGCTTCCTGGTTGTCTCCAAACGTTTGCTCCTGTTTCAGGCTTTTTTGATTTTTGACTAATACAGGGTGAGCCAAAATGAAGTAGCACATTTCTCAAGGTCATTGCGTGAGGTATAGGTAGCTGAGTGGGTTGGGGTGGGGGGTCCTTTGATAGGTGACCCTTTGTAGTTTTCAGTCGGCCACATGCCTTGATCCGGTGTGCACACCGTGGTTTTGCTATCGATGTGTTCTTCAAAAACAACAAATCCATCATCATTACGTTATGCGCCTTCCGTGCTCTTCAGCATTCCTCCTAACGGTGACGTCCCAAATCAGAAAACAATTCTTCAGTGGGTGGCTGAATTTAGACAGACAGGTACAACATTGAATAGAAAATCTCCAGGCCGTCCTCCGACTGTACGAACGCCTGAAAACATCCAAGGTGTAAGGGCATCCATTTTGAAGTCTCCTAGACGTTCAGTGCGCTTCTGCCTTTGGCATTTACAACACCTTTTGAATTTTGCATGAGGACCTTAATTCCCGTCCATACAAAATGACGGTAGAGCAGGAACTGACTGTGAGGGACTGAGAGAGCCGTAAACAGTTGTGTGCCAACATTCTGTACGCCGTTCATCTAGATGCCATCGTCTTGTGACATCAGCGATGAGGCATATTTCCATTTGAATGGCTGGGAAAATAAGTTAATTTCACTATTGGGCTGAAACCAACCCTCGTGAACTTTATCAGAGACCCCTGCACAGTAAGCACGTTGCAGAATTTGCCATTGTAGGCCCTTACTTTTTTGTTGAGAGATTTGAGCAACGGTCACCATCACTTCAGAACGTTACATTGAAATGCTGGAGAACTGGAAGAAATAAATGTGGTGGATGCCTGGTGTCAACAGGATGGAGCGACAGCTCATACGGCCTGCGCGTAAGTTTTGTGGGAGGGAAGCTGATCTCCCTGTGCGGCGATGTCGGGTGGCCTTCACGTTCGCCTGATCTCGCTCCGTGCGATTTCTTATCTCAAGTCTACACACACCGACCTCAAAACCTCGAAGCCCCTCAAGGATGCTATTCACTATGAAATCACCGCTATTCCCCTTGAAATGGCCGAACGAGTCCCACGAGCGTTCAGAGATCGTCTCAAAGAGTGTATCGCTAATGACGGCCACCACCTCGAAGAACTCATTTTTAAAACACAGTGGAAAAAAATCTATTTGGTATACCCGTTCTTGTGTCGTAATGAAATTTATTTTATCTTAGCATTAAACGTTTGAAACGTGCTACTTCTTTATAGCTCACCCTGTATTTAGGTGTTGATGAAACGATCGGCTTGACCTTGGCTTGATTTCTGACCACAAAAAAGAAAAACACTTGTGAGTCAGCATCCTGGCTTAGTTCACAATAAATCACAGAGTACTGGTCTAGTGATTACCGTATATACTCATGTATAAGTCGGCTCTAGAAAGCTGAAAAATCGATCATAAAATCAGACCCCGACTTATATGCCCATTCAAAAATGCGACACTTTTTTTTTTTTTCTTCTTGCCTCCTCCAATTTCGCATCAGTTTCTCAGATGCATCAAATTTTGTTGCATTTTGTTTCGCAACTTCAACAAACGTTTCATTTAAAACCATTTTCATATTTTCTTCTGATTGAACGCTCCATCGTAGATAAGGGATGCTCTTACGATAAAGGTATATGAGGGTGTGAGATACAAAAGACACAAATCAGTGCAAACGTCGCTTCAGAATAGTTCGGGTATCACCGTGAGGTCACGTGGGCACGATACATAGAAAAATAAAGGCCGTGTGCTCCGTGGTGACTCTCTCAGGTGGGTGTTAGCATATCGTAATCTCTTGGACCAATAGCGGGAGTTTTCCGCATTTGACTTATACGACTGACAGTATAAAATACCGGAAATTATACGGTAAAATCAAGCCCCGACTTATCAGTGGGAGAACATAACTGTGAGTATATATGGTACATATATTCAAAGAGAATCATAAGCATACATGAAAATAAGTATTACCGTATATACTTGCGTATAAGTCGGTTCTTGAAATTCGAAAAATCGATCATAAAATCAGACCCCGACTTATACGCCCATTCAAATTTGCGACACTTTAATTTTTTTTTTTTTTTACATCTTCTTGCCTCCTCTAATCTCGCACATCAGTTTCTCAGACACATCGAATTTTGTTGCAGCAGCGCAGTTGCCAATTTCTTTCGCTACTTCAACGACTTTTAATTTACAACCAGCTTCATTTTAACTTCAGATCGAATGCTTCATCGTGGATAAGAGATGCTCTTACGATAAAGGTGTATGAGGGTGTGAGATACAAAAGACACAAATCAGTGCAAACGTCGCTTCAGAATAGTTCGGGTATCACCGTGTGGTCACGTAGGTACGATACATAGAAAAATAAAGGCCGTGTGCTCCGTGGTGACTCTCTCAGGTGGGTGTTAGCATATCGTAATCTCTTGGACCAATAGCGGGAGTTTTCCGCATTTGACTTATTATACGGAAATTATACGGTAAAATCAAGCCCCGACTTATCAGTGGGAGAACATAACTGTGAGTATATACGGTACATATATTCAAAGAGAATCATAAGCATACATGAAAATAAGTATTACCGTATATACTTGCGTATAAAGTCGGTTCTTGAAACTCGAAAAATCGATCATAAAATCAGACCCCGACTTATACGCCCATTCAAATTTGCGACACTTTAATTTTTTTTTTTTTACATCTTCTTGCCTCCTCTAATCTCGCACATCAGTTTCTCAGACACATCGAATTTTGTTGCAGCAGCGCAGTTGCCAATTTCTTTCGCTACTTCAACGACTTTTAATTTATAACCAGCTTCATTTTATCTTCTGATCGAACGATTCATCGTAGATAAGAGATGCTCTTACGATAAAGGTGTATGAGGGTGTGAGATACAAAAGACACAAATCAGTGCAAACGTCGCTTCAGAATAGTTTGGGTGTTACCGTGTGGTCACTTAGGTACAACAGAGAGAGAGGGAGAGGTTTGGAGCACATGCCGATACAGCGCATTGCCGCACCCACATGGAAATAAAAAGGCCGTGTGCCCCATGGCTACTCCCTCAGGTGGGCGTTAGCATATCGTAATCTGCTTGTACCAATACCGTGGGTTTTCCGCATTTCACTTATACGAGTGACATTATAAAATACCAGAAATTATACGGTAAAATCAAGGCCCGACTTATGCGTGAGTATATACGGTAAATCTAACTGAAGATCTGCCAGCTTAATAAAATGAATTTAACGGAATTTAAAAACGACACCCGTGACACACTCAATCAAGAACGTCATTCTCAACATGGAGTTTGTCATGTGCACTAATGAAGCGCATTGCATTTTTTATTCCAACAGGTGGCGTATACAGCTGCCACAATAAACTAATAAATCCATCCATCCATTACCCAAACCCACTGATCTAGCAGGATGATGGGGAAGCTGAAGTGTATACCAGCAAGAATTGGGTGCCAGCCCAGCCAAGCCCAATGCAAACATACACACACACACACACAGAGATCAGGGGCCAATTTTAGCTTTGCCAATCTAGATAACTTGACATGTCTTTATTTATGAATTAATTTTTTTTTTTTTACTGTAAAACAGAACACTTGAATTTGGCAGGAATTGTTTTGCCCATCACTAGATGATGTGTTTTGTAATGAACAAGACAAGTCACGGCTCCCTTTAGCGCTCTATGTTGTTTGACCCCGTGCCCAAGACTAATGATCATATTTGCACCACCTTGGGGCCTTCAAAGATGCCACCTGTTTGAAAAGATTTTAAATGACAAGGTTATTGAGGAAATGTCCGAGAGTAGTTGGGTTCAGATTGGCACAGGAAGGGGGCAGAGCTGCTGGCGCTAATGGCCATTATAGGGGACAAATGAGGAGTGGAGCAAATATATTTAGCTATTCTTGAATATGTTTCAAACAATTAAAAATAAAAATTAAAAGACAATAAAAAGATGTGTTGTATAACTTCCGGAAACCCTTGTATAATATTTCCCTAGTTATACATATATATATATATATATATATATATATATACATATATGTAGATATAAACATTAGAAAAGGTTTGTTGACAACAGGTCATACAGCTTACACCGTCCATATTGTGTTAACAGATGCCCAGTCCAGCTTTTTATCATTTTCTTCTTGTCAGGGTTGTGTAATCACTCAATCATACGTCACTAAGCATTGATTAACATCGCAGTCCCAGTCTGTCATCCTGTATTCAATGAAGAAGATGCTCAGTGAACAGAAGAACTTTCATTGTAGGTTTTTACGCAAACCCAGTCAGAGCAATGCCATATATAGTAGCTTATACAGGAGCCACGTCTCTCCACGCCGCTTCCGTTGTGCAGTTCAGTCAGTTTACCCGTGGTGAATGGTGGCACTTGGGTAGAAATGAATTTCACACCACTTGGGTGGCAAGAACACGACATTTTCAATTCTGCCAGTCCTCGTGGGTGACTCACACACCCCGGTCCAGGACATGGCAGTCCAACGTCCCTCTACTGCAGGCTCGTCCCGTTCATCGTTGTGCTCATTACGGTGTTTGTGTGGCAACAACAGCAGAGGCAGGACTGGAAAACAAAGAGAGTTGAGTCAGGTTTATTGTTGTGTGTCCTTGGGCGCAATCACATTCATAAGTGTGCGTCTTCTCAGAACAGTTAGGATAAAACAATAGCAACAAAAAAACAAAAAATACAAAACATGTCACGTGGCACAATACAGTCGGTCCTCTGTGTCCGGTACCAAAATACACTGATGCTCATATCCCTTCAATAAAATGGCGTAGTGTTTAAAGATAACCTCACATACTTCAAATCATCTCTAGGTTACGTGTAATATCTAACACAACGTAAATGCTATGTAAGTAGTTGTTATACTGGATTGTTTAAGAAATAACGACTAGCAAGTGACATGCCTCTTTTTAGAAGATCTAAGATTTTTATTTTCTCATTGAGGTGTTCCCTCTTAGCTTCTGAGGGGCTCCTCTGAAACACTGAATTGCTTTTTATGAGCCATTATATCACAAGAACAAAGGGTGCACGTGATGTGACGCCAAGGGTCTCACAGCACCTCACAGTCGGGATTGCTGAAACGAGGGGCAGCGCTTGTGGCTCTGTGCGACCCTGTCAGTAATGACGGTTTGCGGCAGTTGAAACTTTAGCATTTAAATTACAGTGTGCTGATTACTTACAGCCAGTCAGGGTTTATACAAAGAATTTCCAGCCTGCACAGATTTTTGGATGTGCGCATGTAGAGATAACCTTACCTAAGATTAAAGCTAATGCCCTGCCCAGGGGTCTGCAGGCTGATGGACGGACTCACTTGGGTTGGAGCAACAGTTTAAAAAGTCCCATTACAGTTTAAGGTTTAGTTAGTGCTTGTTTAGTCTTCTTTGTTGGAGTGTCCTTTTTGTTTTTGGAGGATGCCTGTGTCTTTTGTATTTTGTTTAAGAGCTGCAGTACTGTGGGACGAGTAAAGATGGAAATCGTGCACCAAACTGGCAGGACAGGACAGGAAATGAAGCACAACCCTGGCAGAGTCCCACAGCCACTCAGAATAGTGCTGAGGTTTGTCCAAGTATGTGGACGCAGCTCTCTCTGCGTTAACACAGAAGATGAACAGCCTTTATTAGGGGTCCTGGAAACCCCTCCATGTTCATTATATGTTAATTCAGCATATTGAAGTTCTGCTTCTATTTCCTGTTGATTAATTAAATAAAGATTAAAATAAAACAAATCTATTAAATTTGCCTGCCTACTAATGATATAGGTCCTATCACTCTGCCTATCTTAATCCCTTTCCTATCTATCTATCTATTATATGGTGCCATGTTTATCTATCTATCTATGATATAGTGCCTTTCATATCTATCTATTAAAAAGTGCCTTTCATATCTATCTATCATATAGTGCCTTTCATATCTATCTATCTATCTATCTATCTATCTATCTATCTATCTATCTATCTATCTATCTATCTATCATATAGTGCCTTTCACATCAATCTATCTATCTATCATATAGTGCCTTTCATATCTATCTATCTATCTATCATATAGTGCCTTTCACATCTATCTATCTATCTATCTATCTATCTATCTATCTATCTATCTATCTATCTATCTATCTATCTATCTATCTATCTATCTATCTATCTATCTATCATATAGTGCCTTTCATATCTATCTATCTACACTGTATTGCCAAAAGTATTGGGACCCCCCTCCAAATCCTTGAATTCAGGAGTTCCAATCACTTCCATGTCCGAGCAGCTGCAGCCAAGTCTGACATCACGAAGTGCAATGTAAAGCAGCGGATGTAGTGATGTAAAGTCCACTGCCATTGGACTCTCGAACAGTGCAGACGTGTCCTCTGGAGTGGCAAATCATGACATCTGATGGACTAGTCTGGGTTTGGGGGTTGGCAGCAGAATGGCAGAGCGTTAGTGAATTTTCCCTTGGGATTAATAAAGTATCTATCTATCTGTCTATCTATCTATCTAGTGATGGCAGTACAGCCATGTGGCGCCATTACCCGAGGGTGGTCCGGCTCATTGTTGAGAACTCAATTGGCTGGACCAGGCCAAGGGGACGCTAACATAACACCTTGCTGTGGCAGATAGAGGGTCATTTCTGGGACATGGGACTGGACCGTGTGTGTGCCTAGGGGATTGCCAACCAGGATCCTGAGATGTTTTGTAGTGTGGTGGGTACAGCGAGCGACCTGCTGTACCACACTGCCTGCTCCCCGTCCTGACCTAACCTTATTAGCAAAAAAATATATGGGGGGTCATGAGGTCTCTGGAAAGGGGTGTGTGGCGCTCCTGATATCTCAGCAAAAGGACGAAGGTCCAAGGCTTTAGAGTCCTGGTGCTTCCTGTTTGTGAGACATGGACGCCATCCAGTGACCTGAGATGAAGACTGGACTCCTGTGTCTTTTTAGAGAATCCTTGGGTCCCGCTGGTTTGACTTTGTGTTGCTCATGGAGTCCCGAATGAGGCACATGACCTGCATTATGAGGGATCGTCAGTTACAGCACTATGGCCATGTGGCACCATTACCCGAGGGTGATCCGGCTCATTGTTGAGGACCAGGCCAAGGGGATGCCCATGTGTAAAACTGGGCTGTGGCAGATAAGAAGGTGGGACTTGACCCCACAACTGCCCTTTGCCAACCGGGATCCCGAGCTGTTTTGTCATGTGGTGGGCACAGTAACACACTGCACCAGTGCATGCTCCCCAACTTGAACTTTCATTAAACTCATACTATTTTCGCATCTGTGCATATTTCTGCGCTCCCTTATTGATCGTGTACAGAATCCAGCATTTTGTCTACTTGTTCATTTCTTTTGCTGGAGCACTGGATGTAAACTGAGTGGTGGGCACCTTTGAAGTGCTTTACCTGTCCACTCTGATCCGATGTGCAGATCGGACGTCTCCGTGTTCTTGACATTTTGGAAAAGTAGCCCACTGATATTCGGTGGCCGCCATTTTGTTTAAGAAAATCTTGCATCCCTTTCTGTTTTTTGGCTGTTTGTAGGAAAGGCCGCCACTGAGCGATTTATTTATTTATCTGAGTACGCAGTAATTGCAGAGGAACGTTGTGTCCTTTGACAGCCTGCTTTGCTTCGCTTACCCCAAAGTGCCGTGGGCCACACTGGGGACTCGCAGAACACGCCATGTAAACAGAATTTGCGTCAGGTCACACTTCAGTGTCTTGACAGAGTGTCCCCTGCCTGACCTGTAAACTGGCTCCAGTGCTGTGATTAATCGGGGGCCGTGTCACCCACCACCGCCGGGGCAGCAGCATACAGCTGGTTCTCAGCCAGCGAGAAGTGTGAGTCTGCATCCTTATAAAGGAACGGCTGCCAGAAAAGCATCAGGAGAAGTAAGTTAGTAAGAAAAGAATGAAAGAAAGAAGTGCAGCGCCGGCCAAGGGCTTACCTGGAAACAATTTTTAAATTTCTTGCTGACAAAATACAAAGCGATTGGGTTTATACAGGAATTCATTGTGGCCATATTCATCCCGATGTAGTCCAACCCCAGGAGAAATCTAAGGAGGAGAAAGAAAATAAACGTAACCATCACAACAAAGTGCAAAAATACGGAAAATACGTTAATGACATAACTACAGTTCTGCTAAAAGTCACAAATGGGATTATCAGCTGGCATGCAAACAGATGCCCCTTACGATCACCCAATGTGTGAGTCAATCAATCAGCCTTATTCTGTAGCGGTAGAGTAGTACTGGCGGCCAGTAAATGCCTGCTAGAGTCCTTACACGTTAAAGTTGAATCCATACTTGAGGACTCTACCGGTTTACTGTGATCACTTCACTGCAGCAAAGTCACTGGCAGCAGATTAAATATTGCAGTAAGAAACTGAACCTGAAAATAGACACACTTTAGTGTGATCACTAGATGAGGGGTCCCCAACTCTGGTCCTGGTGGGCCGCAGTGGCTGCAGGTTTTCATTCTAACCCTTTTCTTAATGAGTCACCTGTTTGTGCTGCTAATTAACTTCTTTTGAATTCATTTTAATGGACTTGTTTTTTTTTTTTTTAAGATTTGTTCCTCTGAATTTCTTCATTTCTTTTGCTTAAATGGCACCCAAACAGAAATGAAATATGAAGTGAAGGAGCTAACAGACGACCATCTGAGTCAAGGCCTCAAACTCCAACCAATTTCACTCCAACCAGTTGCTTAAAGAGGCACTGAGTCTCGTCGTTAATTAAACTCATTCTTTAATTTCATGGCTTTTTGCTGCTCTCATTGTGTAATAGCAGACATGTCCGAAAGTGTGGATTTTCTCTTTTCTCAGAGCTGTGATAAAATGTTTTGGGGGTCCTGAGCAGATCAACATTCCTGAGACCTTCACTTTTCTTCATTTTCAAATATTGTATAATGGTCACAGTTTGATGGTCCTGTTTTGGCTCATTTTGTATCTCATTATTATTTGGCTGCTAATTAAAGAAAAAGAAAGAATTAAGGGGTCTGAGTCTTCAAGAGCAAGTCAATTAAAATTATTTCAAAAGAAGTTAATTAGCAGCAAAAACAGGTCAATAATTACGAAAAGGGTTAGAATGAAACCCTGCAGCCACTGTGGCCCTCCAGGACCAGAGTTAGGGACCCCTGCAATACATAGTTCACTATGGTACAGTTCAAAATACACTACTGTGAACAACTGTCTTGTCATTTTTCTAACCCTAACTCTAATTCAAACCAGAGTCACGGGGCACTGGAACGCATTCCTGGTGGCACATGGCACAAGGCAAGAACAAACCCTGGGCATGGTGGCACTGCACGCATAGATAGATAGATAGATAGATAGATAGATAGATAGATAGATAGATAGATAGATAGATAGATAGATAGATAGATAGATATGAAAGGCACTATATAATATACAGATATATATGAAAGGTAATATATAATAGAAAGATATGAAAGGCACTATATAATAGATAGATAGATAGATAGATAGATAGATAGATAGATAGATAGATAGATAGATAGATAGATAGATAGATATGATAGGCACTATATGATAGATAGATACAGTGGTGTGAAAAACTATTTGCCCCCTTCCTGATTTCTTATTCTTTTGCATGTTTGTCACACAAAATGTTTCTGATCATCAAACACATTTAACCATTAGTCAAATATAACACAAGTAAACACAAAATGAAGTTTTTAAATGATGGTTTTATTATTTAGGAGAAAAATCCAAACCTACATGGCCCTGTGTGAAAAAGTAATTGCCCCCTTGTTCAAAAATAACTGATAACTGTGGTGTATCACACCTGAGTTCAATTTCCGTAACCCCCCCTACCCCCAGGCCTGATTACTGCCACACCTGTTTCAATGAAGAAATCACTTGAATAGTGTCTAAAGAACTGCAGGCCTCACTTGCCTCAATTAAGGTCAGTGTTCACGACTCCACCATTAGAAAGAGACTGGGCAAAAACGGCCTGCATGGCAGATTTCCAAGACGCAAACCACTGTTAAGCAAAAAGAACATTAGGGCTCGTCTCAATTTTGCTAAGAAACATCTCAATGATTGCCAAGACTTTTGGGAAAATACCTTGTGGACTGATGAGACAAAAGTTGAAGTTTTTGGAAGGCAAATGTCCCGTTACATCTGGCGTAAAAGGAACACAGCATTTCAGAAAAAGAACATCATACCAACAGTAAAATATGGTGGTGGTAGTGTGATGGTCTGGGGTTGTTTTGCTGCTTCAGGACCTGGAAGGCTTGCTGTGATAGATGGAACCATGAATTCTACTGTCTACCAAAAATCCTGAAGGAGAATGTCCGCCATCTGTTCGTCAACTCAAGCTGAAGCGATCTTGGGTGCTGCAACAGGACAATGACCCAAAACACACCAGCAAATCCACCTCTGAATGGCTGAAGAAAAACAAAATGAAGACTTTGGAGTGGCCTAGTCAAAGTCCTGACCTGAATCCAATTGAGATGCTATGGCATGACCTTAAAAAGGCGGTTCATGCTAGAAAACCCTCAAATAAAGCTGAATTACAACAATTCTGCAAAGATGAGTGGGCCAAAATTCCTCCAGAGCCGTAAAAGACTCATTGAAAGTTATCATAAACGCTTGATTGCAGTTATTGCTGCTAAGGGTGGCCCAACCAGTTATTAGGTTCAGGGGCAATTACTTTTCACACAGGGCCATGTAGGTTTGGATTTTTTCTCCCTAAATAATAAAACCATAATTTAAAACTGCATTTTGTGTTTACTTGTGTTATATTTGACTAATGGTTAAATGTGTTTGATGATCAGAAACATTTTGTGTGACAAACATGCAAAAGAATAAGAAATCAGGAAGGGGGCAAATAGTTTTTCACACCACTGTAGATAGATAGATAGATAGATAGATAGATAGATAGATAGATAGATAGATAGATAGATATGAAAGGCACTATATAATAGATAGATAGATAGATAGATAGATAGATAGATAGATATGAAAGGCACTATATAATACATAGATACGAAAGGCACTATATAATATTACGAGATACATAGATGTGAAAGGCGCTATATGGTTGATAGATAGGTAGATTGACAGATACGAAAGGCACAATATAATAAATTGCAGTGGGCTGGCGCCCTACACGGGGTTTGTTCCTGCCTTGAGCCCTGTGTTGGCTGGGATTGGCTCCAGCTGACCCCCGTGACCGTGTAGTTAGGATATAGCGTGTTGGACAATGACTGACTGACTGATTATATAATGGATAGATAGATAGATAGATAGATAGATAGATAGATAGATAGATAGATAGATAGATAGATATAGAAAGGCAATAAATAAAACACAGAAAACTGCTGACTTTTGTGTGTGTGTGCTCACACTCTTATGGACTGGCAGCGCCCTGTCCAGGGTTTGTTCCTGCATTGCACCCATTGCTAGCTGTGATGGTCTCCAGCACCACCTGTGATCCTGTTGAGGAATAAGCAGGTTAGAAAGTGCCCGACTTACTTCTGACTGGACAGAAGCTGTATTCATATATGAGTGGCACAGTGGTAGTGCTGCTGCCTTGCAGTAAGGAGTCAGGGGTTCCCATCAGGTCAGGTGGATTGGAGACACTAAGTTGTCCCAGTTTTGTGACTGTGTTCATCCTGTAATGGACTGGTGCCCTGACTGATTATGCTTTGTGCCTTCCGTCTGCTCTGACAGACTCCAGCCCGTCGTGACCCAGCTCAGGATTAAGCAGGTATGGCTTATTCATTTTGTATGGCACCATACGCAACTCTTTAGCAAAATGCATAATTAAGTGGTGAAAATATTTATAAAAAGTGGCAGAATCAAAAACCATGAAACAGATTTGGGTGGAAATCAGGGAGGATCTTGTAACACACACACACACACTTCCAATAAAAATGAATGCAACAGAAACGGCTGAACTTTTACTTTAAAATATAAGGAGCGCATAAAATGCAAAAGAACTGGCATCATGTTTTGAATAAGAACGAGACGTGACGAGAAGTGACATTTTACTTTTAATTCGGAGTTCAGCAGTCCCGGGGGATGACATGAATGTAAAGCGAACAAATAAATAAATAAATAAAAAGGTCTGCCGGGAAGTAAAAACAGGCAAGTCATTCCAGGCAAATGGGCGCAATTTCGTTTTCAAATTGAGAGATTGTTTATGCGGGTTCTTGGCACGCTAGTGCAGCGACGTTAAAAATAGTCGAATGCGCGGAGCCCTTCATTCTGAAGGGAGTCTGATGACGGGAGCTGTCGGCCACAGCTGTCCAGATAGGCTTTGCACATGGAGGCCGGACAGGGCACATCCAGTCCCTTCCAGGATTCACTAACCTGACTCCACACAAACAAATGAGTCATGACTGCAGGGGCCCATAAGTTATTTCCTGCAGTGCCGTTAGTGGAATGTTATCCTAGGGTGGGCATTTGAATAAATGTCGGGTGCAACTAATAAAACTCGAAATCGGCTGAAACGTCATTGGTAATGACTGAAAGGAGAAGAGTAACCTGCTCGCGAGCACGTGTGTGTGTGCGCGCGCGCGACTATCAGCAAGCGAGTTATCTCAAAGGCAACGGTAAAGTGGTTAAAGAAGACGCAATCAGCCAGTCTGCTAGCAGGAATACTTCTCTGCAAAACAAAGAACAAATATATATAAAAGAAGTTTGGTTCATTTTCAGGCATCTTTTGCCTGTGAGTGCAAGGCGTATAAATCAGATCATGCCGAGTAGACGAGCCTTTTGGGTAGGCACTTCCTACACCGACCCACCAGTAACCACCCCCTGCTCCTGGGAGCCTTTCTGTGGCTCCGTTTTTTTTTTTTGTCCAAACCACTGTCTGTTTTTTTTTTTTTTAATTTTATTCCCACCTTCACTAACATGCAAAAATAGAAAACGTACCCCGAATAACATAAAGGGTGTTTGGAACGGATGGAAGAAATCCAGGGCAGAGTTGCTAGAGGGGAGTGTGGACAAAGCGAACACCCTGCACCAATTTCATAATAGACCGGCTGTACTCCGCGGCTCCACCCACGTAGTAGTGAAACAGCAGTGGTGTAGGGGCTGGCGGAGGGGGCGGCATTAATGGGCAAAAGGCTCAGCGCAATTCGTGAGTAAGAAGTTGGGTTCGGAAAGATATCACTCATGAATACAAAAAGTAAAAATATCTGATTTTTATCCACAAATGCTTCAAAAATAATTTTCAGACTGTCTTTCTGTAACGGCATCAGACACAGCAGTTGAAATTTATGAGGCAATAACACAAATAAACATAAACATTACGCCAATATTCATTTCTAGGAAGACAAACAACTAATTTACAATTTATAATTTTGTTTCGTTATCAATCCCAATGCGTTCTTGCTCTGCGCTGAAAACATTCCCACCTATCACTTGTACACTTCACTGGTTCTGGTTTTTGCAGCGTAATTAAATTAAACTAATAATTACAACACGGATTATCAGTGCGTCTGTACGATATTCTTATCTAGTTGATGCTTATAAATAATTATATATGAAAAATTATTGCTGTTTCTCTCTATATGAATAAATATATGCAAAATGTATCCTAATTTTTCTCTATACGTTATTTCTATTTTCTCTTCAAATAGATTAACATTTTCAGATATGTTGGAGGCCGGCACATTGAAGCACCGCCCCGCGCCCCGAGTGGCACGAACTCGAGCTACGCCACTGTGAAACAGGGCAAACTTTAAAAATCAATTAAAAAAATGTGATCCTGACCAACTCGGGACGTTGTGGGTCGGTGGGGGGAGTACTTCGAAGACCTCCTCAATCCCACTAACATGCCTTCCAATGAGGAAGCAGAGCCTGGGGACTCTAAGGTGGGCTCCCCATCTCTGGGACTGAGGTCACCGAGGTGGTCAAAAAACTCCTTGGTGGCAGGGCCCCGGGGGTGGATGAGATACGCCCGAGTTCCTTAAGGCTCTGGATGTTGAAGGACTGTCTTGGTTGACACGTCTCTTCAACATCGCATGGACATCGGGGACAGTGCCTCTGGATTGGCAGACCGGGGTGGTGGTCCCCCTCTTTAAAAAGGGGGACCGGAGGGTGTGTTCCAACTATAGAGGGATCACACTCCTCAGCCTCCCTGGAAAAGTTTATTCGGGGGTTCTGGAGAGGAGGGTCCGTCGGATAGTCGAACCTTGGATTCAGGAGGAACAGTGTGGTTTCCGTCCTGGTCGCGAACAGTGGACCAGCTCTTCACCCTTAGCAGAGTCCTGGAGGGTGCATGGGAGTTTGCCCAACCAGTCTATATGTGTTTTGTGGACTTGGAAAAGGCGTTCGACCGTGTCCCTCGGGGAATCCTGTGGGGGATGCTCGGGAGTATGGGGTACCGGACCCCCTGATAAGAGCTGTTCGGTCTCTGTACAACCGGTGTCAGAGCTTGGTCCGCATTGCTGGCAGTAAGTCGAGCCCGTTTCCAGTGAGAGTTGGACTCCGCCAGGGCTGCCCTTTGTCACCGATTCTGTTCATAACTTTTATGGACAGAATTTCTAGGCGCAGCCAGGGTGTTGAAGGGGTCCGGTTTGATGGACTCAGGATTGGGTCACTGCTTTTTGCAGATGATGTTGTCCTGTTTGCTTCATCAGGCCGTGATCTTCAGTTCTCTCTGGATCGGTTCGCAGCTGAGTGTGAAGCGGCTGGGATGAGAATCAGCACCTCCAAATCCGAGACCATGGTCCTCAGCCGGAAAAGGGTGGAGTGCCCTCTCAGGGTTGGGGGTGAGATCCTGCCCCAAGTGGAGGAGTTTAAGTATCTCGGGGTCTTGTTCACAAGTGAGGGAAGAATGGATCGTGAGATTGACAGGCGGATCGGTGCGGCGTCCTCAGTGATGCGGGCTCTGCATCGGTCTGTCGGAGTGAAAAAGCTGTAAGGCAAAGCTCTCAATTTACCAGTCGATCTTCGTTCCTACCCTCACCTATGGTCATGAGCTATGGGTAGTGACCGAAAGAACGAGATCGCGAATACAAGCGGCTGAAATGAGTTTCCTCCGCAGGGTGTCTTGGCTTTCCCTTAAAGATAGGGTGAGAAGCTCAGTCATCTGGGAGGGGCTCAGAGTAGAGCCGCTGCTCCTCCGCATCGAGAGGAGTCAGATGAGGTGGCTCGGGCATCTGATCAGGATGCCTCCTGGACGCCTCCCTGGTGAGGTGTTCCGGGCACGTCCAACCGGAAGGAGGCCCCGGGGAAGACCCAGGACACGCTGGAGGGACTATGTCTCCCGGCTGGCCTGGGAACGCCTTGGGATTCACCCGGAAGAGCTGGAAGAAGTGGCCGGGGAGAGGGAAGTCTGGGTATCTCTGCTTAAGCTGCTACCCCGCGACCCGACCTCGGATAAGCGGAAGAGGATGGATGGATGGATGGATGGATCCAGACCAAGCGGAATATGGTGGAATATTTCGGACAAAATAAAATAAATAAATAAATAAATAAATGCGTAAATAAATAAAAGTACTGTGAAATGTGAGCATAAGTAAATTAAACTCTACAGCTCTAATCAGTGGCAAAATTGTTTGAAAAAGCAGCTGCGAATATGCACCTGACTTTATACTCGTAAAACAAGGGTCAAATACTCGTTATTATCCAATATTAGTTGGAGCTGCTTTGGGCATTCCATTTCAAAGTACCTAAACTAATACAGCCGTTGTAGGTTACCGTATATCAAACTGGCTCATTCGCCTTGTGATCGTCTTCTCCGACACACCATATAGATCTGCAATCTGTCGTACGTTTAAACCGCATGACAGAAGGTGTTCTATTGACTCTGCTGGAATGTCAAAGGATGGACGTCCAGATCAGGGAACTGTGTCACCTGAACTGGGGCCTCATGTATAACGCCGTGCGTAGAACTCGCACTATAACATGGCGTAAGCACAAAAGCCGAAATGTGCTTACGCACAGAAAAATCCAGATGCAGGAATCTGTGCGTACTCCAACTTCCACGTTCTTCGCTACATAAATCCCGATCAGCGTGAAAACTAACGCTCGTGCACGCATTTTGTAACGCCCCAAATCCTCCCAGAATTACGCCTATTTGAATATGCAAATCAATATAAATCGCCCTTAAGCGCAGCCTTCTGTGAAAAGACAATGGGAAAAGCACGGGGAAAATATAAGAATTTCAGCGAATACCAAGTGGAGGCAAAGGAAAACATACTATTTGTTCAAATAAACCGTGGTATAATCAACAAAAGGAAGTTGATCGAGTGACATAGCATGTTGGAGAAACTTGAAAGCTCACATTCACAAAATCGCACAGTGCCGGAAATAAAAAAGAAGTCACATATCAAAGTCGCCGTGGAAAGCCGAGTTGTAAGCCCACTGTCTGAGTGTCATATGAAAGCTTATTAGGGTACAGAGAAAAAAGGCACACGGTGGGGAAAAAGCACGAAATGTCAACTTCAATCTCGACATTTCCACTTTAATCACGTAGTTTATTTTGTCATTAAAGTAGAACATCATAAAATTCATCTTAAAATCGTTTAATTAACCAGTTTCTCAAATCACATCGTAATTAAAGTAGCACGTTAAATGCTTTGTTTTGTATTTGATCTTCTATGTGCTCTGTGTGTGTGAATCACTACTTGCTTCTTAAACTGGCTCTCTTCCTCCAACTGGACACAGAGTCCATGACATTCGTGATATTACAGCTCTCTGAATAAATAAATACTGAGATGTATACGTGATGTCATTTTCATGATGGTAGGAGTTAAAGAACGTTTGTGCTCATGACACAAGCATTTAACTTTTGCCGAAATTTGTCGCTGCGTTTTTAGCTGTGTTGTTTTCTCTTTCTGTTTTATATTCAATATATATTGGCGTAGCCGTCACTGCAGTCAGTGCTTTTCTTTCCCCAAGTAACCGATCGCCACACAATCAGCTCTGTAATAGACGTTAAGCCATCTGTAAGCTTAGCCGATTCTTCAAAACGCTTAAAGAACATTGAAATATCTTCGTAGTACATGTTTAATTATTCTGTCCTTAAAGACACTCCCAGTGAAGAATATAGATTATTTAAATGAAGTTCAAGTTTTATGTGTATAATTTAACAAACATATTTTGCTGCATTTCACCTTAAAAATGATATCATAATCATATGTAAATACGCGCTTTATAAAGTGGCTCAGGTTATGCAATATTATAACTATAGTGCTATAAGTTTACAGTGAGGTGATTGTACTTATAAGTCCTAACAGTTCTACAAGGAGCAGTTGATTGGCTGCATTTAAAGTTCTTGGGATTAAACTGTTTCTGAACCGCGAGGTCCGTACAGGAAAGGCTTTAAAATGTTTTGCAGTGGCTGAGACAGCGTGTCCTTGAAGCTGTATACCGATAATTCTCTTTCCGATCAGCTGCTGCTGTGATTCACACTCAGATACAGTGATATAAATACTCTGAGTGGTGCAGTGAGAGAAATATGGAAAAAGATGATCCGCTGTGGCAACTCCTAACGGGAGGAGCTGAAAGAAGAAGGAGAAGAAGAAGAAGAAGAAGTAAGAGTAACAACGCTAAAGCAGTTATGGCATTTGGAATACTATGGCTGTTCCCTGGACCATTATATTGTTACGAGTTAATTACAATCAGATGCATTACACTAATAAACAATATGCGGTTAGTTTCAGTGTATTTATAAAGCCACGTCATGAAAATAATGAGTAATCACACAGGAACAGTAGCACTGCTTTGACGCTGGGTGCCGCCAGTTTGCAAAACCGAGTGGAGAACTTGCGTACGACAAGGCATGAGGTACCGTGGAAAAGTGCGTGGCTTTACGCCAAGTGTAGGTTTTATACATCGCGATTTGAACGTGGAAAAGTTCTTACGCAACATTTCTGTGCGTATGTACCGTTTATACATGAGGCCCCTGGAGTGTAGTAGAGTCTGTTCCACCTGTTCTTTGATAATTTCAAAAATAGTTTCATCTATACCGGAGTCTAAAAGGGCCGCCAACATTGTAGTCCTAATTTCTTCCGATAAATCTTCAGTTCTCTCTGTGAAATACGTAATATTTTCGGCAAAATCCATTTCATCGACAGTAGTAATCATTTTTCTAATTAATTCTTGTGCTATCGATTCACCAATCAGTAACTAGAGGGCGTGTTAGAGCCCACCCTCTCAACTTTGACGAGTGAAAGTGACAGTTTTATTTCAAGTCGTATTTCATGATGGTTTGCAGGAATGTTACGGACAAAATGAAATTAATAAATAAGCAACAAAAAACATATTTCGTGACTTATTTATTTATTTATGCTCACATTTCACGGTACTTTTGTTTATTTATTTAATTTTGTCCGAAATATTCCTCCATAGCGGAAAGTCGGTACGGTATAACATCAGACGTCGCCACTGTATCTGATGGTGTTCAGCTCAGACTGGGCGTCCCCGTATGGGGAAAAGAGCACGTGACTGTGATATCTCTGCCAATTAGCAGCTACCCTCTAAAACACACGTAGCTCTGACCTCTCTCTCTCTCATAAAAGACAAATGTTACTCCTTAACAATCTCTAGATCGGGGTGCCCACACTTTTTTGACTTGCGAGCTACTTTTAAAATGACCAGGTCGAAATGATCTACCTACATTAAAATGCTATTTAAAAAAAAAATTACTTCTAAGAGTATACAGTTTTACTGCACCATACTTTTTGTTTTTACTTGAGTACATTTGTGAAGAAGAAACGCTACTCTTACTCGGCTACATTGGGCGACACTCGACTCGTTACTTTTTTTTCCATCAAATAAAGTCTGACTGACAATTTTCAATCTGTTCTGTGTAGCGGATGCTGTCAAGTTGCGCACACGCCTTCCATTGCGTCTCCAGCTCTGACGCGAGGTTTTGGATGTCCCCCAAATCAAGGCGCTGCAGCTTTGAGGACAGATGTTGCATTTTTCGTTTGAAAGCATTAACTGAGCTAATCATATTGACCACATGGTTTTCTCTTTTCCTTGCAGCTGTAAATTAAGCTCATTCAACATGTTGGTCAGATCGGGAAAAAATGCCAAGTCTAGCAGCCAATGATCGTTATTAAGTTGCTTGAATTCTGCATGTTTAATGACGAGGAGAAACTCCTTTTTCTCCAGCCAGGGGTCTTGAAATCTCAGCAGGAATTTCTCCCTAGCCATCTGCCTCAATGAAGTCATCTTTTATCATCTCTCCATCTTGGAAGGACTTCTTATGCGTAATGATGGAGTGACTCACCCAGGACGATGCTTCAGTGTGTCTGCCTTTGCTTTTGAATTCACCTGAGTGAAAAAATGACGGCTGTCTGATTAACTGCGATTTTAGTTCCCTCTCCTTTCTCTTTCTCAGATCGCTTTTCGGAAGGAAGTCAGTTTTGTAGTTTTTCTGAACAGTTCAGAAGTGCCTTTCCACATTTTCCTTCTTTGGAATAGCAATGCTAGATTGACAGATCAGACAAACGCACTTCGAATGCTAACTACATCACAGCCGGAGTTTTGCAGTAGGTCGCGCGTTTGATCGTGCCTGAGGGATGACCAGTGTGTTAGAAGAAAAGAGATCTCAGACTGGCCGCCCTGTATGTCAATCAAGTGGCAAACGCCATAGGGAGGATATATGACAGACTAATGTTAATTTTTTTTTTTTTAAATACAACACTGCCTTTGCAATCTATGCATTGGGCACCCCTGCTGTAGACTAAGACACAAATCAGCATCCTGTCCTCGCTGTCAGTGTGAGAAGTTATTTGTGGCATAGAACCAATTTTAAATAAATAATTGAGTCCCGAGAGCGTGCGGGCTCAGATTGGGTGCAGGTGTGTGCGTGATGGCACTGCTCCAGGGTTGATTGCGGTGCTTGGCCGATTGTGCAAAAGCTAGCAGAGCGATCAAGTGCCGCATTCACGCCTCTGAGTGGGTGAAGGGTCACATCTGCACCCAATCAAGCTAATGTAAGAGGAGCCTACACGGCTGAGAGGCACAGACAAGATGAAAGGAAAGAAAGAACAGAAAGAAAAAGAGAGACAGAGGTTAAAATGGATGGATGGATGATGTAGACAAAGACAAGACCGGGAGACGCCACGGTGCGGAGGAAATGAGAGGAGGCAGCTGGGAGGAGAGCCCATAGGACAGGCCCAGCCTGTGGTCCCACCAGGGCTCCAGACTGCACCTAATGCAAATGCGACCAAAAATAAATTTGGTGATTATCAATTCTGCTTAGTTCACCAGTGGCAAATGAAATCATTAAAACTTTAAAACAATTATATTGTAACAGCTGCAAAAGGCCGTTTTTTTTTTTGTTTTATTGTTGAGTGTATGTGCTGTTAACATACACTGTATTACAGGGGTGGGCAAAGCAAGTCCTGGAGGGCCGCAGTAGCTGAAGGTTTTTGTTCTAACCCAGTTGCTAAATTAGAAAACATCCATCCATCCATCCATTATCCAACCCACTATATCCTAACTACAGGGTCACTGAAGTCTGCTGGAGCCAATCCCAGCCAACACAGGGAGCAAGGCAGGAAACAAATCCCGGGCAGGGTGCCAGCCCACTGCAGGGCACACACACTAGGGATAATTTAGAATTGCCAATCCACCTAACCTGCATGTCTTTGGACTGTGGGAGGAAACCGACGCAGACACATGGAGAACATGCAAACCCAGGTCCCCTAACTGCAAGGCAGCAGGGCTACCCACTGCACCACCGTGCCTCCCAATTAAAAAACATTCCCTGCCAATAATTACATTTCATGGCTTGTTAGTTGTTTTAACTTTGCTATGTCAGGTCCTTCTCATATCCTTCATTTTTTTTTCCTTTCTAAGGATATTACCCAAATAATTTGAAGTCTAAAACGGAGGAGTAATTCTCAGTCCTTCACTTTTCTCTATAAATCCAATAGTGCATGATAAATACACACAGAGGTGTAAATGGTAACAAGCTAAATGGAGAAATGCTACTTTCCTTTCTTATTTGCATCTTACCACTAATAAGGAGCAATTAAAAACTGAGAATAAAGCTGTTTAAGACTAAAATAAGCAATAAGGGTTCAACATATTAACAAGCGAGACAACAAAAGTGAAGCAGTGTTACTTGAGCAATAAGGGTTTCTTATTAGGCCATTGGGTTGGAACAAAAACCTGCAGCCACTGCGGCCCTCCAGGACTGACTTGGCCCACCAATGCTATATCGCCAAAAGTATTGGGACGCCTGCCTTTACACACATATGAACTTTAATGACATCCCAATTCTTAATCCATAGGCTTTAATATGGAGTCGGCCCACCCTTTACAGCTCTAACAGCTTCAGCTCATCTGGGAAGGCTGACCTCATGGTGTAGGAGTGAGTGTGTTTATGGGGATTTGTGACCAGGAGAGCATTTGTGAGGTGAGGCAGTGATGTTGGACGAGAAGGTTTGGCTCGCTCGCAGGATCCGCTCGAATTCATCCCAAAGGTGTTTTGTCGTGTTGAGGTCAGGGTTCGCTCTGTGCAGGCCAGTCAAGTTCCTCCACACCAGACTCGCTCCTCCATTTCTTTACAGGCCTTGCTTTGTGCACTGGTGCCTGTGCCCAGTCATGTTGCCATCCCCAAACTGTCCCCACAAACTTGGGAGCATGAAATTGTCCAAAATGGCTTTGTATGCTGAAACATTAAGAGTTCCTTTCACTGGAACTAAAGGGGCCAAGCACAACCCCTGAAAAATGACCCCACACCATAATCCCCCCTCCAGCAAACTGTACACTTGGCACAAGGCAGACAGGCGAGTCCTGTTCTCCTGGCAAACTCAGACTTGTCTATCGGATCTCGTGATTCATTACTCCTTCGGACACGTCTGCACTGCTCTCGAGAGTCCAGTGGCGGTGGGCTTTACACCACTGCATTGCACTTGGCGATGCCAGGCTTGGATGGAGCTGCTTGGCCATGGAGACCCATTCATCCCATAAAGCTCTCTCTCTCTCTATGCTGCACTGTTTTTGAGGTTTTGGAAGTCTGTAGCTATCGACTCTGAAGAAAGTTGGCGACTTCTGCCCACCTCAGCATGTGCTGTCCCCGCTCTTTGATTTCATGCGGCCCACCACTTTGTGACTGAGTTGCTGTTGTTCCCAATTGCTTCCACTTTGTTATAATATCACTTACAGTTAACCGTGGAATATTCAGTAGCGAGGAAATTTCATGAATGGCATCCTATCATGGTACCACACTTGAATTCGCTGAGCTCCTGAGAGCGACCCATTCTGTCACAAATGTCTTTAGAAGCCAGCAGTCTGCATGCCGAGGGGCTCGAAGTTATACACCTGTGGCCATAGGAGTGATTGTAATGCCTAAATTCAATGATTTGGGGGTTTGGGGGTCCCAATACTTTTTTCAATATAGTATATGTGAGAGTATGGGTTTCCCTTGCATATCCCTGGGCCACTTAAAGGCTGCTTTATATCCCGTGCTGGGTGTGAGGGAGTCGTGGCAAAAATGATGTCAGTGGTGGAGACGCGCCTGTTTTTCTTTTTATTTTATTAAAGTCAAATAACATTCCATACAAATAACTCAAGTTTTACAAAAAAAAAAAGAGAGCTAGGCCAGCACTTTACTACTTTAAGCTAGTAAAAATAAGTAAATAGATAAATTAATACAGGAATAAAGATACATGGAGTAAAAGAGGGGAGAGAATTCACTTCCTCAGTTTAAATGCTTATTCTAAAATGTTATTGATCAGATCCTGCCAAGTTCTGAAAAAGTTTTGCACAGATCCGCTAAGTGTGAATTTGATTTTTTTACAGTTTCAAAGAGTGTATAACATCAGTTACCCACTGACTTAGAATAGGCGAGTGATCTTCCAGTCGAGCAAGATAAGTCAAGGGCAGTGGTGCCCTTGCGGTAGATCGCAAAGGTAGTGCAGGCAGATCGCGTTGCATTCAAAACATTTTTTTTTAAACGTTAGTCTATCACAGCGTTTCTCAACCTTTAAGTATTTGCGACCCGAATTTTCATAACAGTTTTAATTGCGCCCCCCCTAACGTTTTTTTGAAAGGAGCCCACTGATACCAATTTGTTCTTTTTTAATTAATGATATATCATAGATGCATATTTTATTATACCTACTTAACTTCTTATTGTCATTTATCTGACTCTATATTTATTTTTCTAGTATCAGAATGTAGTTTAAGTTAATTTGTTTTGGTTTCAATAGATGTATTTTTCATATTTCCGATTCTTGTTTTCTTTTTTTCACATCTTCGCGCACCCCTTTTTGTTACTTCGCGCCCCCCACAGGTTGAGAACCACTGCCGTGACGGTTAAGCAAACGTCTTTTTATGTTGCAGGTCGTAGTTTAGGACAAACGCCATATCATTCTAAAACTTATCTCAAAGTGTCATTTTCTTTTTCTGTGCATAATAAAAGTTTTAAACGATAAAAAAATGAACATACGTAACTATCCGAGAAATGTGCTTGCTTTTTAAAGCAAACCAACGAGTTTGAGAACCACTGGTCTATCATATATCCTCCCGATGGTGTTTGCCACTTGATTGACATTCAGGGCGGCCAGTCTGAGATCTCTTCTCTTCTAACACGCTGATCACCCGGCAGGCACGATCAAACGGGCGAGCTACTGCAAAACTCCGACTGTGATCTAGTTAGCCTTCCAGTTTATATCGACTAAAGAAGCGATTTAAAAAAAAAAATGTTTGGGGAGGGTATGGGCAGAATGTGGAATTAGAAGAGGATTTTTTTTTCCTCACAATGTCACAATCGAAGTGTGTTTGTCTGATCTGTCAATCTATTATTGCTATTCCGAAGAAGGAAAATGTGGAAAGGCACTTCCGAACTGTTCATAAAAACTACGAAACTGACTTACTTCCGAAAAGCGATCCGAGAAAGAGAAAGGAGAGGGAACTAAAATCGCAGTTAATCGGACAGCCGTCATTTTTCACATTTAGCTGAAGTCTGGGGCTCATGGGACAGTTTTTGAACTCACAGAGAAAAAGTACCCAAACATGAAGAAATGTGCTACCTCCTTGACTGCATAATTCGGTTTTATTTATTTATGCGAGTCAGCCTTTTCTCACATGAAGATTATTAAATCCAAATACTGTAGTGACCATAAATGTACTGAATTGTTATTGTGCGATAAGGGTTATTCAGTTATGCAAGGTACGACAACATATATTTTATGTATAAAGTATACTCCGTGTCTACGTGTATGTATGTATATATATATATATATATACTCAGCAAAAAAAGAAACTTCTTCTGACTTTCAACTGTTTTTACTTTCAGTAAACTTAATGTGTAAATATTTGTATGAACACTAAGAGAGTCAACACCATAAGACATAAACTAAAAATGTTTCACAATGTGTCCCTGAATGAAGGGAGGCTCAAAATCAAAAGTACCAGTCAGTCTGTGGTGTGGCCACCAGCTGCTTGAAGTACTGCAGTGCATCTCCTCCTCATGGACTGGACCAGATTTGTCAGTTCTTGCTGTGAGATGTTACCCCACTCTTCCACCAAGGCACCTGCAAGTTCCTGGACATTTCTGGGGGGAATGGCCCTAGCCCTCACCCTGCGATCCAACAGGTCCCAGACGTGCTCAATTCCTTCGACGATAAACACGAATCCGTCCATCACCCCTGGTGAGACAAAACCGTGACTCGTCAGTGAAGAGCACTTTTGCCACTCCTGTCTGGTCCAGTGAAGGTGGGTTTGTGCCCATAGGCGCGCTTGTTGCTGGTGATGTCTGGTAAGGACCTGCCTTACAACAGGCCTACAAGCCCTCAGTCCAGCCTCTCTCAGCCTATTGCGAACAGTCTGAGCACTGATGGAGGGATTGTGTGTTCCTGGTGTGACTCGGGCAGTTGTTGTGGCCATCCTGTACCTGTCACGCAGGTGTGATATTCGGATGTACCGATCCTGTGCAGGTGTTGTTACACGTGGTCTTCCACTGCGAGGATGATCAGCTGTCCTTCCTGTCTCCCTGTAGCGCTGTCTTAGGCGTCTCACAGTGCGGACATGGCAATTTATTCAGCAGTCCTCATGCCTCCCTGCAGCATGCCTAATGCACGTTCACGCAGATGAGCAGGGACCCTGGGCATCTTTCACAGTCGCTAGACAAGTCTCTTTAGTGTCCTGCGTTTTTAGAACTGTGACCTTAAATGCCTACTTTCTGTAAGCTGTTAAGGTCTTAACGACCATTCCACAGGTGCATGTTAATTAATTGATAATAGGGTTAATTGAACATGCATGGAAAACATTGTTTAAACCCTTTACAATGAAGATCTGTCAAGTTATTTGGATTTTTAAAACATTATTGTTGAAATACACAGTCCTGAAAAAGGGACGTTTTTTTTTTGCTGAGTATATATATATATATATATATATATATATATATATATATATATATATATATATATATATAATTTTTAATGTTGGTAGATCATTTCGACCTGGTAATTTTAAAAGTATCTCGCAAGCCGAAAAAGTGTGGGCACCCCTGGTCTAGGGAAAATATTGCGCCAGGGCCTGATTAAGACGAATTTGGGCCTGATGCTGCAGCGCAAAAAAGGCCTATTTTTTTCTCGGCATTGGCGCCTGTGCATTCGACACTCACCGTACATGCGCACTCAGACCGACCAAGGAGCCTTAATTGCTTGCGATGCAACCAGCCAGCCTTTATTGAACATGAATAATAATAACGACGTAGTATCGTAACAACTCGAGATTAACATCAAACTATGTAACATCAACATTCAATAGCAATTGTCTGAAAAGTGCACTTAATGCAGAAAACCTAATAATGAAATACACAAAATGTCGCAATTCTCTTACGAAACAGAGTAAGGAAAAATGAATTTGCAGAGACATTGGGTCAAAGTGACTCAGTTCAGGCTTTTGAGGGTAAATATTTGTCCACGATTTAAATTTCATAATAGACCAGAATCCTGTTGAGGACTTTATAAATTCTAAACATCCATGCCGGGCCCGCGGGCCGGCTTTTAGTTTTACCTTTACAGATAACCATTTATATAGCCATCGATTTTTACTGTGCAACTAACTTTCAAGGTGAAAAATGTAGTACGTGGCACTTACCGAACAATAATCAAGTGGCAAGAATCCCCAAGATATTGCAAAAAAAAACGCAGCTAAATTACTAAGTAAACTGTTTAGCGTAAAATCGATAGCATTACATTGAAATCTTCGGTTAACATTAAACACAACGACTTTATAGTTACGTCACAGCGCAAAGAACAATAGTAACTGTATAATAAGTTAAGCTGTGTCTAGGCGTCCGAAAGTCGGACTCCAAATTTCATTCTAGGAATTATTTTGAGGTTAATATTGCAAAGGAAAACTGTTCAGCTTCTGGAAAATTCTCGTCTGTTTTCATCTGGGCCTATTTCAGGAATGGGCCTAATGCTACAGCATCAACAGCACCCACCTTAATCCGGCCCTACACTGCGCTGTGCTGCCGAGGGGATGACCATGAAGTTCAACGAGACGCTGGTTACGCTTGTGAGTAACGAACGAATGGCTGAATATGACACAAACCGTTCATCAGAACAAAGGTGGGCGTGCAAAACATTTGAAATTCCTCTACCCATCATATAGATGCCCTGTTATGATGATATCACTGCCCCGTGGAATTCAGTTGTCCCTTCCGATTTCGTGCAGACACACTAAGGTCTTGTTTTCGCGCATCACTGCATGACGTTTCTCTTCTGATTTAACGCATACACCTCATGCAAAATGCCGGCCTGTCTGTCAGTAAACGTGTACGAGCAGCCGCCAGCCCGCAGTTTCGTCATACACAGCGATGTGATGAAGTCTGCGTTTTAAGGCTGCAGGCAGGGGCGGACTGGTCATTAGGGCATTTGGGCAATGCCCGCTGGGCTGCGGATTCTGGTCTGGTCATGGGCCGCCGTTTCATGAAATAAATCGTATGTGCTGGTTACTGTTTGACATTAAAAAGAATTTTCTAAACTACTAAACTTCTAAACTACTTATCTATCCGGTTCTGTGATGTATACAGTCCTATATAATATACCATATTAGGTCATCACGTTGTTTTAGTTTTCAGTGCACAACATTGCAGCGAAAAATGTCATCAAAACTGCGTTTTGCCGATTTCTGTTTCGATACCGCTACATTTCGGTTAGCATATACATTATTGCAATTTATTTGATCTCATATCTAGTATTTAAATTCTTCGGTAATAAAAATTAGTATAGATTATGTATTATGCATTTTATTGTTCCCTGGTCGTCGGCGTGAGCGATAATTAGTGGTTTTCAGCTGCGATTATTAGTATGACGAAATAAAGTTATAAAGCACAGGATAAGAATTTTTCATATTAGGACGGAACATTTATAATTTAACGTTAAATTAATGGAACATTTCAATCATGTGAGGTTTTCATTATAACCTCTGTTATTTCATTGTAAATGAGCAGTTTGATTATCGAGTTGAAAATAATTGTTTCATACCTGCAATCACTTACTTTGCTTTAGGCCGCCTAATCGCCTATATGGGTAATTATTTAGCATTGAATTAAGTGAAGTTCTGCTAAAAGCAGCGAACTGCGTAAGATACTAACCTACTAGGGTACTGGCACTTGGACATGACATTTGACATGTACTCTAATAACTTGTAAGCCGTGTTACTGGATTTTTATTTTTCATTAAATTTTATTTCTAAGCATGTCGTCAAATTTTAAATTGTGTCTAAACAACAGTGTATAGATTAAGTTGGGTAACAGTTTGGATAGAGTTCATATCATAGGCTTATAGCAAATATAGGGAGCCGCGTACTCATCGCAAGTTTTAAGAAAATTACAACGAATGATGGGCCAGTTTTGAGAGTTGCAGGTGTATTAATGTCGCTTTACCCGGCTGCTCTGTGATTGAAAATGGTATTGAAAAGTTAGTTGTTACTTCAGTCGTTCTGGCGGGCGCACAATATGTTGTGTTACCAATAAATTCTTCACCGGGAGCTCTTCAACAAAGAAACATGGAAAATAAGATTTAGTAAAAATAATAATTTAATAATAATTATAATGAATCATTTATTACTTGACACTTAAGAACTCTGTACAAAGGCTTTTTAAAAATAAATGTACTAATCCACTTTCACGCCATACGTGGTGCCTTGCTCTTAAACATTTACTCCGGTAATTTTTATCTGGGGAGAAAAAAATTCCACGGAAAAGGCGTTGCTGTGGAACTCAAATGTAACCTCCGGTATAATGAGTGCCGTGTGAATGAAATAGTTTAACTTCTATGGAAAAAAAAAATCCCTTGCCTGTCAGGACCAACCCTTTAAATTGGGGTGGGTGGGGGATCTCATATTTCAAAAGGGAAACAAATATTTATTTTTATGCACTTTAAGAGATGTTCTCGGTCAAATGTGAGCAAAATGTTTCTTTTTTTATTTTAAAAGTGGAAAAACAAGTATCGCTACTCCCTCAGATTCTGTTCAGTTATAAGTGTTTTGTTGGTTTTATTAGGCTAGCGGGCAGTGCCAACTTGCTTCACTCGCCAACCCCCGGGCGGGCGCTACACGCTAAGCACTTCACGGCTCTGCAGCTCGGCATATGTACAATTTACGCAGATTATTATTTTCATGGGAATTGTTACATATACGTAATAAAACTAAATATTTTACATTACAGTAAGTAATTAATCATATTAAAAAACAGTAAAACGGAATAAATTGAAAGAAAATTATGTTTCATGTTGCGTTAAGAGTTGTTCGTTGCGTAATGCGATTTCATTCTGTTTGGCTTTGAAATTAACACGCACATTCTTTTTAAACTTACACTTTTACTGTAAAACTTCAGTAAAAACAAAATTTGGAATTCACTTTTCGTCTATCGCATTGAATTTTGATTCTGTGTTTGGACTTTCATCGTGACAACGCAAACTGCCCGTGAGTGAATTTCGTTTCTTCCTCTCTAAGAAATAAACCGACTTTTTCGAATGTTTGTCCCTGTGATTTTGTTAATTGTTTTTGCAAAAGCTAACGGGAAACTGTCAACGTTTTAATGCGAATGGCATATCAAGATCTCCTTTGGTGTCTAATGTTAGATGGACTATATTACCTTTCTTGTCGCCTGTTAAAATTTTACATGTCAGAATTGTTCGACCAATTTTGAATGCAACTAATCTTGTTCAATTGCATAGCCCATCACTCAGACATAAATTACGCAATTACATTACGATACAACAGTGATTTGGCCGGTGGAAGACCAGACGGTGTTAACGGTTGTAGACATTATTCATAATATTGTAAGTTGATGTTTTCATCTTCTGCACCATCACCACCAACTGTTTCAGCAGAGTTTGTTGATACGCATTTAACCAATTTGCTGTGTATAACTTTTGCGTTAATTCATTTCACTTCATCATTTCTCAGTGCTAGGATTGTCCATTTACTCATTTCTTCTGTTGATAAACCTTCGAGATGAAATTCTTTGATAAGATTTGGACATAAGTCTTCTTTAATTGGGAACTTAAAGTGAGGAAAACATAATAATTTATAAGAGCTGAGTGCACAGGAACTGTGTCTGACAAAAGCTTTCACATCAATGAGAGGTGAGAGGACCGCGGGCGTGGGCCGTGAACCAGAAATGGTGGAGAGGAGGGCGGGACTTGAAAAAATCTCATGGCAATAGTCTCGTCTCGCAGGACTTGGAAATAATCTCTTGAAAAAAGTCTTGTCTGGTCCCTGGATTTTCTTTTATAATAGAGAGATACAGTAATCCCTCCTCGATCGCGGGGTTGCGTTCCAGAACCCCCCGCGATAGACGAAAATCCGCGAAGTAGAAACCATATGTTTGTGTAGTTATTTTTATATATTTTAAGCCCTTATAAACTCTCCCACACTGTTAACATTATTAGAGCCCTCTAGACACGAAATAACACCCTTTAGTCAAAAGTTTAAACTGTCCTCCATGACAAGACAGAGATGACAGTTCTTTCTCACAATTAAAATAATGCAAATAGATCTTCTTCTCTTCAGGAGCAGAGAATTTCAGAGAGAGAGAGAGATCGCTCGCAAAGAAAAGCAAACAATCAAAAAATCAATACTTGTGCTTTTAAGTTTGCCGCGGCATTTTTTAGAGGAGCGTCAGTATCTTCTAAGCAAACAGCCTCTGTGCAAACAGCCCTCTGCTCACATCTCCTCCGTCCAGGCAGAGAACGCCAGAGTGAGAGAGAGAGAGAGAGAGATTAAAGCAACAATCAAAAAATCAATACGTGTGCTTTTGTGCTTTTAAATATGCAATATTCAATTTAGACATGAATGCTGTCAAAACAAAACAATGCAATTCCAAATACACAGATATGACTTCTTCATTTGTCATTTTGTCACATGTCACTGTGTCACTTTATTCACAGGTCAAGTCACATGTCTGATGTGTTTTTTAGTTAGTCAGATGACTGGCACTGAGGTGTATGGAGGAGTGGAGCCCCTTAGGTTCTCTCTTCTGGAGTCATTTAAATGTTTGTCTGTCCGTCTTGTTCTGAACTTTGATTTCATGACATTAACGTCAGACTCACCGAGGTATGGAGACCCAAACAAAGAAGATGTTTTCAGAGCTGATTGGTGAAGATTCTTATAGTTCTCTGGCTCTACTAAGCTCCAGAAATGCTGTTGAGACTTTAACTGCACATTATTTTGAAGGTTTACTAATATATAATATATAAAATCCAATGTCTGTCTCTCTGTCTGTCTGTCTGCCTTTCACGAGAGAACGACTTAACAGATTAAGATCGGGTGTTTTTCTAGAATTTGCTTGAACATTCCAGTTGATTTTGTGACTTCTCTCATTTCACTATGTATCAGAGTTCGCTTGCAGTAGCAATTTATTTACGCGAATCCGAGAAACACACAGCGAGCCGAGGGCGGGGCTTTCCTCACTCACTCGGCATCTTTGGGGCGTGGTCCTTAACTCCGCTTAGATAGCGAATGAGAGAACAATTGAATTCAACTTTGTTTGATATTTAAAATAAAGTGTTACTTAGGTCTTGATGAGTTTGAGTCCAGATATTCTCTTAAGTGTCTGCCAAATTGAAAAGATAGACTGCAATTCAGATTGTGGATCGTGATTTTGTGTTAAAAGGATTGTGATGTGATTTTTTGGAAAGATCACCCACCCCTAATTTGACTAATCAAGTTTTCAGACATGCAGGTTAGGTGGATTGGTGATTCTAAATTGGCCCTAGTGTGTGCTTGGTGTGTGGGTGTGTGTGTCCTGCGGTGGGTTGGCACCCTGCCCAGGATTGGTTCCTGCCTTGTGCCCTTTGTTGGCTGGGATTGGCTCCAGCAGACCCCCATGACCCTGTGTTTGGATTCAGTGGGTTAGACAATGGATGGATGGAAGTTTTCAAATTTATGCAGGATTCATTAACCCTTTGGCGAGCTACTTGGAAAGGGCTGGCGAGCTACTGGTAGCCCACGAGTGACGTGTTGGAGACTCCTGGTCTAGTAGTTTGATGTTGGAGAGAAAAGAGGAGAGCTGTTTGTTTGTGTACCTGAGCCCGGCTCATTTACAGTTTCTAATTTATATGATAAAACTGAACCCGGCTCATTTATAGTTTCTAATCTATACTAATAAAAGGCAAAGCCCTCACTGACTGACTGACTCAATGACTCACTCATCACTAATTCTCTAACTTCCCGTGTAGGTAGAAGGCTAAAATTTGGCAGATTCATTCCTTACAGCTTACTTACAAAAGTTGGGCAGGTTTCATTTCGAAATTCTACGCGTAACGGTCATAACTGGAAGGTATTTTTCTCCATATAATGTAATGGAGTTGAGCTCGAAAGCCGTAGGGGGGGCGGAGTTTCGTGTGACATCATCACGCCTCCCACGTAATCACGTGAACTGACTGTCAACGCAGTGCGTAGAAAACCAGGGAGAGCTCCAAAAAGCGCTGAAGAAAACATGCATTATATAATTGAGAAAGCAGCGAAACAATAAGAAGTGAGCGAGTGACATATACTACCATATTCATGAGTGCTGCTACTTCGGAAACTAAGCACGGTGTAAACTTAAAGTTTAAATTAAGTTCATAGACAGGCTACCGCTGGTGTTTCACATGCCCACGGGTAATGCGGGATACAAGTTTAATGAGGGGACGCAGGATATAAACGAGAGTTTTGATCACTTTATAACTAAGTTAAAATTGCAGGTGAAGGGGTGTGCTTATGCAAATTCCGAGAGACTGTGTTTGTGGGGGATTGACGGTTATATGGGTGGGGGGAGTCACGTCATCATCTCCCCTCCCATTCATCTTATTTCGCTCTGAGCTGAGCTCCACAGCTAACGCAGTGTTACGACTTTGTGACGCTGCCACCAAATACTCACAGAAAAATCCACAAGTTAATACACACGCTGTCTCTATAGAGTTTCTCCACACTGAATCCTCCAGGCACTACTTACAAAAGGTCACATTGACAATCGTGTTACGTTATTTTTAAAAACTTTCCTTTTCTTAGCACAAGCACAGCTGAGAAGCTTCGAAGCACGTGCTCCATAAGCGCTAAAAATAATGCATTTAATCACACTTTGCATTACAAGCAAAGGGGAACTTCTGTCAATGCATGATTTCCTGGTACACCGATTACTTTGATCAGCGCATCCCTATTCATTTTACCCTCGCACCACCTTAGTTTGAGAAGAAGTATGAAAAAATATGAGGTTAACACAGAAAAACAGATCACCAATTCAAGCTTTATGAATAATCGATTCGCCATCAATAATTGTTTTGGTAAAGTCATACTCAGTGTAATCCTCCTTCCATTTTATAATTTTTCTGCCACTAGCCATGATTAAATGAACGGTAAAAAAGTAAGAACAAAGCGAGGGTGACTTATTTAGGCAGGTATATATATGACAGCAACACTCATGACAATGTCAATCATGTTACGTTATTATTAAAATGTTTCCTTTTCTTTTCATTACTTCTTTAACACACTACTTCTCCGCTTTCGGTGGGCGGTATTTTGCTATATATATATATATGAATGACCTCCAAAGAGCTGAGACGTTTGATATCGTGAAGCGTGTCTGCAAAACTGGGGTCTCCTGCCCAGCAAAAGTCGAGCAGCCAGCGCCCGCGCATAGCTGTGCCGGCCTTTGAGACGCTGATTGCGCTTCTGCCTTAAGTCAAAGTGAGCACTTTTAATTTTTTTCATCCTCCACCTGCGCTATAGCCCAGACAAGTGCAAACACGGGACCCCTTTTCTACACCACGGCAAACTAATATTAAGGCGATTAGCACTTTCTTTTGCACGTATACGATTATGAGGTTGTCAGCTCGGATTATGAGGACTGACAGTGTCATCACAGCCGATTAATGGCGGGGACGTCTCACCAGTCTACACAAGACCCACCGACTGTCCCCAACAGGCGATCATAACGTCAGCGAACACATCTCTCTATACTATATAAAAGAAAAAGGCAACTTTCCTTTCTTTACACCTTTTTTCCTTTTATCCCAAACCAAAGCCTTTCTCTCTTAACACTGCAGAGGACACAAAACTAATTTTCTTTAATTGCTTGTAATGCTGGTAAGGCACATTACCAGAGGCAGAAATTTGAACGTTCACAGAGAAAATGTAATTTCTATACCACAGCCGTCGTGCAGCGCCTTTCAAAAGGGATCTACTACCGAGAGATGATCCATATACATTTTAGCTGCTGTTAGTTCTACTTACCTGTTGTGTTACACAGTCTTTAAAATGTAGTTTACCCGCAACCACTCCAGTAGTGCTCAACGTACCTGTACTTCTTAAAACGTTAATGTTTTACTGTTTAATAACTTATAGACTATATTTTATTATTTTTCCCTTGCACTCAGTGACCAAAGCTATACACACACATATAGACACATACATATATATATATACACACACACACACGCATGCATACATACATACATACATATATATAATTTGTGTGTGTGTATGTATGTGTGTGTATATATAATGTAGATAGGTATGTATATATATATATATATATATATATGTGTATATGTAGATATGTACTGTATATAGATATGAAGATATGTAATGGTGTATATATATATGTATATATATATATATATATATATATATGTATATATGTATGTATGTATATGTATATATGTATATATATATATATATATATATATATATATATATATATATATATTGTCACACACGCTGTAGCATGGGAGGCAGCTAAAGGGCTCGAGTGAAGGCAGTTCTGAGCCATGCGGGATGTGGCAGAGCGCACTAACTCTCTTTCTCACTTCCCTGTAGACCTAACCGGGAGGTTCCACCTGTCTCTCTGGACGTCACTTCTGGGACCGAGCCAATGGAGACAGACCTTGCCAGCTCCGCCCCTGATGTCACATCCGGGACTAAACCAATGAAAGATGAACACGTGCCCATCCTTATGACCTCACTTCCTGTCTCCCCTTTAAAAGCCTTCCCTTTTCCCTTCTCTGTCAGTCTTGTTTTGGACTCTGTTGTAAGCACTTCAGTGCTGGTATTTGAAAGAAAACGACTTGCAGCCAGGATACCAAATTACATGGGTGGCTGCCCCAAACCTTTTCTGTCTTTGTCTCGTTTTGTGACAGTGGCGTAGTCGGCAGGATGGAGAAGTCCCAGAAGAGAAGGGGACAGGACCTGCAAAACACCCAGGTGGGAGCGTGCGGGGCCGAGTATTCAGGCGGGAGGGTGCCCGTGGTTGGCGAGACCGGTGCGGGCTCCGCTCCCAGCACGCAGAACTAGGCCATCTAGAGGCCAGGGGGTGTGCGGGTGGGGCTCACCAGTGGGCTGCCCTGGAGGGAGACAGAGGGACTCAGTATGCTCTCTTGGGGAGAGTGCCTGCCCCCAGTGAAACCACAGCCCCATTTACCACCTAGGGGTGCCCCAGACTGGCAGGTGAGTAAAATAACAAGTGGAGGTTGGACCCTGAGAGGCCGACCAGTAAACAAGCCTGGTCCTTATGGGCAAAGTATGGCAGTGGCTACGGCCCTTGGAAAACAAGCCCTACCAGGTCATTGAGCAGGTAGCTTGCTATCTGCTCCTGAAAGCACTTCCCAGGGCTTCACCCAGCCGGTCTGGGGCGCAGTTTAAGAACATGTCAGGGCTCATAGAGCTTCTGGAAACACAGAGGCGGCCTCACACTCTGGGAGAGCAGAACCGTCCTTCTGTCAAACTCAGCCGGGTATGTCCCAAGACCTAGCCCCTCCCTGTACACCCGGAGCTTGCATCGGCGTCCGGCCGCTGGGCGCAAAACCGCTTGGAGGCGAGGAGGAATGCAGGTGGAGGGAGGAGGGCTTGGTGTGCTCTGACAAACCCGTTGGCGGTCCCGCATACAGACGTGGTGATCGTTAACGGGTTTAAAACTTCCGCTCTGCTCGATTCCGGCAGCAACATTTCCATTGTTGCTACCGCGACAATGGCTAAAGTTCAAGACCAGTATAACCTGTGTCCACGGGGAAACCCGCTGGTACAGGACCGCCGCTTGTGTCATTAGCTACGGAGGGTCAGTCCAGAAAGTAACCGTGGCAATCCTTCCTGATCCTCCACACCCGGTGATACTAGGGCGGGACTGGTCTGAATTAAAAGCGGTGAGACACATACCACTCCGGGGTTAAGTTGGGCCTCGTTATGGGCGGAGATGAACCGTCTCAAGCTGCCTCCACGCCGTGTAATCAGCCGGCAGAGAGAGGAAGCAGCCGTCCTGGCTGGCGTGGCAACTCCGGGCGTCGCAGGCTGACCGTCATCCACCAGCGCCGGCGGGCGGGAGGAAACCACGCCCATTGAGGTCGGCGCTGACCCTCTCTCCGTGTTGCGGTTTCAATTTAAAAGCGCCGGCTTCTTTCAAAGGGAGCAATGGAATGACGACTCCCTGAAGTTTGTAAAAATGCAGTGGTCCTTGTCAATGGCCAGCGCACTAGTCAGTCGATGCCACAGGGCCCCTACTTTGTGCTAGATAATGACCTCCTTTACCGTGTAGCAATGCATGACGGGCAGGAGGCGAGGCTGCTGCTAGTGCAGCGTACCTTCCGGCGGCAGGTCTGCGAGCTAGCACGCCCACCTCCTAGGTGGCCACCTGGGCACCGAAAAAACTCTGGAGCGGATCAAGCTCCGGTTTTACTGGCCAGGAATTAATGAGGAGGTTCGTCGCTTTTGCGCTTCCTGCCGGAGTGTCAACTGCGACAGATTCCTAGGAGGGACCGTGCTCCTCTTGTTCCTATTCCATTGATTGGCGTTCCCTTCCACAGAATCGGGTCGACCTGGTGGGACCTCTAGAGCCCTCAGCCGAGGACACAAGTACATTTTAGTCCTCGTGGATTATGCTACGATACCCGAAGCTGTTCCGTTGCGCTCAGCTACCTCTAAAGCCATCGCGGGAATTACTAGGGGTATTGCGCGTGGGGATCCCCAAAGAAGTCTTGACAGACCAGGGGACCCCTTCACCTCGGAGCGTTCAAGGAGACTGCCAGATTACTGAAAATAAAGCATTTAAAACCTCGGTGTATCATCCTCAAACCCGGATTAGTAGAGAGGTTTAATCAAACTCTCAAGCAAATGCTGCGTAAGGTGGTCAGCGAGGATGGAAGGAACTGGGATCAGCTCCTCCCCCTCGTCCTTTTGCCTATCGGAAGTCCCACAAGCCTCCACGGGGTTCTCCCCTTTGAACTACTGTATGGGCGACAACCTCGGGGCATATTGGATATTTTGAAAGAAGGCTGGGAAGAAGAGGCTCTTCCCTCCACTAACATACTGGAGTATATCAGCGCAGTTCTGCGATAGATTTGGAAAGATTCGGCCTGTCCTTAAAAGTCACATGGAGGAGGCTCAAGCAGCACAGGCCGGTACTACAACGGCACGTCTCTTCGGGAGTTCCGCCCGGGAGATCGGGTCATGGTCCTAGTGCCTACCTCCCACTCTAAGTTGCTTGCCCACTGGCAGGGGCCCCTACGAAGTTAAGGAGAGGAAGGGACTGGTGGACTATTTGGTGAGTCAACCCAATCGTCGGCCAAAGGAGCGGGTATATCATGTGAACCTGCTGAAACCGTGGAAGGACAGGGACCCGATCCCTCCTCCGGCCAGCCCGCTCACTCTTCGCTCACACACACGACCTTAACTTTGGCACAGACTTGAGACCCAGGCAGCGGCAGGAGCTGGAAACAGTTATCCGGACCGTTCGAGAGGTAGTCAGTGAACACCCCGGAAGGACCTCTCTGATTGAGCACAACATTGTGACAGAGCCCGGGGTTGTTGTCCGAGAACGCCCGTACCGTCTTCCCGAGGCAAAAAAGGCTGAAGTGGAGCTTGAGATCAAGCGCATGCTGGAACTAGGTGTGATTGAGGAAAGTTATAGTCCCTGGTCCAGCCCCATTGTGCTCGTCGGTAAGCCTGGCGGAGTTGGAGGTTCTGCAATGACTTCCGTCGGCAACCAAGTCTCCCAATTTGATGCCTATCCAATGCCACGCGTGGGCGACCTCCTCGAGAGGCTTGGACAGGCTCAATACCTGACCACACTTGACATGACAAAGGGTACTGGCAGGTTCCTTTAACGGACTCCAGAAGGAAAAACGCGTTTAGTACCCCTAGCGGACACTGGCAGTATCGTGTCCTTCCATTTGGGTTACGGGGCTCCAGCAACCTTTCAGCGTCTGGTGGACAAAGTGCTTGACCTCATAACTCATACAGTGCTGCCTACCTAGATGGCGTGGTCATCTATTCCAGCACATGGAAGGAACACCTACAGCATGTCCAAGCGGTATTACGGACACTTGGTGAGGCGGGCTCGGATTAATCCCAAGAAATGTTTCTTTGGATTAAGCGAGGCCAAATATTTAGGCTACCTGGTGGGTCGGGTACCGTAAGGCCACAGTGCTCCAAAATTGATGCCATTCTGAAATGGCCCGTCCATGAACCAAGCGGCAGGTCCAAGCCTTTCGGGTTAGCGGGTACTACCGCCGGTTTGTACCCGGTTTTGGAGAAAGCGCGCCTTGACTGATTTAACAAAGAAGAGGGCCCGAACATTGTGGTATGGACTGCAAAACAGGCTGCATTTGGTGACTTGAAGAAGGCCCTTACGTCCGCACCTATTTTGATGGCACCTAACTTTTCTTTGCCTTTCATCCTCCAGGCGGACGCGGACACAGGCCTGGGAGCCGTGCTGAGCCAAAGTGTCGATGGTGTGAACACCCGTCATGTTCCTGAGCGGAAACTGTTGGACCGGGAGACCAGGTATGCGCGGTGGAGAGGAGGCTCTGGCGATTAAATGGGGATCACTCAGCTGAGGTACTACCTGTTGGGCGTGAGTTCACCCTTGTCACGGACCATGCACCTCTACAGTGGATGGCCCTGCACAAGGAGTCGAATCCGCGGGTCACCCGGTGGTTTCTTGACCTGCAGCCGTACAAGTTTTCGCTCGTTCATCGTCGGGTGCTCTCCATGCCAGCGCTGATGCTCTCTCTCGGGTTCCGACCTCTCGGTTAGGTCGCCCGACCCGGCGGGTCTGGGCTGAGGGGGGGCCTTGTCACACTGCAGCGCATGGGAGGCAGCTAAAGGGCTCGAGTGAAGGCAGTTCTGAGCCATGCGGGATGTGGCAGAGCGCACTAACTCTCTTTCTCACTTCCCTGTAGACCTAACCGGGAGGTTCCACCTGTCTCTCTGGGCGTCACTTCTGGGACCGAGCCAATGGAGACAGACCTTGCCAGCTCCGGCCCCCTGATGTCACATCCGGGACTAAACCAATGAAAATGAACACGTGCCCATCCTTATGACCTCACTTCCTGTCTCCCCTTTAAAAGCCTTCCCTTTTCCCTTCTGTGTCAGTCTTGTTTTGGACTCTGTTGTAAGCACTTCAGTGCTGGTATTTGAAAAGAAAGCGACTTGCAGCCAGGATACCAAATTACATGGGTGGCTGCCCCAAACCTTTTCTGTCTTTGTCTCGTTTTGTGATATATATATATATATATATATATATATATATATATATATATATATATATATATATATATATATATATATATATATATATATATATATATATATATATGTATATGTATATATATATATATATATATATATATATATATATATATATATATATATATATATATATATATATATATATATATATATATATATATATATATATATATATATATATATATATGTATATATATATGTATATATATATATATGTATATATATGTGTATATATATATATGTATATATATATATATATATATATATGTGTATATATATATATATATATATATGTGTATATATATATATATATATATATATATATATATATATATATATATATATATATATATATATATATATGTGTGTGTGTAGACTCAAACCCATTATGACAGCAGCAATCCAAGCTGTGAGAAAACAGTAAAAAGGAGGTGTGCCAGACGTCGTGGTACATTTTCTGATGCAGCTACCGAAAACAACTTCGCTAAATACACAAAATAATTACTTTGACAATCATGTTACATTATTTTTAAAATGTTTCCTTTTCTTTTTCATAACTTCTTTAAAACATGACATCATTTCTGAAGTGCGGGTATTTTGCTATATATATATATCACAGCGACACTCATAACAATGACAAAACAATTACATTGACAATCATGTTACGTTATTTTCAAAATGTTTCCTTTTGTTTCTCTTTCCTTCTTTAATACACTACTTCTCCGCTGCCAAGCATGGGTATTTTGCTATATATATATATATATATATATATATATATATATATATATATATATATATATATATATATATATATATATATATATATATATAGATAGATAGATATGAGAACAACACTCATATCAATGACAAAACAATTACTTTAACAATCATGTTACGTTATTTTTAAAATGTTTCCTTTTCTTTTTCATAACTTCTTTAACACACTACTTCTCCGCTGCGAAGCGCGGGTATTCTGCTAGTTTATATGATAAAACTGAACCCGGCTCATTTACAGTTTCCTTTGTTAAGAAGGAATTGCAATCACAAGGCAGGGCACTTACCCTTAGCTCTCATCAGTAAAATTAGCAAACACATGCTGTCAAGTGGACTTACGTCAGCAGTTCACAGCGTCCCGAATCCTTGTTGTTGTAGAGGGTTTTCTTTAATATTCTGCTGAAGTGCAGTGGGAACCAACACAATGCAAAGATGACCACCAAGCAGAAAACCGTCTTGGCCACTTCCCGTCTCTGGAGAATAAAGAGAAAGAATTATATTTTTACAGCGAAAGAAAATGGCTTGTAAAACACTGACATGGGGTGCTTTATAATGCCATCCAGCTCGCTGAAACCCTAAGCGGGCTCACGAATGTTACGTTATGATGCAGTCTGTGCCGGCCCAGGCCAAGAGTAAGTGGTGGTCAACCAACTTGACGTGATTTCAGGAAGGTTTAGCAAATGAATTAAATTGAAATTATGCAGTTATTGTGCTTGGTTCATTCCAAACATCTTGCAGGTGAGTGCAATAACAATATTACCATAAACAATCGGGAGTGGTCTCCCTTCGACTTTCTCGTATACTCAGATATGGGGATGGATATTTGAGGAGTAAACTGCAAAACAATTATTATATTTTTATATTATGTATATTAAAGAACTGTTGTGGAGTACAAAATTTGTACATTTTGGTTTATATTTCCCTTATATTTTATTAAAGACAAGACAACAGATGAACTACATTCAGGACAAATCAAAGCATGTCTTCTTCCCTGTTATACCTCACTTTTAAAACAGCTGTTCCAACAAAGAAAGGAAGACATACTGGTGGCTTAGGCTATCAATTACTTTAGAACCTTATAAATGATGGACATCTAATTATTTTACAGCCTGGGAAAGGAAGACCTGCCGATACCTCAGAGAACATAAAGTTTTATTGTTTGGGAAAACAGACAATGAATTTATTCAATCATCTTATTGACAGCTAGAAAATTGGAATAATCACATCTTGCAAAACCCCTGGTAGAATTTCAGAATAAATACACCTTGTCTGAGGAGCAATATAGTAAGGAAAGTAGGGAGAAAGAAGAAGAGACGAAGACATCGGAAGAGAACAGAGCGACGTCAACGTGCAGCTGTCTTCATCTGGTCATCAGAAAAGCATCTCATGAATAACTACGAGTGCTTGATCACAAGCCGCCTTCGACACTCATCCTTGTCATCTTTACTTTTTCATAAGCTTTTTCTAAAGACTATATACATATATCCAGACTTTACTATCAGTCCTATTTTCTATTATTCTTTGTTCTACTGGTATTATTATTCCTCTAATAAATACTTTGCTGTATTTAACTTTCTATGCTTTGTCTTAACTCTTTTAGGACAAATGTCGACTCAAGGGGTTGAGGGTGGATGTCAACATCCAGGGGCAGAGGGCAATATAAGTTGTAAACGTTGCTAAAACTCACCATTAATGTTATAGGTAGACCCTCTTTTGCTAGGAGACTCGTTGACTTGACATCGAATCCCTGCGTGTGTGTGAATAGTGGAGAGTAAATGGCATTTTGAATGACATCAACGTCAGGTGAGAGAGCGAAGCAAATGCGCAAAGCAAAATACTTTGTGTGTACCATTTATTTAATTTTTGCAGATTATTGCTGAATCCGGCTCTGACTTATCGAACTCCGATTTTGATGCAAGTGATCTGGAAATTGAACTCGAAAGTCAGGCACCTGCAACAGCTGATCGGTCCCCAGCTAATCGTGCACCTGATGTTCTTACGGCAGTATTCGTCCCGGGAGGACTACATGGACACTTACTGAACTCTGATTTTGATGCAAATGATCTGGAAATCGAAAATGAGAGCCAGGCACCTGCATCAGCTGATCGGTCCCCAGCTAATCGTAGTGATTAACATGCTCGTGTAGCTTACAGAAACAAGTTGCCCTGAGAGGACTACACAGACATAGATCCGTGGGAGGCAAGCTGGCAACTGGACTTTATCAAATGACAGGGATTCTAGGGGACACTATGGATTAGCAGCCCCTCGACTACTTCAGGTTGTGCTTTTCCAGAAGTCGCCTTTCAGCTTATGAGTGATGAGACCAACAGGTATGTAGTAAGTATTTGATTTCACATACTATTGAAGCTCATGGAACATAAAGCAGAAAGACATTTGTCATAAATAAATCATTTATGTTGATTTATGTGTGAAACTATTGCTTTGTGTACTTGTTTGAAAACAGAAGGTTTTAGAAGAATATTCAGCCTCATGGGACAAAACAAAAAAAAAAAATAATTAGCCCTAAAAGAATTTCTAGAGTGATTGAAGTAATAAGGTAGATTTCTTTGAGCACCTGGTGCAGCCTGGTTTATTAAGGCTGAGGGTGAGAACTCCACCCAATAGTAGGGAACAGTACATAAAGTAAGGCATTCTTGGATGATAAGTAGCCTATAGTTAAGAGCGCTGAGCCTTTGTATGTTTTAAATGTATTCTTGTAGATCAAAGGTAATATTAAGGTCTGAGATATCATTAAAACATTGTATGTTGTGCGTGCAGATAATAAGTCTCTTGAAGTTCTGAAAGATTGACAGGCTGTGTTATTCCTAAAGCACTTGTGTAATTTAAAGTGCTAGAGATTAACCAGCTGTGTGTGTGTCATTCATGGGGCACTGTTGTGGTTAGGGTTTGTGTGTATATGTATAGCTATGTTTGTGTGTGTTAATCTTAAAGTGCGACAGTAGACCAACCTGGTAACGAACTTGATGAGTACACTTACCCTTAAAGAAACTAGGTGGAGGGAAATAGCACAATAACACAAGAACCATCAACAACAAATAAAATCGAATTAATAATATATTGAACAATTTTTATAAAAATAAAGTTGAATCAATCAGACTCTGCAGCTGCAAGAATAAAACAATTGCCATGATAATTTTATTTTTTGGCGAACAATTCAGGTAAGTTACCACTTTCAGTAAGCAGAAGAGACTTTATTAATATTTGTAATGTAATACTTGGGCACAAAATTTCTTTACATAAAGCAAAAGCATTCTTAAATATGTACGTATTGCTATTTGAATGTCAAACAGAAAATTACGATAATCTCGAAAACCAGTCAGTCAGTCAGTCATTTTTCAACCCGCTATATCCTAACACAGGGTCACGGGGGTCTGCTGGAGCCAATCCCAGCCAACACAGGGCGCAAGGCAGGAAAAAAATCCCAGGCAGGGCACACACACATGCTAGGGACAATTTTTAGGATCGCCAATGCACCTAACCTGCATGTCTTTGGACTGTGGGAGGAAACCCACACAGACATGGGGAGAACATGCAGACTTCACACAGGGAGGACCCGGGAAGCGAACCCAGGTCTTTGAATGGTAGATTTCATCTTTTGATGATTAATACGAGATTTGCAATCCTTTCCGAAAAACATGTTTTTACTTTGTCAGTATAGGTTATCGAGTGTAGGTTGATTGGCAAAAATTGAAAACATTTTCCATTTAAAATTAAATCTACAGCAGAATAAAGTGGGCAGAAAGTGAAGGGGTCTGAATACTTTCTGAATCGGCTGTGCTCAGATATATCTTATGTGAGGTTTCTGAACTCTTTTTCGGACCCAAAATGGGATGACACGCCGAAGTGTGTCCCAAAGTGCGATCGCCGCATCTGTGGAAGATTGTTTGTCCATTGTCAGGGCAACTGCAGGTTCAGAGCGCTGCAGCGGAGCGTCCCAGAAGCAACTCCGAGCCAATCGTGGTCGTGCTGTAAGTGCCTGTCATCAATGGGTGATGCAGGGTCCAGGATTACTTGGCCACTAACCTGGCTACGACCATGCCTGCCTGACTGCTGTGTCTATGTCTGTGTATAGTAGAGTGGTAGATCCCACTACAATAAATAACCGGTCTGTTCCTGTTTCAAGCTGATTAAAGCTGGTTTTGCTAAAGTACTGAGACTCAGCTTCGTGTTTTGAGGTGCAAGATAGGGACTCACATGTGACACTTGGTATATGCCAGTTCTGATTTTTTCATATTGTAGTTATAGTAATTTTAAGGGAAAAAGTGTAAAATAATTTTCGGTGGTTTTGTGACAATGTTGGAAGGAAGCCCCTACCCTTTTGAAAGATCAAGCAAAGTAGCAAGTGAAAGTGTGAACCCTTGGGTTCCTTCGGTTTGCTCAGTCCCAGCCACACGGATGTCTTACCTGCCTCAGGTGTTCACTGAGGGCTATTCTCAGACTGCCATTCCTCCTGTTGAGCATCTCCACCGTCATCAGCGTGTAGAAGACGGCCGTGCACACCAGCGGCATGCAGAAGTAAAATCCAAACAGCCACCAGTCCTTCATACTGTCATAGAACTGTGATAAGGAAGAAAAAAGTTAAAGATGAACATAAGAAATCTGACAAAGGAGCATTCAGCACGTCTCCGTTAAGCTGTCCATTTATCTCATAGCTAAGCTGTCCCAACATCTCATCCTGATCCTTCTTGAAGGTTCTCTGTTTCAACTCCATGTCTCGGTAGTTTTCGGTGCACGTTATCAATCTACGTTATCAATGAGGATTTTGAAGACCTGGATGAGGTCCCCACGTAGTCTCCTTTCTTGAGACTAAAAACGTGTCATTCTTTGAAGTTGGGGTCCTGGGATGTCCCATGATGCACTTGGTTGCTCTCCTCTGCACAGCTTCGAGAGCTGCTATGTTTTTCTTGTATTGTGGTGACCAGAACTACACAAAGGACTCCAGATGGGGACTCACTAGTGTGTTATATCGTCTGAGCATAACGTCCCTTGACTTAGGTTGAACAGTTTTTTTATGATACGAGGGATGTTCAAAAAGTTTCCGCACTTTATTTTAACTCTATTTATTAAGAATTTCAAAATCTACATAGTCCCCTTCGTTTGCAATGCAATTTTCCCAGCGTCATACCAACATTTTAATGCCCAAATACTAACACCTCCCGCCTTTTCCAACGAAAATATAAAAGTGAGGAAACTTTCTGAACATCCCTCGTATAACTTAACACTTATTTGCCTTTTAAATGGCTTCCATAAATTGCTTAGTCAATGAAAATGTTGCATCAACATAAACCCCTAAATCCTTCTCAGAAGTCTCTTCCCGTAGCTCAGCGTCTCTCATCTTCTATTTATAAAGGACATTCCTTTTTGCCCACGTGTAGCATTTTGCACTTTTCTACACTAAACTCCATTTTCCGAGTGTTTGCCCAGTTCTGACGCTCATCCAGGTCTTTTTTGAATTCTTTTTGCTGCCTCCTCAGCCTCTGCCATCCCTCCAATTTTAGTATCATCTGCAAATTTGACAAGTTTACTAACTACACCAGAATCAATGTCATTAATATAAATCACAGAAAGTAAAGGAGGGTCCTTGGGCAAGACCCCCTGATGACCTCTTCTCTGTACTCGTTGTCTCCTGCCAGTTAACCAGCTAGAGGTCCAGTATTGTAGGAAATCTCTGATGCCTACACCTTGCCTACAATATGCTGTTGTTTGCTTTTTGAAAGTTCTAACATTTGCACCTTTCTAAACTCCCATCCTTTAATGAATGTTTTACAGTGCCTTACATCAAATAACCAGTCCTGGGAATGTCCTCCACCTACAGCCTCCAAATCCTGCAGCTGAAAAACACCCCCACAGCATGATGCTGCCACCGCCATGCTTCACTGTGGGGACTGTATTGGACAAGTGATGAGCAGTGCCTGGTGGTCTCCACACATACCGCTTAGAATTAAGGCCAAAAAGTTCTATCTTGGTCTCATCAGACCAGAGAATCTTATTTCTCACCATCTCAGAGTCCTTCAGGTGTCTTTTAGCAAACTCCATGGGGGCTGTCATGTGTCTTGCCTCTCCTCAGTGTGTAGAGACAACCAGGCACTGCTCATCACTTGTCCAATACAGTCCCCACAGTGAAGCATGGCGGTGGCAGCATCATGCTGTGGGGGTGTTTTCAGCTGCAGGGACAGGACGACTGGTTGCAATCGAGGGAAAGATGAATGTGGCCAAGTACAGAGATATCCTGGACAAAAACCTTCTCCAGAGTGCTAAGGACCTTAGACTGGGCCAAAGGTTTACCTTCCAACAAGACAGTGACCCTAAGCACACAGCTAAAATAACGAAGGAGTGCCTTCACAACAACTCTGTGACTGTTCTTGAATGGCCCAGCCAGAGCCCTGACTTAAACCCAATTGAGCATCTCTGGAGAGACCTAAAAATGGCTGTCCACCAACGTTTACCATCCAACCTGAAAGAACTGGAGAGGATCTGCAAGGAGGAATGGCAGAGGATCCCCAAACCCAGGTGTGAAAAACTTGTTGCATCTTTCCCAAGAAGATTCATGGCTGTATGAGCTTAAAAGGGGGCTTCTACTAAATACTGAGCAAAGGGTCTGAATACTTAGGACCAGGTGATATTTCAGTTTGTCTTTTTTAATAAATCTGCAACAATTTCAAAAATTCTTTTTTTTGTCTGTCAATATGGGGTGCTGTGTGTACATTAATGAGGAAAAAATTTAATTTAAATGATTTTAGCAAATGGCTGCAATATAACAAAGAGTGAAAAATTGAAGGGGGTCTGAATACTTTCTGTACCCACTGTATATATATATATATATTGTGGTGGACACCATATATTGTGGTGGACAGCCTGGCCGGGATGCCCCTTTGATAATGGATTCGGGGGAGCAGTCATGGGATACACACTACGTCCCCCGGGACACTTGGTGTGTTACACCAGAGTTTATCCCTGTTGAACTCTGTGGCTACCACCAGGGGGAGCTGCACAGCTTCCTGAGCCCATGTGGACTGTAATGCCACCACACCCGCAAGTGCAGCCTTAATTAGGTTAATTATCACCTGAAGCACTTCCGGGTGGGCTATAAAAGGAGCTTGCAGCCACTACTTAGCGCGCCAGAGTCAGGAGGAGGATGACGATGCTGCCTGGGAAGAGTGGAGAAAGAATAGTCTGGTTTTTGGGTGTTTTCTTTTGTGTGTGTTTTGGGGATCGTGTAGGACCTGTGGGACATGGGGAAGATGTGCCCCACGGCTGAAGAACAGAAAGAATAAATATTTTTGTTTACTTTTACCTGTGCCTCCATTGTCAGTCAGTGTCGGGTCGATACCTATATAGCGCCTTTGCCACAATATATATATTTATATGTGTATAGTCAGTCAGTCAGTTATTATCCAACCCGCTATATCCTAACACTGGGTCATGGGGGTCAATCCCAGCCAACACAGGGCACAAGGCAGGAGACAAATCCCTAGGCAGGGCACCAGCCCACCACAGTATATGTGTGTATGTATGTGTGTATATATATATATATATATATATATATATATATATATATATATATATATATATATATATATATATATATATATATATATTTATATAATGTATATATGTGTGTGTATATGTGTATATATATATATATATATATATATATATATAAATCACGAGCAGGCAAATTATGACAGGAAAGGGTGAGGGTAAACCATCCACACAAGACTTCACAGCAGGCACCTACCTTCATGAATGAGGACTGGGCATTCAGCATACATATGTGGTAATCACGCCCTCGGTATTCAATGGAGATGATGTCAAAGCCTACGGCCTCTGGAACTGCAAGCAGGATGGACAAGACCCAAATGGAAATGATCTTGATGGCCGTGAAGACGGGAATGCCCACTCCCTGGACGCGACTCCAAGAAGCAACAGCCTTATACCTAGAAGAGTGGACAGCAGACAGTTGAGTTTTACGTCACCTAAATGAGGTTCTCATGGATGCAAAAGTCAAGTTAAGTCAATTGTCATGTGTATGTGCAGTAATTGAGTTCTTTCTTGCATGTTTTCTGTTAGGGTTCCTCCTCTGGCTGGGGTCCATGTTCTTGTTTTTTGTTCACTTTTGGGTCATTGGTTCATGCTCATGTTACTATTCATGTGTTATGTGCTGTGGCTGGGTGTGAGAATGAGCAGCCATGCCACCTGCACTCCAGAACAGGTCACCCACCTGAAGCCAAGCCTGTCTGGGCCTGGCCAGTACTTGAATGGGAGACCATCTAGGAAAGGCCTGGTTGCTGCTGATGAAGCCAGCAGAGGGCACTTAATCTGTGGTCTGAATGCGGATCCCAATGCCATCAATGCAGTAACGGGGACACCGTGTTGTAAAAATGGCGCCGTCTTTCAGATGAGACGTAAAACCGAGGTCCCAATTCTCTGTGGACATAATAGATCCCTGGCCGTCCTTTGTAAAGGCTGGGGGTGTATCACGAAGTCCTGGGTAAATTGCCCTACACAGCTTAGTCATTCTGGCTCCCTAATTATTCCCTCGCTTTAACTGGCTATCTCTCTCTCACAACTTCACTACCTAATAGCTCATGTGCAGTGAATGTATTGGCACACAAATGGCTGCCGTCACATGACCCTGGTGGATGCTGCACATTGGTGGTGGTTAAAATGGCTCACCCATCACTGAAGCGCTTTGAATAGTGAGAAAAACACTATAGCAGGGGTGCCCACACTTTTACGGCTTGCAAGCTACTTTTAAAATGACCACTTCAAAATCATCTACCTACATTAAAAATGCTATATACAGTATATGTGTATATATATATATATATATATATATATATATATATATATATATATATATATATATATGTCTGCAGCTGGAGATCCACAAAGGGGAGAAAATGAATCACGTATCATAAAGTAGTTTTTATTCCTGAGCTTTCAACCCCTGCATATGCTGGATTTATGTCCAAATGTCTGTTGATGGCGTTCTCATTTGATAACCAGGATTCAGCCAGCTCTCTTGGCTTTAAATTTTACTTGTACATTGTTCCAATTAAATGTATGTCCATTTGATTTAGTATGCGTATAGAGAACGCCATCAACAGACACTTGGACATAAATCCAGCATATGCAAACTTAATAAGAACTTATTCATAATAAACAAGACTTTACACCCAATACCCCCGACCACACGGACTTAGCCACACCCTCCCCACCCCCCTCCATGTAATTTATTGCTATATATTGCCTTTGATTCTTGTAAGTCTAAGCATTATCCTCTGATGAAGACCCCTGGTAGGGGTTGAAAGCTCAGGAATAAAACTACTTTATGATACGTGATTCATTTTCTCCCTTTGTGGATCTCCAGCTGCAGATATGCAAACCGTATCACAGACCTTCTCTTCCATATATATATATATATATATATATATATATATATATATATATATATATATATATATATATATACACTGAGTATCAGAGGTGGGTAGTAACATTTTACAGTTACATTTACTTGAGTAACTTTTTAAAAGATTTGTACTTCTAAGAGTAGTTTTACTGCACCATACTTTTTACTTTTACTTGAGTACATTTGTGAAGAAGAAACGCTACTCCTACTCGGCTACATTGGGCGACACTCGACTCGTTACTTTTTTTTCCATCAGATAAAGTCTGACAGACAATTTTCAATCTGCTCTGTGTAGCGGATGCTGTCAAGTTGCGCACACGCCTTCCATTGCGTCTCCAGCTCCGACGCGAGGTTTTGGATGTCCCCCAAATCAAGGCGCTGCAGCTTTGAGGACAGATGTTGCATTTTTCGTTTGAAAGCATTAACTGAGCTAATCATATTGACCACATGGTTTTCTCTTTTCCTGGCAGCTGTAAATTAAGCTCATTCAACATGTTGGTCAGATCGGGAAAAAAAATGCCAAGTCTAGCAGCCAATGATCGTTATTAAGTCGCTTGCATTCTGCATGTTTAATGACGAGGAGAAACTCCTTTTTCTCCAGCCAGGGGTCTTGAAATCTCAGCAGGAATTTCTCCCTAGCCATCTGCCTCAATGAAGTCATCTTTTATCATCTCTCCATCTTGGAAGGACTTCTTAATGATCGAGTGACTCACCCAGGACGATGCTTCAGTGCGTCTGCCTTTGCTTTTGAATTCACCTTAGTGAAAAAATGACGGCTGTCTGATTAACTGCGATTTTAGTTCCCTCTCCTTTCTCTTTCTCAGATCGCTTTTCGGAAGGTAGTCAGTTTTGTAGTTTTTATGAACAGTTCGAAAGTGCCTTTCCACGTTTTCCTTCTTTGGAATAGCAATGATAGATTGACAGATCAGACAAATGCACTTCGATTGTGACATTGTGAGAAAAAAAAAAAATCCTCTTCCAGTTCCACATCCAGTCCACAACCAACAATTTTTTTTTTTAAATCCCTACTTTAGTCAATATAAATTGAAAGGCTAACTAGATCACTAAAGGCGCTTTTCCACTGCATAGTACGGCACAGCACGGTTCAGTACAGCTCACCTTGGTTCGGCTCAGTTCGGCTCGGTTTGCGTTTCGACTGCAGTATAGTACCGCTTTAGAGTGGGCGGGATTATTCACGTGTCGTTAGAGTTGCGCCGCCTACTGCCGTGACACCGTGGAACTTTTACAACAACACGCAGACAACGACAACACTTTAGCTCGACGACGCGCAAGGGTAAGCATCTAAAAAAAGCACATCACTAGCTAACTTTTCACTGTTGCAAAGCATAAAATGAACTTAACTGCCAGTGTAACATTAAAATGCTGATTCTGTATATTACAGATCTTCCACATTTTGCAAAAAAGTCGCCGCAACAGACCATCTGTATGGACATTTAACCGTGCTTCAGAGTGGTGGGATGTGATTGTTCCCGGTTTTACAAACACTCGGTGGCTGGAGAACTTTCGAATGTCTGAAGAAACATTCATCCACTTATGCAACAAACTGCGTCCAGCGATGGAGAGACGGGACACAAACTTCCGCGTGTATAAAGAAAAGAATAGCCAGTGACGCAGTAATGACGATTTTCTCCGGCCAATCAGTGACCAGCAGTTTACATGTCACGTTTTGGTAACGGTTCGGCGCGCTTGGAACCTCGACTGAGGTGGTGCTAAAAAAAGGACCAGGTACCAGGTACTGTTCCCAGTGGAAAACCCCCCAAAAGTGTGCTGAACTGAACCGTGTCGTGCCGTACTATGCAGTGGAAAAGCGCCATTAGATAGCCGGGGTTTTGCAGTAGCTCGCGCGTGTGCTCGTGCGTGCGGGATGACCAGTGTGTTAAAAGAAAAGAGATCTCAGACTGGCTGCCCTGTATGTCAATCAAGTGGCAAATGCCATCGGGAGGATATATGATACACTAACATTTAATTTTTTTTTTTAATGCAACGCGATCTACCTGCACTACCTTTCCGATCTACCGGTCGATCGCGATCAACATATTGGGCACCCCTGCAATATAAAAATGAATTATCATTATTATTAATAATGACAGCTGAGCATGCAGTAAGGAAATTTTCAGGCGCCAACTCGGTCATCCCTTTTATTATCCAAAGACAGCAAAATAAACAGAAATAAACAAAAACAATTCTCGTTGGTGTGCGTCCCTTTAGCGGGAATTTTAGAATAAACAGTCTCTGCTAGCGGAGCTCCTTCCGGCTGGTTGCTCTTGACAGTAAATGACGCCTCTTTCTGGGATGCTGGGGATTTTATGGTGGCTGGACCAGAAGGGGTGGAGTTAAATGCCTTCACTAGGTGGCTTCTCACTAATGTGGGAAAGGAAAGAGTGTGATAGTGTGAGCAGCAGTGCCCCCTATCGACTCAGTTGGTTATTACATAAAAGTTTGCAATAATTGTTCAAACAAAATCAGGCAGGTGCATAAATTTGGGCACCACAAAAAAGAAATGAAATCAATATTTAGTAGATCCGCCTTTTGCAGAAATTCCAGCCTCTAAACGCTTCCTGTAGGTTCCAATGAAAGTCTGGATGGTGGTTGAAGGTATTTTGGACCATTCCTCTTTACAAAACATCTCTAGTTCATTCAGGTTTGATGGCTTCCGAGCATGGACAGCTCTCTTTAACTCACACCACAGATTTTCAATTATATTCAGGTCTGGGGACTGAGATGGCCATTCCAGAACGTTGTACTTGTTCCTCTGCATGAATGCCTTAGTGGATTTTGGGCAGTGTTTCGGTCGTTGTCTTGTTGAAAGATCCAGCCCCGGCGCAGCTTCAGCTTTGTCACTTTGATTCCTGGACATTGGTCTCCAGAACCTGCTGATACTGAGTGGAATCCATGCGTCCCTCAACTTTGACAAGATTCCCAGTCCCTGCACTGGCCACACAGCCCCACAGCATGATGGAACCACCACCATATTTTACTGTAGGTAGCAGGTGTTTTCTTGGAATGCTGTGTTCTTTTTCCTCCATGCATAACGCCCCTTGTTATGCCCAAATAACTCCATTTTAGTTTCATCAGTCCACAGCACCTTATTCCAAAATGAAGCTGGCTTGTCCAAATGTGCTTGAGCAGACCTCAAGCGGCTGGCTCTGTTTGTGCTTCCTCTTCATCACTCTCGCATACAGCATCTCCTTGTGTAAAGTCGCAATGGTTGAACGATGCACAGTGACTCCATCTGCTGCAAGATGATGTTGTAGGTCTTTGGTGCTGGTCTGTGGGTTGACTCTGACTGTTCTCACCATTCGTCTCTTCTGTCTATCCGAAATCTTTCTTGGTCTGCCACTTCGAGCCTTAACTTGAACTGAGCCTGTGGTCTTCCATTTCCTCAATATGTTCCTAACTGTGGAAACAGACAGCTTCAATCTCTGGGACAGCTTTCTGTATCCTTCCCCTAAACCATGATGGTGAACAATCTTTGTCTTCAGGTCATTTGAGAGTTGTTTTGTGACCCCCATGTTGCTACTCTTCAGAGAAAATTTAAGGAGGAGGGAAACTTACAATTGACCCCCTTAAATACTCAGATTCACCTGTGTATGTAGGTCAGGGGTCACTGAGCTTACCAAGCCAATTGGAGTTCCAATAATTAGTTCTAAAAGTTTGGGAATCAATAAAATGACAACGGTGCCCAAATTTCTGCACCTGCCTGATTTTGTTTGAACAATTATTGCACACTTTCTGTAAATCCAATAAACTTCATTTCACTTCTCAAATATCACTGTGTGTGTCTCCTATATGATATATTTAACTGACATTTTTTATCGTAACAACCAACGATTTATACAGGAAAATAATGACTATTAACAAGGTTGCCCAAACTTTTGCATCCCACTGTACCTCGACTGAGCCTGCGAGGAGGTCCTCCAACGCACATACGTGACACTGCGTTGTGCACTCTGCCAAGTGTTTTGATAGTGGATCCCCCCAAGTGGCAGGGCCACCTGCCAGTCACCACCAGGAACTGCAATCTGTCTTATAAATCTGGAGGATCTCCCTCAGTTCCTGGTGGTTCATTTTCAAATGCACTAGGTAGCTGGTGAATGTTCTACTGCGCTTTTGTGATTTATTTTTTTTGGTGATTTTTCTGGATCTGCGGTGGGTTGGTGCTCTGCCTGGTTTTTGTGTCCTGCCTTGCGCCCTGTGTTGGCTGGGATTGGCTCCAGCAGACCCCCGTGACCCAGTAGTTAGGATACAGTGGGTTGGATAATGGATGGATGGATCAATTTTTCTGGATTCCTGACCTTTGTTGCTGTTTTTTCTGATCATTCTTTGGATTCTGTATTGACTTCTGCAGGCATTGTTTGCCTCTTTGGAATTTCACATTGTGACAGAGCTTTTGTGAAATGAACCAGTTCTGCATTTGCCCCAATTACTAGCCAGGGTCTGATGGTGATTTCCCCCTCTTTTTGGAAGTGCTTTTTGGGACTTTCAGGTCATGACATCTCTTTATTAGAAGAGTTGACAATGCAATAAAACACAAAAATAAATAACTAAATAAAAAGCAGACATATCATGTAGCATGTCTGCTGTGTTTCAGCCAAGGTTCCTCCCCTGGAGTTCAGTTCTTGTTTTATGTTATTTTGGCATTATTTATTTATGCTAATGCTACCTTTGTTAATTATCTGCTTTGCTCTCCATGCCTGTGGTATGTTCCATGTGCTTTGAGGGCGGTACCTCGAGAAGCAGGGCCAACTACGTCCATCATGGATAAAGGACCGCCTCCCAGCCCTGTAAAGGCTGCTGGGAGTTGAAGTCCAGGGTGGTTCATTTGGTGGATTTTGATGGGTCTCGTAAGTACTATGCGAAAGCACTATATAAATTATTATTAGTTATTATGAATAGTATTATTATTATTTTTGTATTATTTTATTTTATTTTTATTATTATTATCGGCCTAAGAGAAGATTTATCGATGTGGTGAGAAAGGAGGTGATGGGTGTAACAGAGCATGATGCAGATCACATGAAGATATGGAAAAAGATGATCTGCTGTGGCAACCCCTAACAGGAGCAGCCGAAAGAAGAAGATTATTATATCAGTTAGTCATTTTCCAACTTCCTATATCCTAACACAGGCTCACAGGGGTCTGCCGGAGACAATTCCAGCCAGCGCAGGGCACAGGGCAGGAACAAACCCTGGGCAGCGTGCCATCCCACCGCAGGGTACACACACACACCAAGCACACACTAGGGACAACTTAGGATCGCCAATGCTCCTAACCTGCATGTCTTTGGACTGTGGGAGGAAACCGGAGCACCCGGAAGAAACCCATGCAGACACGGGGAGAACATACAAACTCCACGCAGGGATGACCCGGGAAGTGAACCAAGGTCTACTGACTAAGAGGCAGCAGCGCTACCAATGCACCACCGCGCCACCCTTAAGATGATTATTATTATTATGTATTCTTGGATTTGTTTTCTCTGGTTTTTGTCTTATTTTGCTCTGCATCTTGGATCGTTCTTGTGGATTTTGGTTTGGGACATCTGTGTTGCATTGCTTTTAGCCAAGTCCTTTCTTGGTCATTTTTTTGCTATTTTTGCACTTTTGTTGCATTTTTTCCTTTTCTACATTTGCATTTATTTGCTTAGCAGGGTCTTTTTTGTAACATGATTTACAGAGTAGGTCAACATAATCGAGTAACATCAGTCGATGGACTGTTTTCAACACGTGTAGCAGGACAATTTTCAAAACTTCATCACCATAGATGAAGCACTATAAAGGTGGCATAGCAATAATATGATCAATTTACGAATAAGACAGAACCAGGATTGACAAGGCAAGGGCAGTTTTCCACAGTCTGGGCTTCTAGGGACCTCTTCAGTTCCAAAGTGATGTTAGTCCTGCTCTATGGAGCTGAGATATGGAGGTCCACTGAAACCACCACTAAAACGGTGCAGACATTTATTATCAGCTGTGTGAGAAGATTGCTCTGGATTTGCTGGCCTGATACCATCAGCAACCAAAAACCTGTGCAGAGGACAGGACAAGAGCTGGTAGAGGAAGAGACTCTCCAGTGACGTAGGAGGTGGATAGGCCACATCCTCCATAAGTCTCAAGCATCACAAAGCAAAGGAATCCACAGGGGAGGAGGAAAAGATGCCATCCAAGAGACCCCTGGCAATCGGGACCTGGAAGCAGATGCCAAGAAGATAGACTATGCCTGGGTGTGGAGAGCACTTGTCAGTGGCCTATGCCCTAAGAGGTCCACCAGGCAAAAGCAAAGTAAGTAAGCCTCATGACCTGATGACCAGTACCCATCTCCATAGACACGCAACACCGGTGCCAACTTAAGGCCATCACATCATTATTCTTCACGCCAAGAACCAGACACACATGGAATAAATGAGCCAGCAGTGTGGTAGAGAGCAGGGACCTTCACATCTTGACTTGATGGTAATTTGGACAATTGAAGTGAATAGGATGGACAAGCTTGTTTGGGCTGAATGGCCTGCACTTGTCACAATTGTCTAATGCTCACTTTGCCCTCTTGGGACCCTTAGATGTCTGTGCAGGCCCTTCCTGCTCTTTTCATATTCCATGAACTGTAAGTCTGCAAAATTCTACCGCAGAATGCTTGCTCTGCATGGCGCTATATGGGACATTCCCCCTAAAAGGCTCTCGTTCAATAACCAGTATGGGATGATGGCCTCGAAATGCACTTTTGTGTTTGCAGATTTTTTTCAATGCCAAATATATTTTTAAGAGTTTTCTTTCCATATTTCCTAACAGATTGGCATCTTGGCCCACAAAAAGGTGGAGATGTTCCCAGATAAGTGCGCTTTGAGGTCTCCTGGATCAAAAGCTGGGCTCTGTTTCAAGTGATGGCAGAAGTACAACGAGAGAACAACTGGAGCCGTAAGTCGCTTCCGTTCAGATAGTCATCAGCATTCTGTTGTAAGTGCTCGCTTTTTAAGAGTCTCCCGGGACTCTCCACCCACCAACAACCTCCCCAGTTCAAAAGTTTATCCTGCATCCTGGTAAGATGGGTGACCTCCTGCCATGCAGCACACCCTTACTCTACCAGGACTGACATTCTTTGTGAGATCCGCCGGCAGAGAGGAGCGGGGCACTATCCTCACATCTCCTCTATGATCTCACACATCAGACCTGCAGCTCAGAGTTCCTTTTGTGCCATTAAATGCCCGCCAGGCACTCGCAGTGCAAAGCCCACCATCTATCAGGAGTTGAAGGAGACACAAATGGATTGTGCAGCTGTTGGGTTTTGTGGAAAGCATTCGAGTCTAAATTGGTAGATAATGCCACGCTCCACCGTTAAACCCGTAGCTGCCTGTGGTGGTGATGACTGCTGATTTTTGTAACGGGAACTGTAAGGCAAAGATAAAACAGTGCCATCGATTTGTGTCACTATGGCATAATTATGTTGTCAGATTGGTGAACCTGAGGGGGGAAAAGACTTTTTAGTCATTGGCCCATTTGTGGCGATGGATTGCAGTGGTTTATGGTGGAGGATTAAATCTTCAAGTGGAGACACAGCCGCCTTCACTTTCTTCACACTTTATAGTTCTTGAAGATTCCATTTAAAATGGATACATTTGCCAGTCTTGCCCCCTCACTCATAGACACTCAATGATGAGAATATGAAAAAAAAAAACACATTGGAGGGAATGTAGGGGTGAGCCTCCTTGCCAGGATGGACTCCCTTCCCTGACCTGACCAGACCTGGCATAAAGAAGAGTGGTGGGGTGTTCTCTGCTTTAGCTTGGAGGGTGGCAGAAGACCCTGGGCAGGGTTTGTACCGAAGTGCAATACCCAGCCGGAAAGGACTGAGGGAGATAACCTGGGCTTCCCCTGATATACTAGATGGCAGCGTCCCTGGGTCAGGGCACCCACAAGGCATGCTGGGACCTGTAGTCCAGTGAGGCAAACCCTATTTATTGCCAGGGGGAGCTGCTGGGAATTTATGAGACATCTGATTGACCTGGATGTGCTTCCATCAGGCTATGCCTCAGCACCAGAAGTATTCCCGGGTCCAGGTTTAAAAGGAAGCCACTGGACCTCATCCAGGTGAGTCGGAGTCGGGTTTTGAGGACCGACAAAGCTCACCTGGGAGGTGTGGAGGAGAAAAGAGAGAGAGAAAATAATTTGGATGAGTTATTGGGTTTATTTAAGGGAAGGTGTTTGTAAAACCAAACCGTTTATTGTACCGGAACTTGGGTCTGTGCAGTTGTGTTTGGTGTTGGGGCTCTGGGGTGCCCCCTGGTGGTTAAAATGTTTTCAAAAAGGTTTTCCACTCTCAATCCCCATGCACCTCTGACGATCACACTGATTTACTAAGGGGTGGAAGACACTTACTTGGGAAAAGATGGGTCCTGGCACCAAATAAGGTTGAGAAACCTCATTCTAAATAACAGGTTTTGTTTGCCTTATGTCATAATGTCCCAATTTTTCTTTGAATAGTCCTGACCAATATGTCAAGAAGTTTAGTGGTAACCAAAACTCTGCTCCCCCCCATCTACAGGTATTTCCACACTATAATTAGAGGAATATTAGCGTATCGGTATACAGACTACCCGGCTGATCATCTACACAGCCGTGAACTGACGTTAGCTCTTGAATGCGTTCTCACGATGTTACTGTAGCAGGTGGAAATTTCTGTCCTCTTGCTGTTTCTGTCACATGGGAATTTTCCAGCAGCCAGTTGACGCGGACTGGGAATGAAATTGTCATTTACATCGCCAGCTTCCACTCGTTCACCTCCCCGTTCACTTAAGTGAACAACGCTACAGCGTCTACAGCGCTAAGTGAAGACCTCCAATGAGTAAGGGGACAATCAAGAGAAGTTTAACGATAAGCAACCACAAAGTTGAGACCACTGTCTGGGGTGGTTCCGTATGTATTAAAAGTGCTCACCTGTTAGATGGAACAGACCCATGGCTTGGTGCCACCTTAACACATGGGCACCCTGGGCAGTTGCCCCGGGCCCTATGCTAATCTATGTAGATTGTGACTTGCTGAGTGGTTGTGTAGTTAGGGGTCCCCCAGTGCATTGCTTTGCCTGGGGGGCCTATAATACCTTGAAGATGGCCCTGCCATGGGAAAACACTTTTGGGAGTTGAATAAGTGCGATGGGCAATCCGAAATTCAGTGTTTTGAAGACAAAAATAAAGACAATCCTAACAAAAATAGCTTTAAGGGAAGGTCCTACTGATCAACTTTCTTCACGCTTTACTGTGCTGTAGATTTGCCATTTTTTATCCTCAATCGACACTCAGCAGGCCGTAACGACAAAGTGAAAAAACACATTCTAATGGGCGGGCCTCCCTGCCGGGATGGACTCCCAACTCTTATCTGGCCAGAAGGCCCAGATGGCAAATAGGCATATAGAATGGCAGGGTGTTCCCTGCCTTAGCCAGGGGGCAGGCAGAAGATGCAAGTGCAGAAATGGGCATGTCGATGTCCCCAGGCAGGGCTGGGCTGTGTTAAGGGATGGTCGCACTGATAGGCTTTCTGCAGGCTTTACTGTGCTGTAGATTTGCCATTTTTGACCGTCAATCAACACTCAACAGGCATAACGACAAAGTGAAAAGCACATTGTAATGGACGGGCCTCCCTGCCGGTATGAACTCCCTTCTCTTATCTGGCCGGAAGACCCAGGTGGGAAATAGGCAGAAAGAATGGCCTTAGCCAGGAGGGTGGCTGAAGATTCAAGTGCAGAAATAGGCACTCCAATAGGATGGACTCCCTTCTCTTATCTGGCCAGAAGACCCAGGTACAAGATATGCAGAAATGATGGCGTTAGTCAGGATGGTGGCAGAAGATGCCAGTGCAGAAATGGGTCCGCCAATGTCCCCAGGCAGGGTTGGACTGTGTTAAAGGATGGTCGTACTGATAGATATTCTATAGGCTTTACTGTGCTGTAGATTTGCCATTCTTGACCCTCAATTGACACTCAGCAGGCCATAATGACAAAGTGAAAAAACACATTGTAATGGATGGGCATCCCTGCTGGGATGGACTCCCTTCTCTTATTTGGCAGAAGACCCAGGTACCAAATAGGCAGAAAGAATGGCCTTAGCCAGGGGTCTGGCAGAAGATGCCAGTGCAAAACTGGCCACACCAATGTCACCAGGCAGGGTTGGACCGTGTTAAGGGAAGGTCTCATACTAATAAACTTTCTGCTGGCTTTACTGTGCTGCAGATTTCATCTTTAATGGTGTCACACATGTACATTAGAGGAGCACCCTCCCCAGCTCATCCCGATGGGGGCGAGAGATCACAGCTGACCGAAACTTCTGACATGACAATTCATTCTTCTTATTGTTCAAGGGCTGAATTGTAAGATGCAATTGGACATTTGAACCCCCCTCTCATACTTGACGTGAGACGACGAACAATGAATCCAAAAATCGGGCTGACTCAGAAGATCAGTCTGCGAATGCCAATCGGGCTTAAAATGGCACCACATACTTGAGGCAGCAGCACTCATCACACTACTGGAGAAGAAAATGAGGCAATGGCACTAACCACTGTGTCACTGTCCCGCCCTGAAATGGCTCTCCTGTCATAGTCTGAGACACTTTTTTTTTGAAGTTCTCAGTAGTTCATCAAAGAGATTTCAAGAAAAGAATACCATGTCTACCAGGGGGGTATCCCTTACGCTTTTACCAGATGTTTACACCACATACTATACTTATGGACATGATGGTCTTCTGATTTACACATTTTGACCACCAATCACAGCATGGAGAAAGTCTTGTGAGCATAACACACACACACACACACTTGCCACCCCCCCCCAGGGTTGTATTTTTTCTTTGCTACAGCAGAAGGGAAATGCCCCTCCCCCATGTTTCCTCACTCCGAGGTGCCATGCCTAAGAAGCGTAGGGTGGCTTGTCGAAAATACAAGCGGCCTTTCATGTGGAAATGTGCAACACATTATCTGGATTCCGCTTGTAATTCCGAGTAGCCAGAGGTGATCAGGTCCTTACTTGTGACCTTTGGCCCTACCACCAGAAGTGAAACGCTTCTAACCAGGATGATCTCGGGTATTTTTGCAGCCCTGGGCAGAACTGTAAATGGTGTCCCACCACCTTCTTTTCTACGAGTGGAATCAATGCAACCAGATACTTCCATAGAAACCTGGAGACACGAGAGAGGTGCCAGGACTGAGAAGAGCAAAAAAGTATGGAGGGTTTGGATCAAGGCTGGATTGAGAAAACCCCCAACTGCAGGCTCCTGGGGGGGACTTACTCCTTAACAGAAAGTTGATCCCAATGCAGCGTGTGGACACCAGCAGAATCTCTCAATTTTGATTTTGGGTCCTAAGATCGCTTCATCGAAGGCCCCCCTTGAGCATTTCAGTGTGCGATTATGTGATAGTTAGAGCGATGTGGTCATCTTTGGTCAATTAACTTGAGAATATTCAATTATTTCGACACCTGGGGGGTGGGTCACCCTCAGTCATTTAGACTTTCAAATACTTGCTTCATGAAGTGCGGTGGGACCCCCCGGTGGTCACCATTGATCTCTTCAACTTGCGGATGCTCAGTTGTTTCATTGATCACTTGGTCATTTTGACTTTTGGATATTCGATCGTTTTTATCAAGCAGATGGGCCCTCGTTGGTCATTTCGATTTGTGGACACTTGATCACTACATAGAACATGGGGGTGGGGCATTGTGACCCTTCATTTCATGAGGTGGGGGGCACCTTTGGTCATTTCAACTTGAGAGTATGCAATCATTTCCTAGAATGGGGGAGTGTCCCCTTTGATCATATTGTCGTGCGGACAAATTCAGGGAGCGCACCCTTAGTCATTTGGACTCTCAAATATTCCATCACTTCATGAAGTGCGGTGGGGGTTTCACCGTCGATCTTTTCGACTGTTCCATTGATTACTTGGTCATCTTGACTCTTGGATACTGGATCGCTTCCTCCTAGGTCATTTCGATTTGTGGACACTTCATCATTATATGGACCGTTTTTGGGGGGAGCGCATTGTTACCCTTCATTTTACGAAGCAGGGAAGGGGCGGGGTCACCGTTGATATTTTCGACTTGCGGGTACTTGATCGTATCATTGAGCTTGTCACCCTCGATCATATTCTCGATTGTGTCATCATGCCAGTCGTTTAATCGTCCTTGGTCATTTCGGCCATTTGTGGACACTCGACCGTTTGGGAGATGGGGGGGGGGTCATTGGTCATTTTGACATGTGAATACTCACGAGTTGGTGGGGTGGACACTTGATCATTTCATAGAACGGGGAATGTGTCACCCATATCATTTGGATACTTGATGATTTCATCATCCCGTGGGGGGTATATTCAACCATTTCATCAAATGGGGGTGGTGGGGCGGTCAAAAGGCGTGGATACTTAGTCCTGTCATTGAGTGGTGGGGGTCGTCTTTAGTCATTTTGAGTCATGGACCCTCACGAGTTTAGTCACCATTGATCATTTTCACTTGCAGCTACTCATAAATTCATCGAGTGGGGAGGGGGGCCTGGTCACCTTTGGCCTGTCTGTACTCATGATTGGGGGGGGTCACTTGATCATAGAACGGGGTTGGGAGGGGCAATGTGTCACCCTTGATCATATTGTCATTTGGATACTTGATGATTTCATCCTACTGTGGGGGGTACACTCGACCATTTCATCAAGTGGGAGTGGTGGTGGGGGGGTCAAAATAGATGTTTTCAACTCACAGATACTCAGTCCTTTCATTGGGGGGGTCATCCATGATCATTTTGACTCCTGAACCCTCACAATTGGGGGGGGGTTCACCATTGATTATTTTGACTTGCAGAACCTCATAATTTCATTGAGTGAGGAGGGGGGCGGTCACCCTTGATCATTTTGACAAATGAATTCTCAATCATTTAATCGAATGGTCATTTTTGACCATTTGTGGACCCTCGATGATTTGATTGAGTGATGGGAGAAGGGGGTCTCCCTTGGTCATTTTTGACACGTGCATACTCACAAACCGGGGTGGGGGAGTCATCCTTGGTCATTTTGAGCCATCAATACTCACAATGGGAGGGGCACTTGATTGTCTCATAGAACGGGGGTGGGTGGGGGTAATGTGTCACCCTTGATCATATTGTCATTTGCATACTTGATTATATCATCCTACCGTGGGGGTACACTCAACCATTTCATCAAGTATGGGGTCAAAATTGATGTTTCCAACTCACGGATACTCAGTCGTTTCATTGAGTGGTGGGGGGTCATCCTTGGTCATTTTGACTCATGGACCCTCACAAGTGAGGGGTGGGGGTGTCACCATTGATCATTTTGACATGTGAATTCTCAGTCGTTTTAATCGAATAGATGGGGTCGTCCTTGGTCATCTCAACCATTTGTGGATCCTCAATGATTTCAATGAGTGGTAGAAGAGGGGGTCACCCTTGGTCATTTCAACTCATGGACACTCACGAGCAGGAGGGGTCACCATTGGTCATTTTGACTCACAGACAGTCAATCATGTTGTGGTTTACGGTCACCCTTGATCATTTTGACTTGTGAATACTTGATTGTTTCAACCTATGAGGCGGGTCATTTGGTCATTTCGACTTGTGGACACTCGATCATTTCATTGAGAGGGGGGTCATTTTCGCTCACAAATACTGAATCATTTAGTACAGCAGTTGGGAGGAGATGTTTGTGTCAAAGGAGATCTTTCCAACTCGTGGATACTCAATCATTTCATTGAGTGGTGAGTTGGAGGTCAGAAATTACGAGTTTTGTGTTTTTCTCGAATGCAGCGTAGGGACGGACCATCAAAGACCCTCCCCCTTGGAGATTTGAGAAGGAAAAAAAAGCACAAATGAAGATGTGAAGAGTCACAAGGGAAGGGAGTCACAGATGGATGGACTGGGGGGTCAAAGTGTCGCGTTGTTTATAGAAAAGCAGCCCGAAACAACGAGACCCGTAAAAGCATCAAAAACAGCACAATTGTGAAGGAAGACCACAGACTTGACCCCCCTGCTACACCTGAAGAAAACAAAGAAATGTATGAAAGCTGAGTGCAGTGTATCCTCAGATTGGGAAAACTACACGTAAGTCTTCAGACATTAAAAATAAACGGCGTAATTATGTGAGAATAAAATAAAACAATGTAATCGGAGAGTCGAATCAAGACTGAGGGCTCGTAGGTCTGTTTTATAGCCCTAGGCGGCCACTGAAATTCACCTAAACGGTTGAGCTGACCCTGCTTCACATGACTTTATTTGCACAGATGGTGACCAGCAGTTGCCATAACAAGTGTCAGGGGTCAAAATGTGGAGGGACACATGTGTGTGTAAGTGCTACAATGGCAAACGGCCAATGACAATGGAAAAGTCCCGTCTAAGAAGGCGCTGTCAAGTACGGCATTGGGTTTCATGGACACTGCATTTAGTCTTTACTTGAAATTCCCTTCCTTTCTCCATCAATCTGCTTAATCCCATGCAGGGTCATCTCCATTTATTGTTTGTCTTTCTGTAATCCTGATAAGACTCGGGCGCTCCGCCAAATTACTATTGTCAAGCCAGCTGATGACATAAAGAGACTGCATGGCATCTGTGGCACCAGCAACTTGGGGGGGTTTAGAGGGACAGACTGACGAGCACAAACTGAGATGGACACCAGGAGAAATGTGGCTGGTGACACAAAAGGGTGCCATTGTCATCTCAAACTAAGACACATGTTGTGGGAGTGTCTCACTGGTGCTGCCCCATACGTCTTCAGCCTCTTCTATTATATAGTGCCTTTTATCTATCTATCTATCTATCTATCTATCTATCTATCTATCTATCTATCTATCTATCTATCTATCTTCTATCTAGTATCCTTCTATCTCTATCTATCTATCTATCTATCTATCTATCTATCTATCTATCTATTTTATAGTGCCTTCTATCTATCTATCTATCTATCTATTATATAGTGCCTTTCATATCTATCTATCTATTTTATAGTGCCTTCTATCTATCTATCTATCTATCTATCTATCTATCTATCTATCTATCTATTTTTTAGTGCCTTGTATCTATCTATCTATCTATCTATCTATCTATCTATCTATCTATCTATCTATCTATCTATCTATCTATCTATCTATCTATCTATCTATCTATCATATAGTGCCTTTCATATCTATCTATCTATCTATCTATCTATCTATCTATCTATCTATCTATCTATCTATCTATCTATCTATCTATTTTATAGTGCCGTGTATCTGTCTATCTATCTATCTAACCTGATGTTGAGGTCATGACCCATGTGACCACGCCCCTGACAGACCGACTAGCGTCATGATGACGAAACCAAAGCATGGCATGAAACCCAATGATAAATATGAATGTTGTAATACAAGTTAACGTTAAATTTATGTTAAAAACATAAAATAACTACTGAAATCGTAACCTGGAGAAACATAAACAAACAACATGACCATCAAATTGGGACAACATCAAGTAATAAGAAAAGGGCAAATGAAAGAGCCAAACGAGTTCAGTTGGTTAAGAAGTATAATGTTGTCATTTTTGTAAAAAGTAGCATTAAAGGTGCACCGTACGTACCTGTCTACGCTGAGGGCACAGAGGCTCAGTATGGTGATCCCCACCGACGACTTCTGCAGGAACGGCACAAGTTTACACAGAAAAAGCCCAAAGTATGAAGTTTCAAAGGGCCACTGCTGGGCCAGCAGCTAAGGAGAAGAAGAAAAATCCAACTAAATATTCGGCAGTACAGCTGATACTCCACCAAGAACATGATCAGGTTTGATCATACCTCTTCTTGTTTGTAGTAATGGCAGATATAAACTTTTAATTTCAACTTGTTAATAGAGAATGAAGACAGCAGGGGTCTATGGTGACCAATGCTGAAAAAACCAGCCAGCCACCACACTGTTTTTCTAAAGTTTTATCAGCTGGGGGTTGAGTCGCCTTCACTATGAGTTAGCATTTCATCATGTAAATGAGCAGCTTCAGAGCCAGCTACAGGAAAACCTATAAAAATGGCAACCTTGCAAACTCACATATGATTTCCATTCTACATATAACAAACTACATAAAAGAGCCATCTACAGAGGAAAGAGTCCATATTGGTGTTTAGCATCAGTGTTACGTTGGTGTTAGAAGTGGGATGAGTGAACATTTACAGCCCAACTTAGTGAAATGGCAAGTGCCGGGACCTAAAATGGACTTGCTGGGTGCCTCTGGAGAGCATTCAAGGCTAAAATCCAGAATCTGGAGGCCTGGGAGCCTGTTGAAAAACACCAAACGTGCCATTGTGCTTCTGCTGTCATATTCCTAGCGTCTGAGCCTCAGTTTTTAAGGTTTGTCACGTATCTTCAGTGCTCTGCTGATTCTAACTCTTCCACCCCACACCAAGACTACATGTTCCTTATTACACGCAGTTCTGAGGCTCGTTCATGAGAGGACCAGTGGCCCAGTTCCGCCTCCTCTCAGTAACTCCGCCCCTTCTGGCCTGATGCCACATAACTCATCTGAAGCTGGAAGTCTTCATTCATTCTGGAGCCAGCGTTGAAGGAAGTCAAATCTCTAGACGAGCCAAAGGAAACGATCTGAGTTCTGCACTCTCGTGTGCCTCTTTACTTGTATGGGGTCCTCTACTTGGAGCCCCAACACTCATTGTGAATTTCCCCTTGGGATTAATAAAGTATCTATCTATCTATCTATCTATCTATCTATCTATCTATCTATCTATCTATCTATCTATCTATCTATCTATCTATCTATCATATAGTGCCTTTCATATCTATCTATCTATCTATCTATCTATCTATCTATCTATCTATCTATCTATCTATCTATCATTGGTTGTAACGGTCTTCCTTTTAAACCTGATACGGTTTGTTTCTGGGTAATTTATATTGTCTGCGAAACCGTTTGTTATTTTTAGCACTCTTTCTGAATGCCAGGTCCGCGGGTGCAACCATCATGCTTCACACTAAGACACCAACTGCCTACAACATGACCATGTTGCTGTGTGTGAGAACTATGACAATATGCAGGAATAGTAAAGAAAACTAATGGGATGTTAGGTTATATAGCGTCTCAGGTGTGGAGTATGAGACACAGGGCCCCTGTGAAAGGCACGGTATAAAAGATGGATAGATAGATAGATGTGAAAGACACTATAGTAGATAGACAGATAGATGTGAAAGGCACTTTATAATCGATAGATAGATAGATAGATAGATAGATAGATAGATAGATAGATAGATAGATAGATAGATAGATAGATAGATAGATAGATATGAAAGGCACTATATGATAGATAGATAGATAGATAGATGTGAAAGGCACTATAGTAGGTAGATAGATAAATAGACAGACAGATAGATCTCTATAGCCAGCTTTATTAATATGTACAGTTTCTTTTCCTGAGTCCAGTGGAAAGTCAAAACATTTTAAATTGCAGCCTTGTGAAAAAATGAAGTGCAGCCCAGCTAAATAGAAAAGGAAACGTCTACTTGATCTTATATAGGAAGCTCATCATGACCGGAAGGAAGCACAAGAACACCCTCTAGTCAGCTTAGTACTGAAGCCAAAAGCAGCTGGCAGCCTCTCTGTAAATGGAAGTCGAGCACCTGAGAGCACACGGCCTCCCACATTATACTGAGAGACAGGACTTCCTCGCCCTTCCCAAGTACTCATCCATTGTACAGTTCTTTCCATATTAATCCTATGTAGTACTTTTCACTTCTATCTATCTATCTATCTATCTATCTATCTATCTATCTATCTATCTATCTATCTATCTATCTATCTATCTATCTATCTATCTATCTATCTATCTATCTATTGTGGCAGACGGCTGGGGGTAGTGCCCAGCTGGGACACCCAGGAGGACCGGAGGAGGGCTCGCGCCTCCTCCAGACCATGAGGGGGCAACCGCCCTGGTTGCACTGGGGACCATGGGTACAGAGCTTGGAAGATCAACCCTGTAGGGGCCCGTGGTCACCGCCAGGGGGTGCCCGGTGCCTGGAGAGCCCTGGACCTCAGCACTTCCGCCACACCAGGAAATGCTGGGGGGAAGAAGACTGGGGACAACCGGAGGGCTTCAGGGTGCGCAGCCGGCACTTCCGCCACACAGGGGAGTGTCCGCAGAGGAGTGTCGGGAAGCAGCTGGAGCCCATCCGGGCTTGTTTAAAAGGGTCCGCCTCCCTTCATTCGAAGACTGGAGTCGGGCGAGGAGTGGCCGAAGTCTTGCTGGAGAAGAGTGGAGGCGGCCCGAAGAAGGCAGGCACTGGAGAGAGAGGCCTGGACTTTGGGGGATTGGTGCTGGAGGCTCTGGGTTGTGCATGGACCTATAACTTGTAAATATTGTAAATAAATATGTGTGTGCTGGGTGAGAAAACGTTGTCCGTTTGTCTGTGTCCGGGGCTCGTTCCACACTATCTATCAATATAGTGCCTTTCATCTATCTATCTATCTATCTATCTATCTATCTATCTATCTATCTATCTATCTATCTATCTATCTATCTATCTATCTATCTATCTATCTATCATATTGTGCCTTTCATCTATCTATCTATCTATCTATCTATCTATCATCTACCTATTTTAACCCTTAGTTGTTTGTACCAATGATTGTTAACCGGCCTCACGCACACTCGCGTGTGTGTGTGTGTATCTACTCCTCATCTGTTTTACTGCTATTGTGTTATGGTTGATCATTTTTGCGAGTGTTCTGGGCTTGTTCTGCATGAAGGGTGTTGTACCAAAAACAACTGAGCTGAAAATGAATGAGTGACGCAGCTCTGAGAGACCTAAGAGATGTATGAGATTTCCGACTCAGTTTATTGTCACGTCTTACTTGCACGTCTCTCTGACAATGAGACAATAAGGACAGACCAGAAGCAAGCAATGCATAGAAGATCATAGAGTGATTGAAATACAGTATAAATAGTGCACAGAAACAACATATTCAGGGAGCCTTCACTTTGTTCACATTTTGTTATTTTGCCGCCTTTTCCTAAATTCTTTTATATTGATTTGTTTCCTCATCAAGTGACACTCAGTACCCCAGAAAGAGAAAGTAATAACAGAATTAATAGAAGTAAAAATACTAAAATGCACATTGACGCCAGTATTCAGACACATCCCATTCTAATGCTCCTCGTGTGAAGCCAACCTGCGGTCATTTCAAATGATTGGACATGAAAGTCAAATGGCCCTAACCCCCAAAGAATCCTGGTGCCTAACAAGCTTCTTATGGCAGCACATCTGGGTGAGGCAGAAGTGCTGCCAAATAGAGCCCTGCAAATGTCCAGGTGCCCCCTGGTGATGGCCACGGGGCTCCAGCAGGGTTGAGCTTCCATCCTTATAAGCCATAGTCCTGCTGGAAGCCATGGGAGGCTGCCCTCTATCGGTCTGGGGAAGAAACGGTCACTCTTGAAAATACTCTCTCCTCCAGCCCTTCCATGGTCAGGTTCATTCCGGACACCCGCCATAATATATATGTTGTCACACACGTGAGTATAGGAGGCAGTCAAAGGGCTTAACTAAGGATAAGATGTCGAGTCGGGGGGTTAATGAAGCACACTGGTCTGTTTAATCCCTCTTCTACAGATAATCAGAAAGTAAATCCAGTTAAAGTGGCAGCAACTTCCCACATCCCTGTCCAGACCACGCCCCCTGCTGACCTCACTTCCGCCACTCACCTCACAGACCCGCCTCTTCCTGCACACCCAACTATAAAAGCCAAGCACCTCTCTTCCCAGTCAGTTCTGTCTGGACTCGGTCCTTTGTGATTACTCGGGTGAAGTTTGTTTCGCTGCATCTTTTGCGCCCTAATATGAAGGGTGGATCCCCAAATCTTTTTCTCTTTGTCTTCTCCTTATTACAATATATATACAGTTATATAAAAAAGTTTGGGAACCCCTCCTAATTCTTTGGATTTTTGTTTCTCATTGGCTGAGCTTTCAAAGTAGCAACTTCCTTTTAATATCGGACATGCCTTATGGACACAGTAGGATTTCAGCAGTGACGTTAAGTTTATTGGATTAACAGAAAATAGCAAAATTAGACAGGTGCATAAATGTGGGCAACAGAGATATGACATCAATACTTAGTTGAGCCTCCTTTCGCTAATCTAACAGCCTCTAGACGCTTCGTATAGCCTCTGATGAGTGTCTGGATTCTGGATGGAGGTATTTCTGACCATTCTTCATACCAAATCTCTCCAGTTCAGTTCAATTTGATGGACACTCTGCTTCAAATCCTCCCATAGATTTCCGATGATATTCAAATCAGGCGACTGTGACGCCATTCCAGAACATTGTACTTCTCCCTCTGCATGAATGCCTTTGTAGATTTCCAACTGTGTTTTGGGTCATCGTCTTGTTGGAATATCCAACCCCTGCGTAACTTCAACTTTGTGACTGATGCTTGAACATTATCCTGAAGAATTTGTTGATATTGGGTTGAATTCATCCGACCCTTGACTTTAACAAGGACCCCAGTCCCTGAACTGGCCACACAGCCCCACAGCATGAGGAACCTCCACCACATTTGACAGGAGGTAGCAGGTGTTTTTCTTGCAATGCGCTGTTCTTCTTCCGCCATGCAAAGCACTTTTTGTTCTGACCAAATAACTCCATTCTTGTCTCATCAGTCCAAAGCACTTTGTTCCAAAATTAATCTGACTTGTCTAAATGAGCATTTGATACAACAAGTGACTCTGTTTGTGGTGTGAGTGCAGAAAGGGCTTCTCTCTCATCACCCTGCCATACAGATGTTCTTTGTGCAAATTGCTCTGAATTGTAGAACGATGTACAGATACACCATCAGCAGCGAGATGTTCTTGCAGGTCTTTGGAGGTGATCTGTGGGTTGTCTGTAGCCATTCTCACAGTCCTGCTCATATGCCGCTCCTGTATTTTTCTTGGCCTGCCAGACCTGCTGGGTTTAACAACAACTGTGCCTGTGGCCTTCCATTTCCTGATTCCATTCCTTACAGTTGAAACTGACAGTTTAAACCTCTGAGATGGCTTTTTGTAGCCTTCCCTAAACCAGGAGACTCAACAATCTTTGTTTTCAGATCTTTTGAGAGTTGCTTAGAGGATCCCATGCTGTCTGTCACTCTTCAGAGGAGAGTCAAAGGGAAGGAAGCACAACTTGTAATTGACCACCTTAAATACCTTTGACCACTCGTGATTGGACACTCCTGTCTATGAAGTTCAAGACTTAACAAGCTCATCATACCAAGTAATCAGCACTGAGCAGTGACAGGCATTCAAATCAGCACAATGACAAGGGGACCCTCATTTGTGCACAGCCAGTTCTTCACATTTGATTTTATTTCATGCAACTAAATACTGCGTCACTAAAAATCTTTGTTCAAAAAACACCGCAGTACTCCTAGGAAATGACAGACATACCACTGTGATCTGTTTTGTTGAAAGGAGAGTCAATTATTATGCACACTGAGTAGGGTTCCGAAACTTTTTCATATGACTGTATATATAGATATACCGGCCATGCTATAATCTCAATTCAGTTCTGTCTGGAGCTCACGTCTGTAAAGACCCTTACCTGCATTCACATATGGGGTGGATCCCCAGACCTTTTTTCTTTGGCCCTGTGATTATTTGACAATATATATTGTGAACCACCAGGGGACGTACAGCTCACCAAACACCTGATACAACAGACGCAGAGCCCAAGTCCAGCACACAACACCAGCTTATTAAATGTTGTTGCCCCCCCCGCCCGTTTCCCACCACTCCTGCACAGTACCAGTCAGTCAGTCATTGTCCAACCTGCTATATCCTAACACAGGGTCACGGGGGTCTGCTGGAGCCAATCCAAGCCAGCACAGGGCGCATGGCAGGAAACAAACCCCGATCAGGGCGCCAGCCCACTGCAGGGCACACACACCCACACACAAAACACACCCTAGGGACAATTTGTAGGATTGCCAATGCACCTAACCTGCATGTCTTTGGACTGTAAATGCCGTACATATGTGAAAACATCTCATAAGTACGTAAAAGTATCGCATAAATACGTGAAAACATTTCGCACGTGTGTAAAAGTATCTCGTTCATACGTGAATGCATCTCGTACGTACATTAATCCCATACATACGTGAAAACATTTAGTAAATTTGTAAAAGTATCCTGTACATACGTAAAACATCTCATATGTTCAAGTTATTTTCATGTACGTACATGTATGAGATAAGGATTATCCCATAATTTTTTTAAGTCTGTGGTTCAGAGCTTCCGTATTATTAAGTATCTTAAGGCCTCAGAATTGTATCGTACTTTTCAGACGTTTTACAAATTTTAACGTAAATAAATAATTGATGTTAAAACCTCCACCCAGTAGATGGCAGTAATGGGTTATTGGATATCATCCCAACCTGCCAATATTTGGAAGAAGAAGACGGAGGAGAAGGCTTCTCACTCGGGACATGAGTCACCCGTGCCATGGAGCTCCAGCCCTGACTCCATTTCACTACAGCCTAAGGCCATACTTGACTTTGTTTTTTAATGTCTGCTAGTGAACAGGGTGGTTCAGTTTGCACCCCAACATCTCATCTTTACTCCTGTCTTACCCTCGATGGATGACAACAACGTATGCACTCAACACACTGTAGATACTTGGAGAAATAAGGCTTCCGTCTCTACTTGAGAGCTTATGATATAGGACCCTGCCCTAAATGCCCACCCATCCTTCTTCTGCATTTCCATTATTGAACTTCCTAAGCCAGCTCATCTTTGACAGCAGAACTGATTTAAAGTTAGGAACCAATTCTGGATGAGGTGTCTTTAGAGTCCTGGTGCTTCCTGTCTTGCTATATGGTTACGAGACATGGACGTTATCCAGTGACCTGAGATGAAGACAAGACTCCTTTGGTACTGTGTCTCTCCATAAAATCCTTGGGTACCTCTGGTTTGACTTTGTGTTGCTCATGGAGTCCCGAATGAGGCACATGACCTGTATTGTGAGGGAGCGTCAGTTACGGCACTATGGATATGTGGCGCGATTACCCGAGGGTGATCCGGCTCGTAAGATCCTTATTGTTGGGGACCAGAGTGGCTGGACCAGGCCAAGGGGTCACCCACTTAACAATAGAGGGTCTTTTCCGGAGTGTGGGACTGGACCGCGTGTTTTGTATTGTATTAACCCCCTTCTTTTTGACACCCACTGCACACCCAACCTGCCTGGAAAAGGGTCTCTTTTTGAACTACTTTCCCCAAGTTTTTTTCAATTTTTTACCCTACAAGGGTTATGTTTTTGGGAGTTTTTTCTTGTCTTCTTAGAGAGTCAACGCTGGGGGGCTGTCAAGAGGCAGGGCCTGTTAAAGCCCATTGCGGCACTTCTTGTGTGTTTTTGGGCGATAAAAAAAATAAATTGGATTGTATTGCCTGGAGGGGCTGCCAACTGGGATCCCGAGTTGTTTCGTCGTGTAGTGGGTGCGGCAACGCACTGTACCAGTGCATGCTCCCCAATTTGACTTGACTTGACTTGTGCCAGTCTCTCACATGGCACACTCAAGCACGCATGCCCTTGGGGACGATTTAGAGTGACCAAAACTGAAGTTGCATGGCTCTTACTGGCCCACAGGGACACATGGAGGATGTATAAACTTCACACAAATTCAAAATTTGAGAGAGACGGTCTGCCTGGAGTTTGCACGTTCCCCCCGTGTCTACCTAAAGGTTTTACTAATCGGTGATTCTTGATTTTCTCAATTGAGGAGGTCCCTACATTGCATCTAATGCTGCCACGTTAGGCTCCGGCTCCCTTCAAACCCCGAATGGCTGGCTTTGGGACAGTCTTAGTAAATAGAACAAAGAGCACCCTGCTGGATGTCACATCTTACCTTGTATGTCATAATCGGGATGTCAATGACAATGTAGATGAGGTCACCCAGGGCGAGACTGGCGATGAGGGCGTTGGGTCCATTCCTCATGCATTTATTTTCATAGATAATCCGGAGCAGGGTGGCATTCCCAAATATTCCAACTATAAATATGATGCACGAAAGCACTGTGGTGACATATTTCAGAATTTTGTCAATATGGGCCTTCTGATGGCACATTGGGTTGCTGGGGTGGGAGGATAGTGACGTGTTTTGGAAAAGCGTGGGAAGTGAGACAGTCGACATGTTTGGAGTCACATTGACCTGCAGCTGTTGGATGGCTGGAGAAATCCTCTGGACTGGCTTGCTGCTGCTCTCTGTGATGTCCTTCACGCTGACATTGTGACACACGGCAACTCCTGCCACCACCATGAAAACTGAGAGTCTCCTTAGAGAAAATGATTGCCACTTCATCCTGGAAGCCCAATGAAGCAGCCAAATAATTTCAGATAATTTTGTTTAATTTGTCCTTTCTGGCTTGTCACCTGAAACACAAACAGAAGGGTCCAATGAAAAACCCACAGCTTCACATGTCCAATTAGCACAACATCTCGGACCTCCCATTCCCTGCTCATGCAGATTTAGCTTTGTTTCATTCATTTGGTCTTTGTTATTGGCCTGGTGGCGCAAAGGTTAGCATTTCTGCCTCACACATCCCATTGAGTCCTTAACCTAAGCAGTGTGCCATCTGTTGGAATGACAAATGCAACACGTATGTCTCATTTATATGCCATTTGGTATGGGATTCGTAAAAGCAATGTTAATGTGTGTGTTGCGGCATGTGCTGGAATGGCCAATGCGACGCATATGTTTCTGTTATATGCCATTTGGTGAGGGATTCATACAAGCAGTGTTAACATTTGAGACGCACCATCTGTTGGAATGACAAATTCAATGCATATGTCTCTTTTATATGCCATTTAGTATGGGATACACACAAGCAGTGTTAATGTTTGTGATGCGCCATCTGTTGGAATGACAAATGCAACCCTTATGTTTCTGTAATATGTCATTTGGGATGGAATTCATAAAAACAGGGTTAATATTAGAGATGCACCATCTGTTGAAATAACAAATACAATGCATATGTCTCTTGAATATGCCATTTAGTATGGGATACACACAAGCAGTATTAATGTTTGTGATGCGCCATCTGTTGGAATGACAAATGCAACCCTTATGTTTCTGTGATATGTCATTTTGGATGGAATTCATAAAAACAGGGTTAATATTAGTGATGCACCATTTGTTGGAATGACAAATACAGTGAATATGTCTCTTGTATATGCCATTTAGTATGGGATACACACAAGCAGTGTTAATGTTTGTGATGCGCCATCTGTTGGAATGACAAATACAATGCATATGTCTCTTGTATATCTGTTACACACAAGCAGTGTTAATGTTTGTGATGCGCCATCTGTTGGAATGACAAATGCAACCCTTATGATTCTGTGATATGCCATTTGGGATGGAATTCATAAAAACAGGGTTAATGTGTAGTGATGCATCAATGACTTTTATCAGCTTCAGGTGATTTCAGAGACAATTGTGGGGTCTTCTTTATTCATGAAGGGGTACCAGCAAATGTATCCACTTCTGTATGTCCATATACAGTAAACCCTTCAGTAATGTCTGGTTTAAAGGTGGTGCCCTTGGGGTGGCTGCTGTTCTACAGTCCATTTCTAACACAAGTGCATGCTTTGTTAAGCTCTTGTTACTGAGCAGTAAGTGACCAGTTGATGCACCATAGGTGGACCTCACAGTAAAGTGATGTCACTGGGCCTTATTGTCTTGTTAAGCTCAATCAAGATATGAACTCAGCTTTTGCTGTTGGGCTTCCATTTTCAACAAGTTGCGTGCAGTAAGGGACATCACATGTGTCATATTAGAAACTTTGTAATTAACGAGTGACATTCAGAGTCCTATCATGCTACAGAGAGAACCATTTGGCTTAGCACATGGAATCTTCTACGGGTTCCAATTCAAAAAGACTGGCAGATGATCCGAGTGGTACGTGACTTGGCAGATGCAGAGGGCCAAAAGAGCATCACTGGGGTCCTGACAGCGAGATTCCCATAAAAAGACCATCTCTGGGGCTTTACTGGCAATGGGAGACATCCTTTGGATTGTCTTTGATGTGATAACTGAACTGCTGTATACAGTCGGGCTCTTTGCATCTCCAGAAATAAGTAAAGTAAGTAATGAGAGCAGAGCCAGTAAAACAGCGCATTCCTACAGTCAAACGTATGAGCTTTTGAGACGCGGGGTTACATGGAGGGGGTCTATGAGTGAGATGAGGGAACCATTAGTGACCATGGAGTGAGTTGTTAGGAACTGTTAGGCGTCAACAAGGAAAGGGTTATTGGGGTGAGGAATTTCTGGAGAGCTGGAGCTACTGGTTTAGCGATTTGTCTTACTGACGGAAAGAAAGAGCAAGCAGGGTAAGTGAAGAATGGAATCGGGAGAAGGAAAGAACAACTTAGACGAGAACATTCAGACCAACAAGCCCACCAATCCTGTTCACCTTGATTCTCCATAAATTACTGTAGAACATTAGAACAATCAGGACGAGAACAGGCCAATGAGCCCAACAAAGCTCACCACTCCTGTCCACTTAAATATTTAAAGATAACATCAAGTTGGGACCTTCCACACGGCCTCAACCACCACTAAAAACAGAACTTTTATACATGAAAACCACTATCCAGCTAAGAACTGAAAATCTCATACTGACCTCTAAGGATTTATAAAACATTCTGACCTGTCATTGTTTACACACGTCTTAAACAACTATTATCATACACTGATAATTTCTGTATTATCTATATCTATTATTTATTATTTATTTACTTATTATATTACATATCTTACACATCAATATTGCTGCTACTTGTTTGTCCTATCTTTGCACAATGTCTTGTCTTGTTTGTGTTTTAATTATACATTTTAAAATTTTTATTCTATTTTTAATTTACTATTTGCACATCATGTTGTTGCACTGTGGACCCTGAGCTTCGCAATTTCGTCTATCTGTATACTTTTATATGGTTGAGATGACAATAAAGTTCACTTTGACTTGACTTTGAGTTTGTGTGAAATTTCCCCTTTACAAGTTTCCAGCTGTGTCCCGTGTTCTTCATTAACTCATTTTAAAGTCACCGTCTCGATCCACTAGACTAATTTCCTTCATAATTTTAAACACTTCACTCTGGTCTCCTCTTCATCCCCTTGTGTTTAAACTGTAAAGGCTCAGCTCTTTTAATCTTTCCTCATAACTCATCCCCTGTAGCCCTGAATCAGCCTTGTCGCTCTTCTCTGGACCTTCTCCAGTGCTGTTATATCTTTATGGAGACCAAAACTGCCCACAGGACTCCAGATGAGGCCTCACCAGTGTGTTATAAAGCTTGAGCAGAACCTCCTGTGACTTGTACTCCACACATCAAGGCGCTATATAACCTGACATTCTGTTAGCCTTCTTAATGGCTTGCCTGGCAGTTGATAGTGTCGAGTCCACTGTGACTCCTAAATCCTTCTCATAAGGTGGACTCTCGATTTTCAGACCTCTCATTGTGTATTCAAACCTTACATGTGTAATACTTTAAATTTAATTACATTACATTTTCTTTTGCTTATGACCAGCACATGTGAACCTGGAGGGACTGTTTAACCTCTGGGGGAGCTAGGGGGGTGGCGGTGGTCTTAAAAAGTTTCAAGAGTACTTCCAGTAGTGGGAATCGAAGATTGTTTTTTTAAAGTATGATAATTTTGGGAACAAATTGCAAAAAAATGTAATAGATAGATAGAAAGGCACTATATAAGAGATAGATAGATAGATAGATAGATATTGGGTTTCATGCCATGATTTGGTTTCGTCATCATGACGCTAGTTGGTCTGTCAGGGGCGTGGTCACATGGGTCATGACCTCGACATCAGGTTAGATAGATCTGAAAGGCACTATATAATAGATAGATAGCTAGACAGATACAAGGCACTATAAAATAGATAGATAGATAGATAGATATGAAAGGCACTATATAAGAGATAGATAGATATGAAAGGCACTATATAGATAGATAGATAGATAGATATGAAAGGCACTATATAGATAGATAGATAGATAGATAGATAAGGCACTATATGAAAGATAAACAGATTGATATGGAAGGGACTATACAATGGATGAGCTGTTATGAAAGGCACTATATAACAGATAGGTACAGGAAGTCCTGTCTCTTAGTATAATGTGGGAGGCCGTGTGCTCTCAGGTGCTTGACTTCCATTTACAGAGAGGCTGCCAGCTGCTTTTGGCTTCAGTACTAAGCTGGCTACAGGGTGTTCTTGTGCTTCCTTCCGGTCATGATGAGCTTCCTATATAAGATCAAGTAGACGTTTCCTTTTCTATTTAGCTGGGCTGCACTTCATTTTTTCACAAGGCTGCAATTTAAAATGTTTTGACTTTCCACTGGACTCAGGAAAAAGAAACTGTACATATTAATAAAGCTGGCTATAGAGATCTATCTGTCTGTCTATCTATCTATCTACCTACTATAGTGCCTTTCATATCTATCTATCTATTTATTATATAGTGCCTTTCATATCTATCTATCTATCTATCTATCTATCTATCTATCTATCTATCTATCTATCTATCTATCTATCTATCTATCTATTATATAGTGCCTTTCTATCTATCTATCTATCTATCTATCTATCTATCTATCTATCTATCTATCTATCTATCTATCTAATTTGGCCTTTTTGACACTGATCAATGGAATGAAACTATTTAATGTCAATGTAAAAGTGCTCTACATGAGCTACAAAAATAAAACCCAAAATAATTGATCTCATGCATATTCCCCCCTTTAATCTGACACCCCTAAATCATCACTGGTTCTGCCAGTTGGTTTTAGAAGTCACAGAATTCGTTCAATGGAGGTCTTATCTGATTGTAGTATGAGCGCACCTGAAGGTGGAAGTTCCAACTTCTGCTTAATCAGTACGCTGGCCTGACCTGCACAATGAAGACCAAAGGACACTCTAAGAACTCGTGAAATGCACAGGTAAGGGGACTGGAGACAAGAAACTATCCAAGTGACTGAATATCCAGTTATAACAATCATTGAGAAATGGAGAGCATGGCACAGCTGGAAATCTGCTAGAGCGGGCCATCCACAAAAACTGAATGATTACGGTGCCAGAAGTTGAGGAGGCCACCGAGAAACCTCTGAGAAGTGTGAAGGAGTCACAAGCTACAGTGGTTGAGATTGGAGTGACCGTGCAGAGAGCAGTTGTTGCCCGGGTGCTTCCACCAGTTACAGCTTTATGGAAGAGTGGCAAAGAGAAAAAAAAATGTTCAACTTCATGTTCATCCTTGTATTTATTCAGCGTGTCTTTAGAATTTATGAATGAGCAAAAATAGAGGAAATCGGGAAGGGGGCAAATACTTTCTCATGGCACAGTAGGACCAGCTGAATTGCTAAAAGTGACTTTGTTTGATGGCTTTGATTTCTGAAGGCAGCCTCTTTTTTAGGTGCCATGACACTGAATGGCACTCTGGCACCAGCCGGTGGGTGTTTGTGAGTCCAATCACATCACACACACACAGCCGCCAGTCCCAAGTGTTCAAGACAGGCTGACAAGTGGAGCCGCCAAGCCTTCTCTAACACTCCCTATCAGGATCCACATTTAGCTCAGTGCTTTTACGACCACTGGGCATCATGGCTGAAAGATAAGATAACAGCACAGGGAAAGTGGGCTTCATGAAGCACTTAAGGGGGTCCTACAAGAGCATAGAGAAGGGGAGTAAAAATAAAAGGAAATTGAAGCAGCTGGTTAATGGTGCTTCTCAGCAGCAAATTAAAGAATCCCGGTGAGGAAATGAGCCAAGTGCGCCTCATCTTCATTTTCTAAGCTTTCCCAGTAATGGAGTCACCCGATTGCAGTGACAGGAATTTGTGACCTTCGCGAGGCTCCTTTTTTAAAAACGAGGAAAGAAGACGGCAGAGTTTAGGGTCAGACGTGGTGGACGCTTCACTTTTCATTTTTTTTAAGTCCAAAAACCCTGAAAGCTGACGGAGGCAGCGATGCCAAAATACACAGGGAGGCAGACTCCAGATGTGAGGGACGGAATGGCAGCTGGGGGGGCTCAGGGGTGATTTGGTCTGATGCAGCAGTTAAAAATAAAATAAGGAGACAAGAAGGGAGAAGGAAAGAGTAGGGGCGAGACAAATGGTGGACACCTCCTGCAATGCCCATCACTTGAGTAGAATTTGGAGACCAAAGATATCCAAGACAGGGTGGCACAGGGGATATGGGCAGCAGTCGGACTAAATCTGCAAAGACACGGGTTCAAGTTCTACTGCTGCGGCATATAGGCCAGCCATCAAGATGTTAGAACAGACTTGCGTGATTATCTATAGGAACGCCTAAAAAAAGAAAAAAGACCACGCGAGCACCTCTGGTCCTGAAGAAACGACAACTTGTTCAAGAGCTCTGCCAGGCTGGATGGAGGACATCGGCGAGGAGGACATCAGCGACTTTCAGGTCTCTCCAGAGACGTTTAATTAGAGTCATCGTCAGAGGGAATGATTAGACATACGGGAATCAATGGCAATGTATAGCAAATGAGGAAGGGGTGGGGTGGTAGGTGGGTGTAATGGCGGGTGGGGGATCAGTAAGGTGTTGGTCATAAAGTCTTATTTAATATGCGGATGTTCTTCCTTTTTAGCATATGCAGGCTTACAAAGACGAACATCTGAATAATAAAAAAGACTTTATGCCCAAGGGCAGCATGGTGGCATAGTGGGTAGCGCTGATGCTTCACAGTTAGGAGTCCCGGGTTCGCTTCCCGGGTCCTCCCTGCATGGAGTTTGCATGTTCTCCCCGTGTTTCCGTCCAAAGACATGTAGGTTAGGTGCATTGGTGATCCTAAATTGTCATGGGTGTGTGCACCCTGTGGTGGGCTGGCGCCCTGCCCAGGGTTTGTTCCTGTGCTGGCTGGGATTGGCTCCAGCAAACCCCTGTGTTAGGATATAGGATGTTGGACAATGACTGACTTTATGACCAACAACCTTATTGATCCACCATCTTGCACTCCCAGCCCCTCGTTTGCTGTATATTGCCTTTGATTATTGTGTGTCTAACCGTTTTACTCTGACGATGCCTCCTGGTAAGAACTGAAAGCTCAGAAATAAACAAGTATATATCTCTCTATTATAAAAGTAAATCTTCAGATGGGACAAGACTATTGCCGTGAGATTTGTTCAAGTCCCGCCCTCCTCTCCACCATTTCCGGATCACGCCCGCGGTCTTCTCACTTCTTATTCGTGTGAATGCTTTTGCCAGACACACTTCCTGCGTGCTCAGCTCCTATAAATTTTTACGTTTTCCTCATTTTAAGTTCCCAATAAAAGAAGACTTATTACATCCAAATCTTATTGAAGAAATTCATCACGAAGGGTTATCAACAGAAGAAACGTGCACACGGGCAATCCTAGCACCGATGAAGTCAAATGAATTAACGTGAAAATTGTCGCTCGGTTACACGGCAAATCGGTTAAATGCGTATCGATAGACTCTGCTGGAACAGTTGGTGGTGATGGTGCAGAAGATGAAAACATCAACTTACAATATCACGAAGGATATCTACAAACGTTACCAACGTCTGGTCTTCCACCGGCCAAATTACTGTAGAAAGAAGGACTTATCGGAATGTAATTGCGTAATTTATGTCTGAGTGATGAGCTATGCAACGGGACAAGATTAGTTGTATTGAAAATTGGTCAAACAATTCTGACATGTAAAATTTTAACAGGCGACAAGAAAGGTAATGTAGTCCATCTAACATTAGACACCAAAGGTATCTAATATGCCATTCGTATTAAAACGCTTGCAGTTTCCTGTTAGAAGAGCTTTTGCTCTGACAGTTAACAAATCACAGGGACAAACGTTCAAAAAATTTGGTTTATTTATTAGAGAGAACGAAACGAAATTCACTCACGATGAAAGTCCAAACACGGAATCAAAGTTCAATGCGATATTGATGAAAACTTCATTCCAAATATTGTTTTTACTGAAGTTTTACAGTAAAAGTCATTGTCCAACCCACTATATCCTAACACAGGGTCTGCTGGAGTCAATCCCAGCCAGACAGGGCACAAGGCAGGAATAAACCCCGGGCAGGGTGCTAGCCCACCGCAGGGCACACACACCAAGCACAAATTTAGGATCGCCAATCCATTATTATTTTTATAATTCAATTCCAAAAGTGAAACTCCTAAGTTCTATCAATTCATTACACACAGAGTGATATATTTCAAGTGTTTATTTCTTTTCATTTGGCTGATTATGACCTACAGGTAATGAAAACTCTAAATTCAGTATCTCAGAAAATGAGAATATTACGTAAGACCAACTAAAAAAAAAAAAGATTTTTGATACAGAAATGTTGGCCTACTGAAAGTCTGTCCATGTAGGCCCTCAATACTCGGTCGGGGCTCCTTTGGCATGAATGACTGCATCAATGTGGCATGGCATCTCAGCCTGTGGCACTGCTGAGGTGTTATGGTGTTTGATTGCGACCTTCAGCTCGTCTGCATTGTTGAGTCTGGTGTCCCTCATCTTCCTCTTCTATGGGGTTTAGTTCAGGCGAGTTTGCTGGCCAATCAAGCACAGTAACACCACGGCCATTAAACCAGGTATTGGTACTGTTGGCAGTGTGGGCAGATGCCATATCCTGCTGGAAAATGAAATCCGCATCTCCATAAAGCTCCACAGGGAAGCATGAAGGGCTCTAAAATGTCCTGCTAGATGGCTGGCTGTGCTGACTTTGGACTTAATAAAATAACAGTGGACCAACACCAGCAGGTGACATGGCTCCTCAAATCATCACTGACTGTGGAAACGTCACACTGGACCCTCAAGCAACTTGGATTCTGTGCCTCTCCACTCTTCCTCCAGATTCGGGGACCGCAATGTCCAAATGAAATGCAAAACTGAGGACTTTGGACCACTGAGCGACAGTCCAGTCTGTTTTCTCCTTAGCTCAGGTGAGACGCTTCTGATGTGGTGGTCTCTGGTTCAGGAGTGGCTCGACACCAGGAATGCTGTGACAGTTGTAGCCCACGTCACCGGATACGTCTGTGTGTGTGTGTGTGGTGACTCTTGAAGCACTGACTCCAGCCGCAGTCCACTCCTCGTGAATCTCCCCTCCAATTCTTCCCAGTCCTCTCAAGGCTGCGCTTATCCCTGTTGCTTGTCCACCTTTTTCCTTCCAATCAGTCAGTCAGTCATTATCCAACCCGCTATATCCTAACACAGGGTCACGGGAGTCTGCTGGAGCCAATCCCAGCCAACACAGGGCGCAAGGCAGGAACAAAACCCTGGACAGGTCGCCAGTTCACCGTAGGACACACACTAGAGACAATTTAGGATCACCAATGCACCTCACCTGAATGTCTTTGGACTGTGGGAGGAAACCCACGCAGACACGGGGAGAACATGCAAACTCCACGCAGGGAGGACCTGGGAAGTGAACCCACAGGTCTCCTTACTCACTACCACTGCACCACCGTGCCACCCTACAGTAAAAGTGTAAATTTAAAAAGTATTTGTGTGTTAATTTCAAAGCCAAACAGAACAAATACCTTTAACGCGCAGGGGTGTCGAACTCCGGTCCTGGAGAGCCGCAGTGGCTACAGGTTTTCATTCTAACCAACTTCTTAATTTGTAACCAGTTTTTGCTGCTAATTACCTTCTTTTGCCTACATTTTAATTACCTTGACTCAGGCCCCTTAGTTGTTTCCTTTTTCTTAATTAGCAGCGAGACATAAAACAGGAAACCATATGAACAGCTCACCTGTGCCCATCACAAAATATGAGAAAATAAAGAAAGGGGAAAGTCTCAGTAAGGTTGATCTCTCAGCTCAGCAAAACATTGTGAGGGTGGTCTTAGAAAAAAGAGAAAAATTCAACAATTCTGGAAACGTCTACTGTGGCAGAATGAGAGCAGCAACAAGCCATGGAATTAAATAACGAGTTTAATTAACAGCAAGAATCAGCTTCTCATTGTGAAACTGGTTGGAGTCTGAAGCCCTGATTTAGTTGGTCATTTGTTGGCTCGTTTCATGCCTCATTTCTGCTTAGCTGCCATTGAATGAAGAAAGGAATCAATTCAGAGGAATGAATCCTTAAGAACGGGGCTATTAAAATGTAGGGAACAGGAGTTAATTAGCAGTGAAAACGGGTCACTGATTAGGAAAAGGGTTAGAATGAAAAGCTGCAGCCACTGCGGCCCTCCAGGCCTGGAGTTCGACACCCCTGCTCTAACGCAACATGAAGCCTAATTTACTTTCGATTTCTTACTATGTTTTACTTGCTGTCATGTAAAATAGGTAGGTCTATTATACATATGTAACAATTCCAATGAACATACTTCTTCTTTCAGCTGCTCCCGTTAGGGGTTGCCACAGCAGATCATCTTCTTCCATATCTTTCTGTCCTCGTCATCTTGCTCTGTCACACTCATCACCTGCATGTCCTCTCTCACCACATCCATAAACCTTCTCTTGGGCCTTCCTCTTCTCCTCTTACCTGTCAGCTCTATCCTTAGCATCCTTCTCCCAATATACTCAACATCTCTTCTCTGCACATGTCCAAACCAACACAATCTCGCCTCTCTGACTTTGTCTCCCAACCGTCCAACTTGAGCTGACCCTCTAATGTCCTCATTTCTAATCCTGTCCATCCTCGTCACCCCCAATGCAAATCTTATCCTCTTTAACTCTGCCACCTCCAGCTCGGTCTCCTGTGCCACCGTCTCCAGCCCATATAACATAGCTGGTCTCACTACCGTCCTGTAGACCTTCCCTTTCACTCTGTTTAAATTGTACATACGCGAGTGGCAGAGCTGCAAAGTGGCTAGTGTGGCAAAGTGGCTAGTGTGTAGTGCCCGCCCGGGGGTTGGCGAGTGACGCGAGCAGGCAGCAGAGCCCCCTAGTGTTTTAAGATACGTGACTCATCTTCTCCCTTTGTGGATTTCTAGCAAATTTATATACAGTTGTGCTTGAAAGTTTGTGAACCCTTTCGAATTTTCTATATTTCTGTATAAATATGACCTAAAACATCATCAGATTTTCACTCAAGTCCTAAAAGTAGATAAAGAGAAACCAGTTAAACAAATGAGACACAAATATTATACTTGGTCATTTATTTAATGAGGAAAATGATTGAATATTACATATTTGTGAGTGGCAAAAGTATGTGAACCTTTGCTTTCAGTATCTGGTGTGACCCCCCAATAACTTCAACTAAACGTTTCCGGTAACTTTGATCATTCCTGCACACGGCTTGGAGGAATTTTAGCCCATTCCTCCGTACAGAACAGCTTCAACTCTGGGATGTTGGTGGGTTTCCTCACATGAACTGCTCACTTCAGGTCCTTCCACAACATTTCGATTGGATTAAGGTCAGGACTTTGACTTGGCCATTCCAAAACATTCACTTTATTCTTCTTTAACCATTCTTTGGTAGAACAACTTGTGTGCTTAGGGTCGTTGTCTTGCTGCATGACCCACCTTCTCTTGAGATTCAGTTCATGGACAGATGTCCTGACATTTTCCTTTAGAATTCTCTGATATAATTCAGAATTCATTGTTCCATCAATGAAGGCAAGCTGTCCTGGCCCAGATGCAGCAAAACAGGCCCAAACCATGATACTACCACCACCATGTTTCACAGATGGGATAAGGTTCTTATGCTGGAATGCAGTGTTTTCCTTTCTCCAAACATAACGCTTTTCATTTAAACCAAAAGTTCTATTTTGGTCTCATCCGTCCACAAAACATTCTTCCAATAGCCTTCTGGTTTGTCCACGTGATCTTTAGCAAACTGCAGACGAGCAGCAATGTTTTTGGAGAGCAGTGGCTTTCTCCTTGCAACCCTGCCATGCACACCATTGTTGTTCAGTGTTCTCCTGATGGTGGACTCATGAACATGAACATTAGCCAATGTGAGAGAGGCCTTCAGTTGGGGTCCTTTGTGACCTCGCCGACTATTACACGTGTGCCTTGCTCTTGGAGTGATCTTTGTTGGTCGACCACTCCTGGGGAGGGTAACAATGGTCTTGAATTTCCTCCATTTGTACACAATCTGTCTGACTGTGGATTGGTGGAGTCCAAACTCTTTAGAGATGGTTTTGTAACCTTTTCCAGCCTGATGGGCATCAACAACTCTTTTTGTGAGGTCCTCAGAAATCTCCTTTGTTCGTGCCATGATACACTTCCACAAACATGTGTTGTGAAGAGCAGACTTTGAAAGATCCTGGTCTTTAAATAACACAGGGTGCCCGCTCACACCTGACTGGCATCCCATTGATTGAAAACACCGGACTTGAATTTCACCTTCACACTCACTGATCATCCAAGAGGTTCACATACTTTAGCCACTCACAAATATGTAATATTTTATCATTTTCCTCAATAAATAAATGACCAAGTATAATATTTTTCTCTCATTTGTTTAACTGGTTTCTCTTTCTCTACTTTTAGGACTTGAGTGAAAATCTGATGATGTTTTAGGTCATATTTATACAGAAATATAGAAAATTTGAAAGGGTTCACAAACTTTCAAGCACAACTGTGTACATTAAAAACATTTCCCGCGGCTCCGACCGTGTGGTAGTGAAACAGGAGACTCTTTAAAAATCAATAAACAGAAAGATATCGCTAGCTAAGTGAAGGCAAGTTACACTCCAAAGCACAGAGGCAGAGCGGCTCCCCACTCCTGACGTCACGCTTCCCCTCTGCTCTCTCGGATTAGCGTCAATATATCTCTCCTGCAGGTGAACTATGATTCTTAGTGCGATGAGAGAAGTCGCAAAATCAACCGGAATGTTCCAGCAAATTATAGAATAAAATCCCAATCTAAATCCGTGAAGTAGTTCTCTCGTGAAAAGCGGACACACAGACAGACAGACGTTGGATTTTATATATATACTAGCAGGAGTCTATAACCGGTGAATTTCCCAAATGAAAGAAACAGAATATAGAAATAGAAGAAACAGTTTTCTGATATACTTCATTCATCCCCGAGGGGGTACTGTCTTTTCTCATGACCTTTGGACCTTATCATTGGACTGTCATTTAGAGACCTACAAACACAAATTTATATTTAAGGTCTCTGTTTTTCTTTTCATTATGTTTCTGTCTTATGTCAGTGTGCATTTGATATGTATTATATACTATGTATTCATTATTATTCTTCAGTAATTTAATTTTTTGTTTGTTTGTAACTACAGTACTTCTTTGGCATACTTTAAAGCACTTTGAGTGACATCCTGTGCATGAAAATGTGATATACAAATAAATGTTGCTGTTTTGTGTTATTCAAAATAGACACCCAATTAGTTTAAAAAAAAAATTAAAAAGAAGAGTGTGAATTCTGTTTTATTACATATGGACAGAGGCAGCAACGGAGTCAAGGAAGATTCCAGTCGGATTTGATTTTATTTTGTTCCCTTTTACGCTTTCACATGCATCCTGAAGAACTTTATCAATGCTTAGAATGTTGAGTGAGTGACAGCACAATCAAACAGCGGGTGGGCACGAGGGGCTGTCAGGGGTCAGGTCACAGGACGTGTCACCTTGGGAGTGAAGCAGCATGAATTATCAAGCAGGCATATGGCCAGCACCTGTGAACCTGGAGGGGCTTTGTAACCTCTGGGAGCTGGAGGGGTGGGGGTGGGGGTGGTCTTGGAAAGTTTCAAGAGTACTTCCAGTACTGGGAATTGAAGATTAATTTTTTTAAAGTATGATAATTAAGGAAAAATTGCAAATAAATGTAATAGATAGATAGATAGATAGATAGATAGATAGATAGATAGATAGATAGATAGATAGATAGATAGGTTTTAATTTTAGTGTAGTTGGCAGGATAAGACATATAGATAGATAAATAGGAAAGACACTATATAATCGATAGATAGATATGAAAGGCACTATACTGTATAATAGATAGATAGTTATGTAAGGCACTATATAATAAATGGATAGATAGAGAGATAGGTTTTAATTTCAGTGTAGTCGGCAGGATAAGACATATAGATAGATAAATAGGAAAGACACTATATAATCGATAGATAGATAGATAGATAGATAGATAGATAGATAGATAGATAGATTGATGTGTTTTAGAGGGTAGCTGCTCATTGGCAGAGATATCATGGCCACATGCTCTTCCCCTCACGCGGGGGACGCTCTCCCATCAGAACTGAACACCATCAGATACAGTGGTGACATTTAATGTTGGAGTGCACCGACCTTCTGCTTTGCCAAAGATACCTTGCCAACTTTTTACATTTTTGGCAAAGAGATCGCAGCTACATTCTCGCCCCTGATATCAAAACCAAAAATCTTATATATCACGAGACCCTCAGATATGAAAGCTATCAATATAAGTTCTTCTCAATACAAATTATTACACGTTTTTATTGATTGTTTTAAAGTTTGTCCTGTTTCACTATAGGTGGGGCAGCTAGTAGATATTAAAAACAGCAGCAACTCCACCACTGCCCCCTGATGGTCACCACTCTTCATGTCAGCCAATTCTAATGAGGTTCCTCGCACCTTCACCCTTCCTGTGTCTGAGCCAATTCTGCACCCACCTACACACCACACCCTTCTCATGTGGCACCTTATCAATTTCTTTCTGAAAGTCCAGAAAAATAATCTCATCTGCTCCACTCTGATTATTTCCTTTTGCTGCGTCCTCATAGAATTCCAGCCTGTTAGTAAAACACGACCTCCCTCTTCTGACCCCCTGCTGACTGTTCACTGACACTCCTGTCCTTGCCATGTGTTGCTCAGTCTTACCCTTAATAATTCCTTCCATTCATTTTCCTGTGATGCATGTTAAGCTTACTGGCCTATAGTTGCTTGGATCTGCCCGCTCATCCTTTTTAAATAATCAGATAATATTTGTCATTTTCCAGTCCTTCGGCATTTTTCCAGTGCACAGTGACTTCCTAACAATAAGCATTAAGGGTTTATATCTCTACTCGCTAACCGCCTTAAGAATTCGAGTGTAAAACTCGGGCAGAACATACAAAGTCCACTCAGACGATGACCAGGCGCTGGACTGGACCCCAAGATGTTGGACCCCTGAAGCTGGGGTGTTAACCACCGTGACGCAGATTTCAAAATATCCCGTCAAATCCAAAGCGGCACAGCGAGCGCTCCGAGCCGCAGCCTGGCATTAACAAACCTTTACTTGGCTTAGTGCCACACGAGGGGGTGGATGAGGCGTTGATTAGTCAGAGTCTCGAGAAATGGCCTGGGGGGGGGTCCCTCACGTTTGTTTAAGCAGTCCTTTGCGTCACTTTTGATTTTTGAAGCTGGAAAATAATTTTGTGGTTCCTTGTAAGTGGGCACTTACAGAAGCTGCGAAGCTTCAGTTTACAAGAGAACGGAATGGCGGAGCCGCTCGGCTTCTAATCATGAAACTGCTAACGTGATTTCGACGGAGTGACTTCTGCATTTTTGACAGCCCTCGTATCTTTTTGCATTTGCAGAACTTGAGCACATCGTATCGGACAGCGCAAACGTTTCTATTTTTTTGCCCACTTTCCTCTGTCCAGGCACTGCTTTCAAAGCCCCCGTCCTTCATGTTTCACAAGGCGTTCCCACGATTTTTTTTTTCGCTGCCCCTGGCAGGCAGGAGTAAAAGTTCAGTTCAGTTTTACGTCGCACAAGCGCCTCACTCTCCAGAGATAGCATACTTTGGCCTTTTGTCACTCTTCCAAAATAGTTTCCCAGGCAGAATTTAACTTATTTTTTTTTTGCTATTCACCAAATTGTACAAAAGTTTATTGCCTATGTTTGAATTTTACAAAAAGGGAATCGCAACCGGCTAGACATTAATAATGAGCCGTCATCCACCGCAGCTTCATACAATTAAAGGAATCCAAAGCTACTTCAAAAAAACGCAGATAAAGAACCAATCGGCCGATCGCTTCCTTCAGTCTGTTCTTCATCCTTCCAAGGTGGCACGAGGAGCTGGCATCGACTATTAAGGCATTAGCCAACCCTAATCGTTTGTAGGGCACTCGCTTACACAAGGCGCCAACCCGTTTAACACGCGCTCTGTTTGGCATGTGGGGACAAACCCGGAAAAAAACTCCAAAAGGGTCCGCTGCCAGGCCAGGATTTGAACCCAGGCTCTCAAAGGGATGAGGCAGCAGCACTGCGCCACTGAGCCGTCCGCAGTCAAACAGCGGATAAACGGTTATTAAAAATCACAAAAAAAACCGTTATAGCGCTGGTGACAATTACCGGCAATTGAGCCCAACAAAGCTTATCAAGGAGCTTCGTCTGATGTCTCCAAAGTAACATCAAGTCAGACTTTGGGGGTCCCTAAAGTACTGCTGTCTGCCCCACCAGCTGGCATTGACACAGACGTGCGCATATTTCAACAGCAACAACATTTACTTCTGGAGCACATTGACATGCACAGGATCGCAGCTCAAAGTGTTTTACAAAAACTCAGAGAAAGAGTTGCAAACAAGAAGAATAATAAGAGTGTTAATAAAAATAAATAATAAAAAATACGGCCTTACTAGCGTATATAGTCATAAGTAGGAAACAAAAGAAAACAAATACATTATGCCTATACAGTATATATGTATCGCTCTCTCTCTCTCTCTCTCTCTCTATCTCTATATATATATAATATATATGTGTAATATGTAATTTCACCTTTACAGAATAAATATATATATGCATATATTCTGTAAAAGTAGAATATTCTTTAATAATAAATAAATAAAACATTATCTATCTATCTATCTATCTATCTATCTATCTATCTATCTATCTATCTATCTATCTATCTATTATCTATAGTGCCTTTCTATCTATCTATCTATCTATCTATCTATCTATTATATAGTGCCTTTCATATCTATCTATCTATCTATCTATCTATCTTATAGTGCCTCTCTTATCCATTATATAGTGCCTTTCATGTCCTCCCTTCTGGAGCACATTTTCATACACAGGACTGCAGCTCAAAGTGCTTCAGAAAAACTCAAAGAAAGAGTTACAAGCCAGAAAAAAAGGTAAGAATAACAATAAAAAACAAAAAAATAAACCAATATGGGTTTACATAGAGTAAATATTTAATTAGCAGAAAGGTAGGCTAGTTAAATGAACAGAAGAGTCCTACTCAAGTCTCTAAGGATCAGGTCAGATGGCCAGGGGGAAAGAAAAAAATCGTAAAATTCTAAACTCCGAAAAATAAATGTAAACGTCCATCCGTCCATCCGTCCATTTCTTAACCTGCTCATCCTGGTCAGGGTCACAGGAAGTTGGAACCTATCTGAGCAAGCATCGGGCACAAGGCAGGAATTACATGTGGGCAGATCGCCAGTCCATCGCAGGATAAAATACACACATACACACAGAGAACACATTGGGAGGCCAATTCAGCAAAATCCACACAGACACAGGGAGAACACGCATATTAGACACAGGCAGCACTCAGCCACCCATAAATATATTGTATGTATATGCCACACAGTCACACACCCATATATACTATGTATACATATGCAGTATATATATGTGTGTGTGTAAATATACACACATACTGCATATATATATTTACTTGAATAAACTTTTTACAGTACAGTATATACTGTATGCATGTATACAGTATATTCCAGTAGAATACATATATACTGAGGGCTACACTAAATGAACAGACAGCTTTAATGTAATCAAATCTCTCATCTCTCCACTTATTTCTTTCATTTTACCAAACAGTTTGTGCTCATCCTAGCAGCGCTGGGTAAAAGATGGGTACCACTCACTGGGCAGCACTCACACTATAGCAGAATACAGTACACACACACACACGCTATATATATATATATATATATATATATATATACATATACACACATATATACATATATATATTACACACACATACACACACACACACACACACACACACACACACACACATATATATATATATATATATACAGTATATATATATGTAGTGGTGTCACAGTGGTACAGGGGTTCGCTTCCCAGGTCCTCCCTGCGTGGAGTTTGCATGTTCTCCCCGTGTTGGCGTGGGTTTCCTCCCACAGTCCAAAGACATGCAGATTAGTTGCATTGGCGATCCTAAATTATCCCTAGTGTGTGCTCGGTGTGTGTGTGTGTGTGTGTGTGTGTGTGTGCTCCCTGCCCAGAGTTTGTTTCCTGCCTTGCGCCTTGTGTTGGCTCCGATTGGCTCCAGCAGACCCCCGTGACCCTGTAGTTAGGATGTAACGGGTTGGATAATGGATATATATATATATATATATATATATATATATATATATATATACATACAGAATACAGTACATGTACACACACACACACGATATATATATATATATATATATATACATACATATACTGTACACACATATAGGCTTTATATATATATAGATATACACAGAAAGGCTTTGTGTTAGAAATGAGGGTAAAAATGGCTACCTATAGTGTGTCTAAAAGTCACATATTAGTATATAAAAGGACATTAAGAAATGCTCTGTATGGCCTTATTAGGAAATATAAAACACCAAAGAGACATCAGGTCAGAGCTTCACCGACTGGATCAACTAGTCACTCACTGCTGGGTAAGAAGAGCTCAGTAAAGACGTCCATTTAATACCAATAAGGGGCAGACAGCTGGTTCTTACAGTAAATCCCCAATGCGTCAGAGTTACTCATTGTGCATATATACTTTATAAATAAACAGTACTTATACTTATTAAACATAATCGATTAAACATCAGTCTGACCAAGGACAAGGTTACGTAACTGATCACCACAAGTGTATAGCCAAACAGAACAACACAAGATGAGCAAATCTTCCATTGGTCACAAGAACCCATCAAAGCCCTCATCAGTTAAACAGACATACACTGAACAGGAGAGTCATCTTAAAAACCGTGATGGAGTCGGTCCCTCAGAGAAAGGTGGGCCACTCATGCCATCTGCACGGAGCTACACATGAAAAGAGCCTGGATTGAGATTTGATGCCATGCAGAGGTGGCATCACTAAATGTCATTTAACAGCAGACCTGAGTGCTTGAGGAGGAGCAGAGGATCTACAAGTGTCTCCATTTATGTGAGTGTTGACCTGTTGACTGCATAGGCAAGCATCAATATAAATTGAAACACTCATATGTAAATATGAAGTCCACACACACACATATAGATTAGATCAAACTTTTTTTTAGATAGATAGATAGAAAAAGATTATTTTCAGACTGAATCGTTTAGAGGTTTAGAGTAGAGACACACTCATCACTTTTGAGTCTTCAGTGTATATATTATATATAGATACCTATAATGTATATAGTAAATATAAAGTACACATATATCTGTATATGAAGCATATATGGATATAGATATAAAAACATGTATATGTGGATTGAGTATATTTATATATTTATGTTTTATATGATGTTTGTATAAATAAATAAATAAACAAACATATATTCATATATATATATATATATGTAGGAAAATGTAACAAAAGAAACCAAATACATTTATGCCTATATGTATGTATCACTATCTCTCTCTCTCTCTCTCTTTATATATATATACTGTATATATGTAATTTCACCTTTACAGAATAAATATATATATATATGCATATATTCTGCTAAAGTGGTTTCCTTTTGTAATAAATAAAGCATTATCTATCTATCTATCTATCTATCTATCTATCTATCTATCTATCTATCTATCTATCTATCTATCTATCTATCTATCTATCTATCTATCTATCTATCTATCTATCTACTATATAGCGCCTTCTATCCATCTATCTATCTATCTATCTATCTTATAGTATCACTCTTATCCATTATATAGCGCCTTTCATGTCTATCTAACTATCGAACAGATCAGTTATTTGTTGACAGCCTTTGCTCTGTTTTTGAGTGTTTTCTTGATATGCACACACACTCGCCCATTGTCTATAAACACACACACTCACACACACACACTTTAACACACACACTTGTTTCTTATAATGCTATATGTTACACACACAGTATAGACTCCCCCTTATTTGCCGTGTCTATCAGAGTCCAAAGGCACATCTAAAAATGCACAATCAGCTCCTCCATTTCTGCTTTCTAGTTTGTGAACAACTCAGAAACAAGACTCTTTATTTTTCTCCAATCTTGTTTGCTACTTTTCAAGTCCGTGCACCTCTCTGCTCTCCAGACTGCGCCTGCCGGTGTGGTGCGGATGTCCCACATTCGCTGATCCACCTAACGCCAGTCAGCCGCGCGTTTTTAAGTTTCAGCAGATCAAGAGCTCCGATATGTCAGTCGGGTCAAACTTGGAGGAGATCTGCACCTCACTTGCTGTGCTGGATTTGTGAGTGCAACCCAAAACAAAGTTAATAAACGGTATAAATAATAAATGCTTTGTTTTTTTTTTTTTGGTTGTTTTTTTCACCTACCGTTTCTAAAGTGTTCTTTTCCCCAGGAACCAAAGAACGCAGTTTCCAGTAGAGCCCCCAGACATGAGTATCATCACATCACATGCGTAATTAACAGACCGCCAGACTATCAAAGAGTGTGAGTATCCCACTTGGATTGTGCGTCTGCTCTGAGGTGCTCAGCATTCTGTCTCTTGCTTTTCCTGTTGAAGTTTTTTTTTTTTTTTCTCTGCCTCTAAGCTTGTCTGGAGTGGAACAATTTGACTGGGTGGGATCACGAATCTCCACCTCCACCAAATCACATCTTAGGCCCCCCAAAGGAAACGGCAGCCCTAAGTACATTGCCTGCTGACAATCATTGCGGAGCTGTGGCTCACAGGAGTCTGGGAACAGAAAGCCCATTCCCGCACAAACCCACCCCCCTACTACCGCCCCCCACTCCTCCTCTCCATCAACCTTCACTTGCCCACCCTCCCCCATCTTCCATGTTGGGCAGCAATTTATTTTTGCGAAGCTCTTCTAAGCAGAAGTGAAAAAGAAAAAGAAAGCACAGGGCGCCCCTCTGCTGTTTCCTGATTACATTCAGGGGTCTGTGGTGGGACACTCAGTGTACTTTGCCCCTTTTTTATTAAGGATTTCTTAGAAAGTGGGTAATTATTGCTAATATCAGACACATAGATAGATAGATAGATAGATATGAAAGGCACTATATGATAGATAGATAGATAGATAGATAGATAGATAGATAGATAGATAGATAGATAGATAGATAGATAGATAGATAGATAGATAGATATGAAAGGCCAGGTACCTGCATATCTACCTTTGGGACTGAGCTTTGAAATACATGACATCACTGAGAGGGTGGGATGCACTTCACCTCAAGTGCCCCCTCCAGGATAGGGTCCTGCCCTTGGCAGGCTTTGGCCCCCTGTGACACTGAACTGAATTAGTGGGGCTGACAACATTATGTGATACAGGGGGCGTGTTTTAGTGATGGCATCCAACCCAGGATTGGTCCCTGCCTTGAAATGTCCCCGCCCCCTGGTGGTGACCTTGGATTGCATTAAGCAGGTCTGAGGACTTTCTGGTGGGCTGTAGTTCGTTATGCTAAGTTGTTGTAGGTTGGGTTATAGAGAATGGCGTCCCATCCAGTGTTGGTTCCTGCTTTGACATCTTCTGATCTCCACGTGACCCTGAGTGGAAATAAGCAGGTCTGAGGGTCAGAAGCTTAAGTGGGTTTGGGTCTGGCTTGCACTTGGGTGGGAAACCATTGAGGAAAAGCTTGGGGGTACTTCAAGTGACACTGTCATGGGGAGTTCACCTGCGGTCTGTGTGAGTATTGACAAGATTCCCATCCTTCAGATGAGATGTCCAACTGAGGTCCTTGACCCTTCTAATGGTGATCAACTTCAGAGACCCGGGTTCAAAATCCCAGCCTGTAAGATTTACATTACATTTACTTTTTTTGGCCGACGCATTCAACCAAGACAACTAAAAGCATCCCAGACACAATTGGTTCCATTTCTATTTGTTGTTCCATGAGGAACACAGGCTGGTAAAATGACCCACTCAGGGTCACATGGTGTCAGCAGTGGGATCTGAACCCACAACCTCAGGGTCTGAAGTTCAAAGTTTTAACTACTGCGCCACACTGCCTTACAACATCTGAGAAACAATTGGTGACATTTCTTTTGGTTGTTCCATGGAGAGCATGGGCAAGTGAAGTGACCTGCTTGGGGTCACACAGTGTCGACAATAAAATTTGAGCCCACAACCTCAAGGTCTTGAAGTTCAAAGTTTTAACTACTGTGCCACACTGCCTTCATTTGGCGGCTTACAACATTGGAGGTACAATTGGTGACATTCCTTACATTTTTTCAATTGGAGCCCAGACAGGTGTAGTGACCTGCTCAGGGTCACAGGGTGTCACTAGTGGGATCTGAACCCACAACCTCAGGACTTGAAGTCCAAGTTCTTAACTACTGTGCCACACTGATTGTTTGCCACAGGTCAGTTTGATTGCCTGGCAACACTAAAGTGTGGCTTGCTTGTGAGTCGACCAGTGCCCCCTACAGGCCTGATTTCTGCATTGCACGACAGTCATTCAATGATTTTCAATTGAAATCACTTGGCTTGAGAAATGAATGACCAAACAATAAGAAAACTCAATGATAAGGTAGATATGGAGATACCAGGATGAGCCTCCAATTGGATATTTGTGACGGGTTTGGCCTCATCCAGGGCTGGACCCCACCTTGTATCCCATACAACCAGGACAGCCTGTGGCCCCACATGGCCCTGAGTCATCTTAAGTGAGAACAAGAATGCAATGATATGGAATGTCAATCAATACTAACCACCCAACCTTTATTTTATATGGCGCCTTTTTACAGTGTGCACCTCATTCACACTAGCATTCATCCAATTCTGGGAGGCTGAAAGTCTGTGCCTGTCGTAGCTGGGAACCACATACTGCCCCAGGAGTCTCAAGTGTCAGGAAGGGACTAATAATTGACACTTCAGTGGGCCACCACAGGGCACACAAACACACACACACACACAAAGACGTGGCCAATGAACTTACCAAATGACATAAACTGCATGTCGATGGAGTGTAGAAACAAATCTCACAAAGAAGCACCTTAGAAGAACTTGAGATCACAAACCTTCACACAATTCATGAAAAGTTAATATGTAAAGCCTGTTAATGACTTATGAATGGAAGTAATTGTAAAGGTATCACTAGATGATTTACTGTTTATGACATTTTTAACAGTTTAAACAGACAGACAGACAGACAGATAGATAGATAGATAGATAGATAGATAGATAGATAGATAGATAGATAGATAGATAGATAGATAGATAGATGAAAGGCACTATATAATAGATAGATATATAGATAGATAGATAGATAGATTTGTAGTAATAAAGTGCATTACATTTTTCATTCCAACAGATGGCACACCACAAACATTAGATAGATAGATAGATAGATAGATAGATAGATAGATAGATAGATAGATATGAAAGGCACTATATACAGTACAATGTAGATAGATACCGTGGTGGGCTGGCACCCTGCCCAGGGTTTTGTTTCCTGCCTTTGCGCCGTGTGTTGGCTGGGATTGGCTGCAGTAGACCCCCGTGACCCTGTAGTTAGGATATAGTGGGTTGGATAATGGATGGATGGATGGCTTTAGATAGATAGAGGCAACCTATAATAAATCAATAGAAATTGAAGGAGCTGTACAATAGATTGGTAGGTAGATGTCCAAGGTACTATTTATTAGACAATGTGAAAGGCACTATATAACAGATAGCTAGCTCTTTACTGATCTTGAAAAGAAAGGTGCGATAGATAGATAGATACTGTAGACACCTGATAGATAGAAACGTATGACAGGCATAGCATAATACTTACAGTAAATACAAAATGTGCTATACAGTAGATACTGTAAATACAGTAGATAGTACTTTATTTGTGACTGTACAGTAACTGGTATTGGCTGGCTGGTCGTTATTATTCTACAGGGTGTCACACATGTACATCTGGGGGTCACCTTCCTGGCTCTGTCCATGTGAACAGTACCCCCCTAAGATGAGAGGGGGCGCTGTCACTAACACTGTCTTCTCCACTACCTGCAGTTCTGTCAGACGCCTAGCCCCGCCTTCATCCTCAAGCAGGCCACACCCCAATATAAAAGGGTGATCCCCTGAAGCTCACTTTGAACCAGCCAGCAATGGAAACGGAGCTCTTACTGATGGAATCCTTTTACGTGAGCTGGGCTAAAGTTTCTGGTGCACCTGTTATTTGTGCTCAGAGCACTGGACTGACTTCTTGTTCTACAATTAAATGGCTTGTGCCACGATTATTTTCTTGGCTTCTTCTCAGTCTGCTCACTTTTCACAATGGTTACTAAACAAGTGATAAGTTCAGAATTTGAACCCAGGACTTGTTAGCCCCCGAGGTGTACTTGTTCCATTTGGACTCCAGCCTAGTGATTCCCTCAGAGTGTGTTACTGGTAGGGATTGAACTGGAAGCCTTGGGATTGCTAGTCCAATGTCTTGTCAACTACACCACGCAGCCTGCTTTTCTTGTGAATCTGAGCCCCACTGTGCTGCCTTCGATTGTCGCAAACTTCCTTTGCATGTTAGCTGTCAAGTCTGAAAGCGTCCACTTGGCCATAAGTCACCCCTGTGACGATGGAGCTCTGACTTGCGTAATTTCCAAACTTGTTCCTTTTTTTGGGCTGTGGTTGGTGTGACTGAAGACAACTGAGTTACTGCAGACTCACTTCTCACACACAGGCATTGCAAACTGAAATTTTTACCCTTCACTTGATTGTCATTGGATGATCCAACATTTTCAGTTTCCTGTTTTAAGAATTTGGACTTCAAACCCTGTGGTTATGGGTTCATATCCCACTACTGACACCATGTGACCCTAAGCAAGTCACATGACCTGCCTGTCCTCCTATTGCAAAACCAAAAGAAATGTCACCAGCTGTATCTCAGATGTTGTGAGTCACCCTGGATAAAGTAAAATAAGTAAAAGGAGAAGTAATGTCGCCCCCTAGTGGCCTGTTTAATCACCTAATCCAGTGCTGTCTCACTGAGTGATCTGGAGTGAGCCACTTCACTTGCCATTGTTACCTGTAAAGCACCTTAGCAAGGCACTATATAAGGGAAAGCTTGCTTATTTCGTTCATGTTTGCAGTTTCTTCTAAATGAATTGATACTCAAGAGCCTTCTTTTTGAATCATGTCCACAGCTCTGGGGTTAGTTGGGGCGCTATTGGGGTCATCACATGTGTCACGACTGCTGGCTTCACGACGCTTCATGTGAGGCGGTGGCTTCTTCTTCATCCTGCGTCTGTGTGGGTTTGTCAGTGAACCCCAAAGTGGCCCAGTGTGAGGGAATCTGGGGGTACCCATGAATGAGATCTGGCATCCAGTTTAGAGAGAGGCAGCAGGTCTCTGTCACCATAAACAGGACAATCCAGATAAACTGTGACAGCAGTGCTTTCAGCTTGATTCTTGACATTTTTTGAAGCTTCACTAACACAATGAATGATACATTAATTTTTGTCATTTTGTTCAGTAAAAGGCAAGATATGGTGTTGTGTCAACTCAAGTCAAGTCGTTCACGTAACACCTGGCTGCGGCAGATAGAGGGTCATTTCTGGAGGGTGGGACTGGACCACGTGTCTGAATGGACGGTTGCCAACTGGGATCCTGAGTTGTTTCGTTGTGTAGTGGGTGCGGCAACGTGCTGTACCAGTGCAAGCTCCCCAACCTAACTTGACTTGACTTTCAGTAAGCTAACAGACCACAAGATTCGTATCGTGGAATAAAGAAATGAGTCTGTAAAAATTAAAAATGTATTTGTTTAGAATGAAAACCATCTTAAATATAAGGGCAGTGGAAATAAATCACACAGCTCAGTGGTTAGGGTGTTGAGTCAGAAAGCAGAAGGATGTCACTGACACCGACAGGATGACACACAGTAGAAATTCTGAGTTTGTACACACCCTATACCGCCTATATCTAAAAAAAGTTTGATCTAATCTATATATGTGTGTGTGTGTGTGTGTGTGTGGACTTCATATTTACATATGAGTGTTTCAATTTATATTGATGCTGGCCTATGGAGTCAACAGGTCAACACTCACATAAATGGAGACACTTGTGAGGTCCTCTCTCTCTACATAAATCGTTTGCAATCCTAACTAGGAAAAGAAAATCTGAACATATTTCTCCAGTTTTGATGTCACTACACTGGTTACCTGTGTCATTCAGGATTGACTTTAAAATTCTGCTTATGGTTTATAAAGCCTTAAATAATCTCGCTCCATCTTATATATCGGAGTGTCTGACACCTTATATTCCAAATCGTAACCTCAGATCCTCAAATGAGTGTCTCCTTAGAATTCCAAGAACAAAACTTAAAAGAAGTGGTGAGGCGGGCGGCCTTCTGCTGCTATGCACCTAAAATCTGGAATAGCCTGCCAATAGGAATTCACCAGGCTGATGCAGTAGAGCACTTTAAAACACTGCTGAAAACACATTACTTTAACATGGCCTTTTTATAACTTCATTTTAACTTAATCCTGATACTCTGTATGTTCAGTTCATCATAATAACTACTCATGGTGGCTCTAAAATCCGTACTGACCGCTACTATATATATATATATATATATATATATATATATATATATATATATATATATATATATATATATATATATATATATATACTAGCAGAATACCCGAGCTTCGCAGCGGAGAAGTAGTGTGTTAAAGAAGTTATGAAAAAGAAAAGGAAAAATTTTAAAAATAATGTAACATGATTGTTAATGTAATTCTTTTGTCTTTGATATGAGTGTTGTTGATATATCTATATATCTATATATATATCTATATATATATCTATATCTATATCTATATCTATATATATATATAGCAAAATACCCGCACTTGGCAGTGGAGAAGTAAAAAGAAAAGGAAACATTTTAATAATAATGTAACATGATTGACAATGTGTACATATATACACACACACATATACTATGGGGTGCCAAACAGGCAAATAAATTGATTTTGTGAATATATAAAGTCAAAATGGGCGGCACGGTGGTGCAGTGGTAGCGCTGCTGCCTCGCAGTTAGGAGATCCGGGTTCGCTTCCACATGGAATCTCAATGGGTTTAATTTGCCACAACAGGAAAAGAGTCTTTAATGTCAATGTGAAAACAGCTCTCGGTAAAGTGGTCTAAATGAATTAAAAAATATCAAACACAAAATAACTGACTTTGGATTCGCTCCCTGTCATGCCCGCAGCTTGGCATCACCTGTTTCCTGGGACATCGAAAGCCATGTCCTGAGAATGAATCAGGACAATGACGACTCAGACAACAAGAAACGGTGCAAAGTGTTTAGTGCGTTTGTTCCACCAACAAAAGGAGTGTCCATTAAAAGTGCAGGGCAGATTCTTCAATTAATAAATAATCCAGAAAAATGGAAGGTGTTTGTGGGTCAAATCAAATAATAAATCTGAAGGACTGTTAAAATAGGGTGGTGCAGTGGTAGCGCTGCTGCCTCGCAGTTAGAAGACCCGGGTTCGCTTCCCGGGTCCTCCCTGCGTGGAGTTTGCATGTTCTCCCCGTGTCTGCGTGGGTTTCCCCCCACAATCCAAAGACATGCTGGTTAGGTGGATTGGCGATTCTAAAATTGGCCCTAGTGTGTGCTTGGTGTGTGGGTGTGTTTGTGTGTGTCCTGTGTGTGTTGGCACCCTGCCCAGGATTGGTTCCTGCCTTGTACCCTGTGTTGGCTGGGATTGGCTCCAGCAGACCCCCGTGACCCTGTGTTCAGATTCAGCGGGTTAGAAAATGGATGGATGGATGGATAAAGTCAAAACTTGAATATATAAAGTCAGCGTCGGAATTTATAAAGTCATTCCTGATTATATAAAGTCAACATCGGAGTATATAAACTCCTGAATATATAAAGTGAAAGTCAAAATCTATTGATTGAAACGACTCTGAACTGAACTAAGTGAAGAAAAACGTATTCAGAAAAATAAATTAAAAAAACACTGTTCGGTTAATGTGTTGAAAATGATGCATGTGCCCTGCCCAGGATTGGTTCCTGCCTTGCGCCCAGTGTTGGCCGGGATTGTCTCCAGCAGATGCCCGTGACTCTGTGGTCAGATTCAACGTGTTGGGAAATGGATGGATAATCCAGTGCTTACTTTATATATTGAAGTTTTGACTTTATATATTCAGAAACAAGTATTGACTTTATATATACCAACCCTGACTTTATATAATCAAGTTTTGACTTTATATTTTCGCGAATGACTTTATATATACAAGTTCTGACTTTATATAGTTAAATGTAGTCATCATTGCATAACTTTTTCTTTACCATAGAAATTTAAAGACTAAATTCAACTTCCATTCCTAACAAAGATATTTCTGGCGACTAAATAGAACCTACTTATATCCAAATTCGAGCTATTGAGCTGTCGCGTGCCTGCCTGAATAAGTCACCCTCGCTTCGCTCTTACTTTATTTACCGTTCATTTAATCATGGCTAGTCACGGAAAAATTATAAAATGGAAGGAGGATTACACTGAGTATGGCTTTACCAAAACAATTATTGATGGCGAATCGATTATTCATAAAGCTTGAATTGGTGATCTGTTTTTCTGTGTTAACCTCATATTTTTTCATACTTCTTCTCAAACTAAGGGTGTGCGAGGGTAAAATGAATCGGGATGCGCTGATCAATGTAATCGGTGTACCAGGAAATCATGCATTGACAGAAGTTCCCCTTTGCTTGTGATTAAATGCGTGATTTTTTAACGCGTTATGAAGCACATGCTTCGAAGCTTCTCAGCTGTGCTTGTGCTAAGAAAAGGAAACATTTTAAAAATAACGTAACACGATTGTCAATGTAACCTTTTGTAAGTAGTGCCTGGAGGATTCAGTGTGGAGAAGCTGTAGAGACAGCGTGTGTATTAACTTGTGGATTTTTCTGTAAGTATTTGGTGGGAGCGTCACAAAGTCGTAACACTGCGTTAGCCGCGGAGCTCAGCTCAGAGCGAAATAAGATGAATGGGAGGGGAGATGATGACGTGACTCCCCCACCCGCCTTAACCGTCAATCCCCCACAAACACAGTCTCTCGGAATTTGCATAAGCACACCCCTTCACCTACAATTTTAACTTAGTTACAAAGTGATCAAAACTCGTTTATATCCTGCGTCCTCTCATTAAACTTGTATCCCGCATTACCTGTGGGCATGTGAAACGCCAGCAGCAGCCTGTCTATGAACTTAATTTAAACTTTAAGTTTACACCGTGCTTAGTTTCCGAAGTAGCAGCACTCATGAATATGGTAGTATATGTCACTCGCTCGCTCGCTTCTTATTGTTTCGCTGCCTTCTCAATTATATAATGCATGTTTTCTTCAGCGCTTTTTGGAGCTCTTCCTGGTTTTCTACGCACTGCGTTGACAGTCAGTTCACGTGATTACGTGGGAGGCGTGATGATGTCACACGAAACTCCGCCCCCACGGCCATCCAGCTCAACTCCATTACAGTATATGTAGAAAAATAGCTTCCAGTTATGACCGTTACGTGTAGAATTTTGAAATGAAACCTGCCCAACTTTTGTAAGTAAGGTGTAAGGAATGAGCCTGCCAAATTTCAGCCTTCTACCTACACGGGAAGTTGGAGAATTAGTGACGTTGGAAAGTTCAATATGGCGGCTGACAGTGGCGTCATACCACCAAAATAATTACGTACATTGGTTTCGGTTAGCGCAGGGAAGCCGCCTACCAAATTTCGTGAAGATGGGGCCATAAATAATAAAGTTCAATATGGCGGATGTTGTTGACTGTTATGACCGTTACGTGTAGAATTTCGAAATGAAACCTGCTTAACTTTTGTAAGTAAGCTGTAAGGAATGAGCCTGCCAAATATCAGCCTTCTACCTACACGGGAAGTTGGAGAATTAGTGACGAGTGAGCAAGTGAGTCAGTCAGTGAGGGCTTTGCCTTTTATTAGTATAGATGTGTGTGTGTGTAATATATATATAGTGTGTGTGTGTGTGTGTGTGTGTATGTACTGTATTCTGCTATTGTGTGGGCACTGCCCAGTGAGTGGTACCAGTCTATCTAATATACATCTTGTTTATAGTGCCTTTCATATCTGTCTACCTATCAGAAATGCAGTCAGGTGACTTACTATCGGCTAATGGACTGAGTGTTCATCTCATGTCGCTAGTAAGAACTTCAGAAGATCCAAGCCCACGGCGACAGGTGATGACAGCCTTTCTAAATATTGCGCCTGTGTATAAATAACAATGCCCCCCCACCACCCCAACACACACAAACACACACACATCTTCTATTAATGCCATTCTGTCTGAACTAAAGCTTGTCAGTTCAACAGACTCACTCGTCTCCAGTGCCATCTGTTAAAGTGCAGTAGCTGTCTGGGAAAACGAGCAACTTCAATGTGCAAGCAAATCTTGGCTGAATTTCACCATTTCAGTCCTGTGAAAAAGTAAATACACCCCATGGAAATTGATGGACTTTTTCTAATGTTTTTTAAAAAGTCAAACTACAGATCTTCATACATACAGTGCCCAGACTAAAAGAATCAAACTAAAAATGACACACAAAAATACTAAAAATCCTACTATAATAACAATGTTCATTTCCCTTTAATTGAATATTACATGCTAATATATTTTTTAATATTAATAACTAGAGGAATAAAACTAAAAAAATCTTAGCCATCTTCCTTTTAGTTTAATTGATATTGCATATTAATATTTATTTTAGCCACAATATTCTTTGATTCTTTCAACTCATAAAATAAATATATTTATAAATTGTTATTTACTTTTTCTATGTGTGGTGCTAAAGAACTTAAAAAGGTGAAAACAATTCCTAGGCACATTAGATCAGTGGTATTGGTTGAATAATGAAGAATCCACCTTAATGAAGGGATTAAGTGTCTGGGTGTCTGCAGTATGTGTCCATGCAGTTGCTGTGTCTCTGTCATTCCAACACATGGTGGTGGTCACAAACTTTAATACTACTTTTATAAGTTCCGTAGCAAATGGCATATAACAGAGACAGAAGCATTGCATTTTTCATTCCAACAGATGGCACATCATAATCATTAACACTGTTTTAAAGAATCTATTGCTCAATAGCATATAAGACAGACATATTCATTGTATTTCTCATTTTAACAGATGATGCATTGTGTTAAAAAATCCACTACCAAATGGCATTTCACAGAGACCTGGGCTTTACATATGTCATGCCAGCAGATGGTGCACACAAACATTTGCAGTAATAAAATGCACTGTATGTGTCATTCCAACATATGGTTCATCATGAACATTTACACCACTTTAATGCATCTATTACTAAGTGGCATATAAGACAGACATATTCATTGTATTTGTCATTTTAACAAATGGTGCATCGCAAACAGCAATGTTGCTTTTATGAATCTCATGCCAAATGGAATATAGCAGAGACATAAGCTCAGCAAAAAAAGAAACGTCCCTTTTTCAGGACTGTGTATTTCAACAATAATGTTTTAAAAATCCAAATAACTTTACAGATCTTCATTGTAAAGGGCTTAAACAATATTTTCCATGCATGTTCAATTAACCATAATCAATTAATTAACATGCATCTGTGGAATGGTCGTTAAGACCTTAACAGCTTACAGAAAGTAGGCACTTAAGGTCACAGTTCTAAAAACGCAGGACACTAAAGAGACTTGTCTACCGACTGTGAAAGATGCCCAGGGTCCCTGCTCATCTGCGTGAACGTGCATTAGGCCTGCTGCAGGGAGGCATGAGGACTGCTGATGTGGCTAGGGCAATAAATTGCCATGTCCGCACTGTGAGACGCCTAAGACAGCGCTACAGGGAGACAGGAAGGACAGCTGATCATCCTCGCAGTGGAAGACCACGTGTAACAACACCTGCACAGGATCGGTACATCCAAATATCACACCTGCGTGACAGGTACAGGATGGCCACAACAACTGCCCGAGTCACACCAGGAACACACAATCCCTCCATCAGTGCTCAGACTGTTCGCAATAGGCTGAGAGAGGCTGGACTGAGGGCTTGTAGGCCTGTTGTAAGGCAGGTCCTTACCAGACATCACCAGCAACAACGCCGCCTATGGGCACAAACCCACCTTCGCTGGACCAGACAGGAGTGGCAAAAAGTGCTCTTCACTGATGAGTCACGGTTTTGTCTCACCAGGGGTGATGGACGGATTCGTGTTTATCGTCAAAGGAATGAGCGTTACACCGAGGCCTGTACCCTGGAGCGGGATCGGTTTGGATCGATGGCTAGGGCCATTCCCCCCAGAAATGTCCAGGAACTTGCAGGTGCCTTGGTGGAAGAGTGGGGTAACATCTCACAGCAAGAACTGACAAATCTGGTCCAGTCCATGAGGAGGAGATGCACTGCAGTACTTCAAGCAGCTGGTGGCCACACCAGAGACTGACTGGTACTTTTGATTTTGAGCCTCCCTTCATTCAGGGACACATTGTGAAACATTTTAGTTCGCTTCCCGGGTCCTCCCTGCGTGGAGTTTGCATGTTCTCCCCGTGTCTGCGTGGGTTTCCTCCCACAATCCAAAGACATGCAGGTTAGGTGGATTGGCGATTCTAAATTGGCCCGTGAGTGTGTTTGTGTGTGTCCTGCGGTGGGTTGGCACCCTGCCCAGGATTGGTTCCTGCCTTGTGCCCTGTGTTGGCTGGGATTGGCTCCAGCAGACCCCCGTGACCCTGTATTCGGATTCAGCGGGTTGGACAATGGATGGATGGATGTCTTATGGTGTTGACTCTTTTAGTGTTCATACAAATATTTACACATTAAGTTTACTGAAAGTAAAAACAGTTGAAAGTCAGAGGACGTTTCTTTTTTTGCTGAGTATATGTAGTGCCTTTGTCATTTCAACAAATGGCAAATGCACTAATACTGTATGAAAAAAGATGGTGTGTTACAAACATTTAAACTTCTTTTTTGAATCCCAAACCAAATGGTATAACACAGAGACATGCAGTATGCATTCTATTTTTCATTTCAACAGATGGTGCATCAAAAATATTTAGACTTATTTTCCAAATTCCATACCAAATAGTATATAACAGACACCTATGCATTGCATACCCATGTGCATTGCATTTGTTATTTCAACAGATGGTGCATCACAAACCTTAACATTGCTTTTAAAAATCTCATACCAAATGGCAAATAACAGAGACATAAGCATTGCAATTGTCAATCCAACAGTTGGTGCATCACAAACATTAACACTGCTTTTATGAACCCCAGACCAAATTTGTACATCACAGAGACATATGTATTCTAGTTTTTATTCTAACAGATGGTGCATCAAAAAATATTTACACTTCTTTTCCAAATCCCATACCAAATAGTATGTAACAGACACATATGCATTGGATACCCTTATGCATTGCATTTGTTATTTCAACAGATGGTGCATCATAAACATTAACATTGCTTTTACAAATCTCATACCAAATGGCAAATAACAGAGACATAAGCATTGCATTTGTCATTGCAACAGATGGTACATCACAAGTATTTGTGGCTTTGCATTTTCACACTACACATGTTTGTGTTGCACCATCTGTTGGAATGACACATGCTTTGCATTTTATTACTACATGCATAATCATTCTGATAGATGGTGCACTACAAATGATAACACTGAGGTCTATGTCGGTTAGTTAGATTTCAACCCATCTTAGACGGTTAGCACAGGTCGTACACCACTCAGTATTCACATAGGTCGCAGTCGAAACAACATTCACTCACTGTGAGCAGCTCATGGTTGTAGGTACTCAAATGCATGTCGCCTTTGTCTCCTTAGATGTTTTTTGCTTCCACGCATATTCAAGAGAAGAGATGAAAACGTTCATCGACCAGCTCTTTGAGTTTCCACCGAATCGAAACGTGAACAGCATCTTTATTCTTTAAAAAAATTGAAATTTTACTTGAATAAAGAACAATATATGGGGGTCCTGCCCAGACCCCTAGGAATTACCAACCTGGGGAATCTTGACCCACACACCTCATTGGGTCTGACAGTGTCTACAGGTAAACGTGATGTCCTTAAATTAATGACACCTACAATCGTGTTCAATCTTATAATCTAAATGAACAAAAGTGCAGATTTGACACATGGAAGAAGTGGGTGGACTCACGTTTTTCCCCAAGAAGATCATTACACCGACTGATATTTTTGTTAGATGGGCACATTTTCCTCAGGTCTGTCACCTTCATCTGTCCGCGTGAAGCTCTAATGCCTGTCTGTTCAAATACACTGAAAAAGGTTAACAGTTTCCATGGAGTCTGCTTACATTTCACATAGCCGTACGTAAAGGGCCTAATGGTAAAAGGAGGGTCCTGCCAAGTGAGGACTTACTGTATGAAGACGTGCCGAAGTAGAATAAAATAAAAACAAAAACAAATGATAGAGGAATTTATACAGGAAGAGAGAAATTTAAACAAAAGTGCTTCCCCGTAGCCAAAAGGAAATGAATCAGTGGGCCGCTGGCGGTCTTGATGACACACCGGTCACCCGCTGCTCATGTGAAGGACGGGTCCACATGATCTTACAGCCGTCCGTTTTATATCTGCTTCAGGTCTGGCCCTCTAAGTCTAGAAATAAATACGAGTGTAAATACGGGGAGAAAAGTGGAACCAGCTTGGCAGAACAGAAGACCCTCATGTTGGCAATGCATACTGTGTTGAGACCCCTGTGTTGCAGATGAAATCTGAAATGAATATGTTTGTCATTTGGGTGGCACGGTAGTGGCACTGACTGTTCCCTTGCACTAAGGAGACCAGGGTTCACATCCTGGTCTTCCCTAAGTGAAGTTTGCATGTTCTCCCCGTGTCTGCGGGGGGTGCTTCGGTTTCCGCCCCCAGTTCAAAGAGATGAAGATTTAGGTGAACTGATGATCCTCAATTGGCCCTACTGTGTGGTTGGAGTGTGTTTGCACAGTGCCCAGTCCAGGGTTTGTTCCTGTGCCAGCTAGGATAGGCTTTGGCAGACCCCGTGACCCTCTTCTGGACTAAGTGGGTTAGAAAATGTCTGAGTGACATTTGTCATTTTCGCCCGTCAATTGACATGCCATAACCCAGCATGACAAAATGACGACATATTTCCAGAAAAGGCTTACTAAAAAATGAAAAACTGAAATATCTCCTTCCTAGAAGTATTCGGACCCATTGCACTCCAAATTGGTGGGCTTGGTGACCTTCGTTGGCCTGTTCTCGTCTCCATTGTTCTGATGTTCCAAAAACACAGGCCAAGCAGATCGTAATTAATAAAAGTAGCCTAAACATAAATGAGTGACTTAACAAGAAATAAAAAGGGACATAAAACAAGATGTTGAATTGCAACATAACTTGAATTTATTTAGGACACGATTAGGGTCTGTGTTTTTCAAAACTTTCCATTTTTCGCCCAATGATTTTGTTAATGCTGAGCTGGCACTCGAATCACAGGAATGGCTGCAAAAGAAGAAATTAAGGGCTGGTGCTGGGTGTGGGAATGAGAGGTCATTCAAATCGGATATGGGACACCGGCCGAGTAGTCCTCTTTGAATAAGGAAAATCCAACAAAAAAACGTGGCTTCAATAAAGAGCCCACATGGACTGCGCGCTGTGAAATATCAGGGTCAGTCACTGGAGCTCCGTCTGATGGTCTGCTCTGCTTACTAATAGCACCAATGTCCAGACAGCTGGACCTTCTTATATTACCTGGACTGGAAGGGGTGGAGCTAAGTGACCTCATTGGGGGAGAGAAGCAGAAGAGAATGTTTGTGACCACTCCCCCTTCTCTTGCTCTCTCACCCTGCCAATGGCATTTCCTTCTGGGCATCCAGGCATTCTTATATTACCTGGACCAGAAGGGGTGGAGCTAAATGCCCTCACTGGGTGGGGAGAGAAGCAGAAGAGAAGGTTTGTGACTACGCCCTCTCTCTCTCTCTCACCCCGCCAATGGCGCCTCCTTCTGGGCAACCAGGCCTTCTTATACTACACAGACTGGAAAGGGTGGAGCTAAGCGCCCTCATTGGGCTGCACTTTCAGATCCCAACTTCCAAAAATACCCCTTCAGGTGTCCCGACTGGATTCCCATGTGAGGACCATTGCCACCTATTGCATGGGGAATTGAACTGCTCCCGACTCCTGGCTATCTCTGATTCTTTCATTTATTTACACTGGCCCGGTACAAAGTTATTTATTTGTTTTGCTGGCCAATCCATCTGAGTTGTCACATTGGCTCCCCGTCTGGGTAATGACTTCTTTTCTTTTCGGACCGGGATGTCTGTTCTCCTCCTACAAGGAAAATGCAGCAAAAAAAAAAAATGGCTTCAATAAAGAGCCAACTTGGGCAAAATAAGAAACAATAGAAATGAGTCTTTTTGTCGCGGAATATCAGAGTCAGTCACTGGAGCTCCATCCGGCAGTCTGCTCTGCTTTGCAATAGCGCCTCCTTCCAGCAAGCTGGACCATCTTATATTACCTGGACCTGAAAGGGCGGAGCTAAATGCCCTCACTGGGCGGGGAGAAAAGCAGAAGAGAATGTTTGTGACCACTCCCCCTATCTCTCTCTCACCTCGGTCAGGTTGTCACATACCTCGGTCGAGCCCGTGAGAAGATCCTCGGACACGCGTGACAAGGTGACAAGGGTTATGCTCTGGCCTCGTCAAAGCCTTCATTTGAATCCCATTGAAATGTTAGAACAGATGGGACCTGCAAAAAAAACCCACAAACATCTTGCAACTGAAAAGATTTCACACAGAGTAATAGTCTTCAGTGTCACCAAGTCGATGTCAGAGACTGGTGGGCAGTCATGCAAAACGGCTACAAGGAGTCATTTCTGCTCAAGGTGGGAGCAATGGCAACCTCTAACGCCAAGGGTGGACTTCCAAAACTCTCCATTTTGATCCCATCCACGCTGTAATGCTGAGCTGGGAAGAGCGGCTGAAGAAAATCCGAACACATTTCTCCAGTTTTGATTTCACTACGCTGGTTACCTGTGTCTTTCAGAATTGACTTTAAAATTCTGCTTATAGTTTACAAAACCTTAAATAATCTCACTCCATCTTATATATCGGAATGCCTGACACGTTATATTCCAAATCGTAATCTTAGATCATCAAATGAGTGTCTCCTTAGAATTCCAAAAGCTAAACTTAAAAGAAGTGGTGAGGCGGGCGGCCTTCTGCTGCTATGCACCTAAAATCTGGAATAGCCTGCCAATAGGAATTCACCAGGCTAGTACAGTAGAGCAATTTAAAACACTGCTGAAAACACATTACTTTAACATGGCCTTTCTATAACTTCACTTTAACTTAATACTGATACTCTGTATGTTCAATTCATCATAATAACTATTCATGGTGGCTCTAAATTCCGTACTGACCCCAACTCTCTCTTCTGTTTCTTTTTCCGGTTTCTCTGTGGTGGCGGCCTGCGCCACCACCAACCTACTCAAAGCACCATGATGCCCCAGCATTGATGGACTAAAAGCCAGAAGTCCACGTGATCATCATCATCATCATCAAATCCTTCCGTGAAAACCATAAATACAAGAGGACTGTTTCATTTATGTTAGGTAGATTCCCAGAGGGGACTGGGTGGTCTCATGGCCTGGAATCCCTGCAGATTTTTTTTTTTTTCTCCGGCCGTCTGGAGTTTTTTTTTTTTTCTGTCCCCCTGGCCATTGGACCTTACTCTTATTCTATGTTAATTAATGTTGACTTATTTTATTTTCTTACTGTGTCTCTTATTTTTCTATTCTTCATTATGTAAAGCACTTTGAGCTACTGTTCTATATATATGTGCTATATAAATAAATGTTGTTGTTGTTGTTGTTTTCAAAAGTCTCCGTTTCCTGTGGCTTGGTGGGTGTGGACGAAAGGCTATAAAATGAAGACGGAATTTTAGAAGTGCAGGCAAAATAGAATATTTTAAACCAAAACGGAAGAGTGCTGAGAGCCGGAGAGGTGCGAGACCCCCCAAGTGCTGAGTGAAGGAGTTTGGAACGGAAGGTGGGAGGGAACTACTGGGCCAAAGTAAAAGGCTTTGCTGTAACAGGAGTGTGAAGGCATACTTGGGAAGTGCAAAGGATTTTTTTCCGTAAATCGTGAGTGGGCTTCTGCTTTTCTGCAGGGTTTTCTTACAGTTGAAACCCCAGGAGCTCATCTGTGATCTACACTTTGGTTCCACCTGCAATTCAAGAGATTTTCTCGTAACTTCTCCACGTGCTCACGTCCACACCGTGATTTTTACTTTACCTCTTCATTTTGGAAAAGGAACACGGCAGACCCTCAACTCCACACTTTATCTTTTTCTTCTTCTTCTTTCGGCTTCTCCTGTTAGGGGTCGCCACTACGGATCATCTTTTTCCATCTCTTCCTGTCCCCGTCATCTTGTTCTGTTATACCCACCACCTGCATGTCTTCCATCACCACATCCATAAACCTCCTCTTAGGCCTTCCTGTTCTCCTTTTACCTGGCAGCTCTATCCTAAGCATCCTTCTCCCAATATAACCCTTATCTCTCCTCTGCACGTGTCCAAACCAACGCAATCTCCCCTCCCTGACTTTGTCTCCCAACCGTTCAACCTGAGCTGACCCTCTAATGTCCTCATTTCTAATCCTGTCCATCCTCGTCACGCCCAATGCAAATATTAACATCTGTAACTCTGCCTCCTCCAGCTCTGTCTCCTGCTTTCTGGTCAGTGCCACCGTCTCCAACCCATATAACATAGCTGGTCTCAGTACCATCCTGTAGACCTTCCCTTTCTCTCTTGCTGATACTCGTCTGTCACAAATCACTCCTGACACTCTTCTCCACCCATTCCACCCTGCTGGCACTCTCTTCTTCACTTCTCTTCCACAATCCCCATTTTTCTGTACTGTTGATCTGTCAACCGGTCCATCACCATTGCAAGAAGGGCTCAGAGCTGATCCCTGATGTAATCCCACCTCCGTCACTCCTTCCACAGACCTCACCACGGTCACATTTCCCTCGTACATATCCTGTACCACTCTTACGTACTTCTCTGCCACTCCCGACTTCCTCATACAATACCACAGCTACTCTCAGTCACCCTGTCATATGCTTTCTCCAGGTCCACAAAGACACAATGCAACTCCTTATGTCCATCTCTAAACTTCTCCATCAGCAACCTCAGAGCAAACATCGCATCTGTGGTGCTCTTTCTTGGCATGAAACCATCCTGCTGCTCACTAATCATCACCTCCCTTATTAATACAATGCAATTTATTTTTTGTATCGCCCAAAATCACACAAAAAGTGCCACAATAGGCTTTAACAGGCCCTGCCTCTTGACAGCCCCTCAGCCTTGACTCTCTAAGAAGACAAGGAAAAACTCCCAAAAAAAAAAACCCTTGTAGGGAACAAAATGGAAGAAACCTTGGGAAAGACAGTTCAAAGAGAAACCCCTTTCCAGGTACGTTGGACGTGCAGTGGGTGCCAAAAAAAGGAGGTCAATACAACACAATACACAGAAGAGATACAATATAATAGTAAAATAAAAATATTACAAGTACAGAGCAGAATTTAACAGGAGATGACATCCCATAATAGGATTTGGATTTGTTTAGAGTCCTGGAGACCTCGGCCATCAAGCTGCCTCCCACTATGGGCCATTGAGTCAGTCCTGGGCCAGCCAATCCAGTTACAGGACCCCTCTACCACACGATTCCTGCGATCCTCCATCAGAGATGACTTTACCTTAGGCATGCAGAACAACTTGGCAGGTGGGCAGTGGCACCAAGTGCCACATTTGAGTACCGAGAAGAGAAGCAGAATAGGTGAGGAGGGTTTGTAACAAATTAAACTACCATATCACTTCTGTTTTAGTGCTAATGACTAACAACAGAGACGCAGTCTGTACATTTAATCAGCAGCTCTAGTCAGGGTGTGCTAAAATGAAGTTGTGAGTCGTCAGCCGGGATTTAAAAGCTGAGACTGAAGGGACATCTCCAAACTACTCTTTCCCATAACTTCATGCTGTAGCTCATCAATTTTATCCCCCTGTATTTACTTCAGCTCTGAACATCCCCCTTATTCTTAAAAATCCGTACCAGTCCACTTCTTCTCCACTCCTCAGTCATCCTCTCACTTTCCAAGATTCCATTAAACAATCCACCGTCATCTCTCCTAAGCTCCTCCATGCTTCCACAGGTATGTCCTCTTGACCAACGGCCTTTTCCATTCTTCATCCTCCTCTTCATCACTGTTCTTACTTCCTCCTTGCTAATCCGTTGCACTTCCTGATTCACTATCTCCACATCATCCAGCCTTCTGTCTCTCTCATTCTCTTCATTTATCAGCCTCTCACAGTACTCTTTCCATCTTGTCAACGCACACTCCTCACTTGTGTTGCCATCTTTATCACCCTAACCTGCTGCACATCATTTCCCAGCTCGGCCCCTCTGTCCAGCCACTCCATGCCTTACTTACAAATCCAAAATCATCTCAGGAGGACACACGGCCAAGCAAAGGCAAACAAGCAGCTATAATGTTGACCTCAAGCAGGAGCTGACCCCACTCGACTAATGAGAACGGCCGCCCTGGGCCGAGTGCCACATCCGGCGTGCGCACAATTTGAGGGCCGTCTTCTCATCCCCGTGTAAGTCCGAGTCAAAGACGCAATGAGTAGAGGCCATATCAGATGGTGATGCGCTTCGTTTGAAAGGGGAACTCGATCCGAGGAGACGCCACAGATCTGACCTAAAGGCTCGGCTCGCTCAGCGTCTGGCAGGTTTTGGAGAAACTCGTAATTATAAACACGTGAAGCGGTTTGCCGCTCCCCGGAGCACTTGATCCGTTGAAAAATGTAAATTGTTTGGACTCTGGTCCTCGCACGTTTATGCAAAAACAAACACGGGCCAACCTGGATTATGCGCACACGTTGTAAAATATGAAAACCTCTTCACCTTAGCATCTGAAGAATTTAAAGAACTTCTACCTCCAATTTGAACTTTAGGACCTCCTGATATTAGGAATTATCCTAATTTTTCATGGTAGCTTAATTTGAGGAGGCCGGCTAGAAGGATGGGATGGCCATTTCTTCTCTGAACCCACTTATGTCGGGCAAATTAATATGAAACTGATGGCATAGCAGGAGCTAATCCTGATTGAGATGCCAGTGCCACACTGGGTTAGCCTAACGTCATGTCATTGCCAAACAGTCCCTTAGGCTGATGTTTACTCAGCTATGTGGACCTCTTTTGTAAGTCGCTTTGGATAAAGATGTCTGCTGAATGCAGGAACATTCCAGCTTGACTGCTGGAATGGAATTGCACGGGTGACGAGTGATGTCGGGATTTTCGCCAGTCTTCACGCTTAGAACTGAGGCCAGACAGTTCAATGTTGGTTTCATCAGAGCAGAGATTCTCGTTTCTCATAGTCTGAGAGTCCCTGAGGTGCCTTTTCGCAAACTCCAAATGTTCTGCCACCTGTCATCTGGCTACTGTGCCATAAAGCCCAGAAGTATAGTGGAAGTATAGTAGTGGTGGGAATCCTTCTGGAAGTTTCTCCCATGGGCATTTGCCCCCTGATTGCTCAGTCTGCCCCAACAAGCCCTGATCAGTGGATTGTTGCAGTGGTAGTTGTCCCTCTGGAAACTTGGACTCTGGAGTGACTGTCGAGTTCATGGTCACCTCTCCCACTAAGGTGCTTCTCCTAGAGGGTGACCAGCTCTAGGAAGAGTTGTGGCTGTCCCAATCTTCTTCCGTTTAAAGAATTACGGAGACCACTGTGATCTTGGGTATCTAAAATGCTGCAGATATGTCACCAGTAGCGTTCTCCAGATCCTGTCACCAAGCTCTAATGGCAGGTCTGTCGACCTCATGTTTTGGTTGTGGTTCTACTACTCACTCACGTCACTTTGTGGAAGCGTGCGCCAATTATAGTACATTAGCTGCACCCAACACGTGACAAGCCACCCAGATTGGGACCCCAGTGACATCTCAGTACCAGGTGAGGTATTTTTTTTTATGGTGGATGGAGTGCCAGTCCTACCACCAACCCCCAAGTTTCCCCTGTAAGTTGGAGGACCTGCTCGTAGGGATGCAGGATGACGCACTTGCAGGTTAATTGTAGGGTCACTTCTGCTGTTTATGGGATTCAAACTGTCATCCTTCCAACTGTTGGCACAGATTCCCTAACCTCAGAGCCACAACCCCACCCTACAACTGAACTGACCTCAGGTGGACTCCAAACAAAGTGTAGAAACATCTCAACGATGATCAATAGAATGGGACGCACCAAATTTCAAGTGTCATAGCAAGAGGGTCTTATTCCTTATGTCAAAGTTTGTATTTTTAATAAGGATGCAAAAATTCCTAAAATCCCGGTTTCGCTTTGTCATTCTGGGGTATTGAGCGTTGCTTAATGAGGGGAAAAAAATGAATTGAAATAATTTTGGCACAAGGCTGCAACAGAACAGAATGTGAAGAAAGTGAAGGGTCTGGATGATTTGTGAAGATGCTATAAAAAGAAATGTTCTTGTTGTTGTCACTGGTAACTTTTGGATAGGACTCGCTGTGACAAAAATATTTGCTGGATAAAAATGTGATAAGACTCTTTGATGGACAAACTTAAAAACGTAAAACGCTCCCTCTTTCAAATCAGTTAACGTGAAAGTTACGCCACTTTTCTAACTTGCTATAAATAGCTTAGCTGTACAACAGCTGGCATCCTGCCCGCTCCATCCCGTAACAGACAGGAAACAGACATGAGTTGATTCCTCATCATTTATTAATCTGAGCAGATTGTGGATATTGCTCTCATTTTTTATTCAAGCTTGAAATATTACATCAAACTTTCTTCCGCTGAAGTTGCCCTCCTCTGCAGATCTTCATAACTACACTTCCTCTGTTCCATCTGGACGCCATCACCACATAACCATCCTGTTAACTGCATTGTGACTGTGGACTTTCAGAAATGTTTGCCATCATTTGGCCTTACTGTCTGGGTAATAAGAAAAAAGCTATACCTAATTTAGCACCATTCCTTCAAAGTTATAGAAATACGGTGTCATGCAGTCTGCCTTAAATAAAGGATACGTGTCTGTGTGTCCATCCTGTTTTTTTATCCCTGACATTCCAACAGATGGTTCATCACAAATATTTGTAGTAATAAAATGCGTTGCATTTCTCATTCCAACAGATGGCTCATCATAAACATTTGTAGTAATACAATGTATTGCATTTGTCATTCCAACCGATGGGGCATCAAAACAATTTGTAATAATACAATCATTGCATTTGTCATTTCAACAGATGACACATCACAAAAATTTGTTTTATCAATCCAACAGATGGCACATCACAAACATTTGTAGTAAAAAAATGCATTGCATTTGTCAAAGTTATAGAAATATGGTGTCATGCAGTCTGCCTTAAATAAAGGATATGTGTCTGTGTGTCCATCCTGTTTTTTTATCCCTGACATTCCAACAGATGGCGCATCACAAATATTTGTAGTAATAAAATGTATTGCCTTTGTTGTTCCAACAGATAGTGCATCACAAACATTTGTAGTAATACATCCATCCATTCATTATCCAACTGCTGTATCCCAACCATAGGGTTATGGGGGTCTGCTGGAGCCAATCCCAGCCAACACAGGTCGCAAGGCAGGAAACAAACCCCGGGCAGAACACCAGCACACCGCAGTCTAGTAATACAATACATTGCAATTGTACTTCCAACACATGGCGCATCATGAACATTTGTAGTAATACAACACATTACATTTGTCATTTCAACAGATGGTGCATCACAAATATTTGTAGTAATAAAATGCATTGCATTTGTCATTCCAACAAATGACACATCATAAACATTTGTAGTAATACAATGTATTGCATTTCTCATTCCAACAGATGGCACATCACAAACATTTGTAGTAATAAAATGCATTGCACTTCTCATTCCTACAGATGGCGCAACACAAACATTTGTAGCAATACAATGCATTGCATTTGTCATTCCAACAGATGGCACATCTGAAACATTAGCACTGCTTTTAGAAAATATTAGATTAGATAAAGTTTATTAATCTTATAGGGAAATTCAAATGCATACAGCATCAGAACATAAAAAATAAGAATTCATACTAACAGGAATACTTCAACTCAATCAATTGATACATACATACTGTACATACATACATACATACATACATACATACATACATACATACATACATAAACTTAAAAAGTACATTGGATGGAAGCACAGAATTGCTCACAGAGGCACTTCTTCGCACACCATTGTAGAATTAGCCATAGTTAAAAGTTCTCCAAGAGTGTGCCTCCTGGAGGAGATGGAGGGGATTTTTCATAAAGGCATCCAATTTTGCCACCAGCCTCTTTTCCACAACAGCTCCCAGTGTGTCCAGCATTCTCTGATGGATCAGCCTTTCCTGATAAGTTTATTCACTAAATATTCACTTTTATGCTCAGGTTGCTTCCTCAAGAGACGGAAGCGTAGAACACCACACTGACTACTATGGACTGGTAGAACATCTCCAGCAGCCGGCTGCACACATCAAAAGACCTGAGTCTCCTTAGGAAGTACTTGGCCCTTCCAAGACCAGTGCAGCTTTTTAGGAAATCCATTACCAAATGGCATATAACAGAGAAATGCACATTCCTTTTTTCATTCCAACAGAAGGCTCATCACAAACATTTGTTGTAATGAATTTTTAGTATTGGTCCATCTTGACAAATTCTCAGTTTGACAGGATGGCCAACGCTAGGAAGGATTGTGGTGGTTCCAAACTGCTACCATTTCACAGTAATTGAGGACAATATGCCTCTGGGAACACCCAAAACTTTACAAATGTCTTCATACCTGGTCCCAGATGTGTGCCTCACCATATTTTAATCACTGAGGTTCATGGCTTAGTTTTTGTCCTGGCCTTCAGTGTGAATTGTAGGACCTTCAATACACAGGTAGACGTGTGCCTTTCTAAATGATGTCCAGTCATTTCAGTTGGCCACAGGTGGACTCCAAACTGAAGTTCTAGGAACATCTCAAGGAGAATTAAAGCAAGCAGGAGACACCTGAGCAGAATCTGGAGGAAGTCGAGGGAAGGGATCAAGGGTCTCCTCCTGGGACCTCTCGAGGTAAGTGGCAACCCACCAAGATGAGATGGGGTTGCCATTGCCAACTGTACTTTCTCCTTCTCTACCTGCCGACTGAGGGCACCTGACTCCATCCCCTCCACTTCCCGGCCATAAGGGCACCAGACTCCCGGGAGGTGGCGTCTTTTGGCTGTCAGACTACCCGTTAGACGGAGCTCCCGATTTCAGATCTCCTTTTTGTATTGGCCAATAAACCTGAGCAATCATGCCAAGATGGGCGTAACTTATTAAATGGGATGACCCAGTTGGCGCTCCAAATATTGAAAAAGCCATCTGTTATTCCTGCACCCGCCCACAAGGGTCCCAGAAAAGGGTCTGAATGATTGTAGGAATGACTGATTTCTGCATTTGATTTGTAATGCATTTGCAGACCATACTGAAAACATGTTGCCACTTTGTCATTAGGAGTGCAGATTGATGGTCAAAAATGACAAATTTATTAATTTAAAGTTTCAAGGCCCTCTATAATGTTTGAGATCAAGACACCTTTTTTTCCTTGATTTCTCTATCTGCTCAACCATTTAGAATTACAAATCAAACAATTCAGGCATGATTAAGGGGATTGGCAGACATTTCAGTCACACCAACACGTTTTCTAAACGGCCTCACCCCCATTTTGGGGCACCATAATGTTTGGGACAGTTGGAGACACAGGTGATCCCTCAAGAGACGCTGGAGCCAAGTGAACACCTTGAATTCTTTGTCATGGTCCTCAGGCCATTTTGCACTGTGGCGGGGTGTCAGGGTCTTGTTCAAAAAGCGGATGCCAGATTAGGGACCAATTAATCTCAGGGACCTGGTGGGTGATGTTAACATCAGGGACCACCTCACGGACTTTAAGGTTAGGGTTTGGTGGGGGGGCAGGTCAATCCTAAATCAAAAGTACACTGTCCAGACCTGAAAAGCCTGCATTTTGAAGTCCACTTTTTGAACAAGACCTGAGTGTCACACCCCAGAGTCCCTATCATAGGCTTTAGGAGGAACTTGGGGACATGAAGTATCGGGACAGGGACAGAGAGTCAGTTGGACAATAAAGGAGGCTGATGTAACAAATAAAAAGGTGTATTTATTGAAGAAGAAAAAAAAAAGTCCATAGAGAAATTATAAAAAAGGCACACAAACACTGCAATGATGAATTAAGATGAAAACCAAACAAAAGTAATGAATGTTCAAAAACAAAAACTGCATTTCAACACATGGCGCATACTTATCAACACCATTTTTTAAAAAGCTCTTCAGTAAAAAAAAAAACAAATACTTAGTCTGGTTTCTTCCACCTATCCAAAAACTCGGAGTTAAAGCTGACTTGCCCTGACTGCTATGTCTCCCTGCAGCACTCCTATTGCGCTTCTCATGGTCTGAACTGAACTGAACTGAACTCCCCCATTACTGGCGTAAAGGTTCATTTTTATCCCCGGGTCAACCATCGTGTGACCCGGGTCTAACAGCCATAGACATATATAGACAGACGCTACATTCACTGTGTTGCCCAGTTGACACGATACGTCAGCGTGTCCGCCATATTGCGAGTGGCAAAAGTGCCATTTAAACTAATACAGGTAGACGTGGAAACCGGGTTTTCGGATGAAAAAACAATAACGTTTAAAACAGTATCGTTTACATACAACAGATTTTGCCGAATCATTTAAATGCAATTATTTATATCTATTTATACAGAAATAATGGCAATTATTAAATAATAATAATATTATTAAATAATTCCTCCCATATAAGTAACATTTCTCGGACTGCCTTCTTCCATCTCTGAAACATTTCTAGACTTCATCCTGTTCTTACCCAACACAGTACTGAAGTACCGGTTAATGCCCGAGTCACCTCACGTATAGATTACTGTAATGCAATTCTATCTGTCATCCCACAAAAACGTATCCATCGCTTACAACTTCTTCAAAATTCTGCTGCCAGGATGATAACCTGCTGTTCTAAATCCACTGAACATATCACACGATTCTCTCTCAATGTCACAGGCTCCCTGTTCACTACAGACTACAATACTAAATCCCACTCTGAACATTTGCAGCTCTCCACACCTCACTGATCTCCTCCAGACTGGCACTCCTCTCGCTCACTCAGATCCTCCTCTGCAGCTCGACTTTCTGTACCACACGTCAGACTCGGTGCTATGGGAGCTCGAGCGTCTCTCATTGTGCTCCTCAACTCGGGAATTCTCTTCTCTCTCATATTCGTCAGCTCGATTCAATAACACATTTTAAAACTGCCCTCAAATCTTATCTTTTCAAGCTGGCATACCAATTGTGAATTTTGCACTGTTACTGCCAGTTATCTTTGTTTGTTTGCTAATTTTTGCTTTTTGATTTATCATTCTATTGTTTTGATTTTACTAATGTTGTTTAATTTTATTGTAAGGTGACCTTGAGTGCTAATAAAGGTGCCTCCATCCATCCATCCATTTTCTAACCCGCTGAATCCGAATACAGGGTCACGGGGTCTGCCGGAGCCAATCCCAGCCAACACAGGGCACAAGCCAGGAACCAATCCTGGGCAGGGTGCCAACCCACCGCAGGACACACACAAACACACCCAGCACACACTAGGGCCAATTTAGAATCGCCAATCCACCTAACCTGCATGTCTTTGGACTGTAGAAGGAAACCGGAGCGCCCGGAGGAAACCCACGCAGACACGGGGAGAACATGCAAACTCCACACAGGGAGGACCCGGGAAGAGAACCCAGGTCTCCTAAATGCGAGGCAACAGCGCTACCACTGCACCACCGTGCCGCCCTATTATTATTATTATTATTATTTTATTATTATTATTATTATTATTATTATTATTATTATTATTATTATTATTATTATTATTATTATTATTATTATTATTATTAAGGGTGGCATGGTGGCGCAGTGGTAGCGCTGCTGCCTTGCAGTTAGGTGACCCTGGTTTGCTTCCCAGGTCCTCCCTTGCATGTTCTTGTCTGCGTGGGTTTCCTCCCACAGTCCAAAGACATGCAGGTTAGGTGGATTGGCGATCCTAAACTGGCCCTAGTGTGTGCTGGGTGTGTTTGTGTGTGCCCTGCGGTGGGTTGGCACCCTGCCCAGGATTGGTTCCTGCCTTGTGCCCTGTGTTGGCTGGGATTGGCTCCAGCACACCCCCGTGACCCTGTGTTCGGATTCAGCGGGTTAGAAAATGGATGGATTATTATTAATTATTGAGACGAAAACTTGTCTGAAAATAATAAGACTGCAACTGGCCGTCTGGTCTCTCTTTTAACAGTGAAATGATACACTCAATGACAAAAAGAAACAATTTTATTGTGTACAAATTGGCTTAATGATTTCTGAAAACGTTTCACTCATTCCTCTCTCAATCTCTCTCTCTCACACACACACACACAATGTGGTTACTTAAATATATACAGGATAGGATCTAAAATCCTTGAAACAGAACTGTCTTCCATAGCTTTTTCCGTGTGTTGCCACTCTGTAATTTGAGAGTATTCAGTCTGGTAATGTGCTGCAGCCTTAGTTTGTGGAAGACAGACACAACTAAAGTCTAAAGAGCATAAAATGATGGCTGTCAATTTCAAACTGTGTTTCCTGGATGTGCTCCTTCATCTGAACCAATCTCAGCCTGAACAAACTGATCGATCAAACATACGCTGACAGCTTGCCCTGATGTCGACTGTCAGATAACACGCTCAGCTACTTTGACCACCTTGACTGGACCCTCAGAAGGAATCATCAGACCTCCTTTGTTTTTTAATGTGAGCGAGTGGTAGCTTTGATCATATGATGCCGGTACAGTATCTGTTACCAAACTAGCACGGCACACGTCACAGGACAGCTTTCTCCAAATCCCGTCTAAGGGCTACCTGACCTCCCACTGCTTCCTGAGGCGGATTTCTTTGTGAAACCTTCAATGTTTGAGAAATGTTAACAGTTAACATAAATCTACATAGTTAGTGACTAAATACGCTTAGCCAAAACGTTGTCTGGAGGCCCACTTGAGCACATAAATGCATAGCTTTGCCTGCTTTAGCTAAAGTTAAGATTATAAAACGGGATTTCCTAATGGCCAAATATAACCAAAACAACTGTTCAGCCTTACCTATGAAATGTAATCCCCCGGGATCTGGTTGGGAGTGTACAGCGGTTTGTACAGTCCCATGCAGCACATGCGTGAGGCATCTTTATCCATTACTTCACTCCTCAGCAGTGCCACTCGCAATATGGCGGCGACGCTGCTGGTCATGCAGCGTCTAGTAATTCTATGTCTATGCTAACAGCCCACGCTTTCATTAGTCACGCGCTTCGCCTAAACGTTATCTGGGCCTACTGCGCCGTGCGTGCCCTCACTTTGCCAACACTGGTTGCAGCACTACTCAGCATTTCTATTAAGTTTAACTCTTGGAATTCTAAGCAGACCCTCATTTGAAGATCTAAGGTTACGATTTAGAGTGTAAGATGAAAGACATTCTGAGATACCGGATTGAGCAGAGATGATTGAAGTCTCTGTGGTGAGCTGGCGCCTCACCCAGGGCTTGTTTCCTGCCTTGCGCCCTGTGTTTGCTGGGATTGGCTCCAGCAGACCTCCATGACCCTGTAGTTAGGATATAGCGGGTTGGATAATGAATGGGTGGATAGTTGGATGATAGAAGTCTTTGTAAACCATAAGCAAGATTTTAAATTCAATTCTAAATGACACCGGTATCCAGTGTAGTGACATCAAAATTGGAGTGATCTGCTCAGATTTTCTTTTCCTAGTTAAGATTCTAGTAGCTCCATTCTGCACTTTTTGCAGTCGATTGATGTCTTTCTTGGGTGGTCCTGAGGGGAGTGCATTGCAGTAATCAATTAATGGAGAATCCACTGCATCCACTGAAAAGGATCATCTCCAGACAGAGGAGCAGCTTCAGCGACAGACTGCTGTCACCATCCTGCTCCACTGACAGACTGAGGAGACCCCACACTATGCGACTCTTCAGTTCCACCTGGGGGGGTAAACGTTAACATTATATAAAGTTATTGTCTGTTATACCTGCATTGTTATCACTCTTTAATTTAATATTGTTTTTTATCAGTATGCTGCTGCTGGAGTATGTGAATGTCCCCTTGGGATTAATAAAGTATCTATCTATCTATCTATTAGATAGTGCTTTTTCTATCTATCTATCTATCTATCTATCTATCTATCTATCTATCTATCTATCTATCTATCTATCTATCTATCTATCTATCTTATAGTGCCTTTCACCCTATCTCTATCTATATACCTCTCTGCTTCCTTCCTGTTTCGCTGTCGCAGTGCTTGTTGGGAGTTTGTGTTGGCGCGGATGGCGGTTGTGGGGTGTGAGAGTGGATCCTGAGGTATGTGTTGTTTTGTTTAAACTTTAAATCAATATTCTTTTCTTTTCTAATTTTCTTACTTTTCTTTCTAAGTGTTGGTGGAAAAGTTTTAAAAGTACTTATTGTGTGGCTTTAGGCCACGGCAGCCATATGGCTGCAGGTTTGGAAATGTTGACTCGCCGGCATGGCGTTAAACTTGTATCGGAGGATTTTATTCCTTTGGAAAGTGGGGTATTGGCCGTAGGAGAAGTTATAGGATGTGCAAACATTAAATCAGCGTCTCGGATGAATGGATCCATAGTTTTATTTTTAAGTTCTGTTGATTTGGTATCGACACTTGTCGAAAAAGGAGTCGTAGTCGATGGTGTTTTTGTACAGGTGTATCCGCTGGCGGCTCCGGCCCGTAAAGTTATTTTGTCGAATGTACCGCCATTTTTAAGAAATGAAGTACTTGAAAGAGAATTGGAGCGTCACGGTCGCCTGGTATCAAAGATCCGATATATTCCCCTTGGGTGCAAAGCTCCTGCAATAAAACACGTATTGTCTTTTCGAAGGCAGGTGTATATGGTGCTAAACCAGATGGATGTGGATCTTAACATTACTATGCGGTTTAGGCTTGACGGTCACGATTACGTTATTTTTGTTACTTCTGACGAGATGAAATGTTTAGCGTGCGGCAGTGGGGGGCATTTAGTTAAACAGTGCCCTGAAAAGGGAATCGAAAAGTGGCACATAAAGGGGGAGAAGATGAACAAGGTGTACAGCAGGCTGGACCCTCCTCAGCCCTAGAAAGTGCAGCGCAGGGGGTGTCCTCAGTGCCCGTGAGATCAGCCAGTGAGGGGGCTTCTGTTAGTGCGTTGGGGGAGAAGGGCGCGAGTGTTGATGAGACTGTGAACAGTGGGGTTACAGTAGAACTACCTGCTGGTGTGGAATGACAGTGTTTGGGGATCGATTGAAATGGAAGAAATTAAAGATCCTGAAAACAATGACGGTTTTAAACGACCGGCTCAAAAGCGCCATTATAATACAGTTGAAGGAGGTTCTCTGAAAAAGCGCAGTAACGTCGCGGCGGAATCGCCTGTTGCTGAGCGAGAGAGCAGTGCTGCCGCCTTTCCCGTCGCTGAGAGCAGCTTTGCAGTTTTAGCAGCTGTGACGGAGGAAGACGCCGCGGTAGCTAGTGAAAGTGAGGAAGAGGAAGGCAGTATTTCTGATTCATCCACGGTGTCTGAAGCACAAGACCTAAAAGACAGGGGGGGTTACAGTGCCCAGAGTATAAAAAACTTTCTATTAGAGACCGCTGGGCGAAAAGGAGTCGATGAGTCCGAATTCTTTCCTGACATTGATCTGTTTGTCTCTTCAGTCCGCAGTTTAAGAAAATGTCCGTCTTCGTCCGCAATGTTCACCTCACAAGAGCTGGTGAGATTAAAGAACATATTAAGTAAACTGAAGAGAAAGTCCAAAATGAATAGTCAAAATGAATAGAATTGTAGGATTCACCCCTTTCTGAACTGGGGTCTTCTCGTGAATTGTTTTTTATATCATCTTGATTATGGCCAGTATAAAATTGGGAGCTTAAATATCAATTGGGGTAGAAATACTGGCAAGAGATGGGCTCTTTTTGAGTTTTTAAAACAGAAAAATGTGGATGTAACCTTCTTACAAGAAACTCACATTGATAAGGAAAACCAGTGGGAGTGGAGCCGGGACTGGAATGGTGGGATATTTTATAGTAATGGGTCCAATGTCAGTGCCGGGGTGGCTGTGCTGTTGACTAATAATATCAATACGGACATCTGTGGGGTGGATAACATACTGGAGGGGAGATTATTGAGAGTGAAGGCACAGATCCAGGGAAAAGTTTTTAACTTCATTAATGTCTACGCTCCGAATGATGGAAATGACAGAGTACAATTTTTTAAGAAAGTTGAAGATCTTTTAGAGCAGTGCAGTTCGGAAGAACTCGTGGTGTTGGGAGGTGATTTTAACTGTACCATCAACTCGCCATTAGATAGAAATAACGGATTGAGCCTCATCCTCGCTCTGCCCAAGAACTGCTGAGAATACTGAGGGAATGGAGATGGTGGATGTATGGAGGAGGAAGAATGGGGAGAGCAGGCAATACACGTGGGGGAGAGTAAGTGGTGGGGAGGTGTCACTGGCCAGACTGGACCGCTTTTACACATTCAAACATCACCTTGGACTGTTCAAATCGAGCTCCATCACACCCACTGGGCTGTCAGATCACAGTTTACTAACCTGCAGTGTGCTGCTTACAGCCTACACACCTAAAAGTGCTTATTGGCACTTCAATTCTACTTTACTTCAAGATCAGAATTTCAAAGAAATATTCAGGTTTTTTTGGAACACATGGAAACTTAAAAAAAGGGAGTTCATCAGCCTGCAACAATGGTGGGATTTAGGGAAGGTGCAGATTCGAGGGTTGTGTCAGCAATACACTAGAAATGTCACTAAATGTTTAAAATCTGAGATGGCTGAATTAGAAGCTGAGGTCACAGAGATCCAGAGGCTTCTCGATTTGGGCCCAACCACACAGCTTACAGAGAGCCTCAAAGATAAAAAGAGGGGTCTGGCCCAGCTGTTGGACACCAGAGTTAAAGGGGCTCTGGTGAGATCAAGATTTCAGAGCCTAAATGAAATGGATGCACCAACAAAGTATTTTTTAATCTTGAAAGAAAGAACTCAAAGTAAAGTTTTATATTGTTTGCGGGCAGCAGATGGGACAGAGAAACAGCAGCCAGTGGAGATCAGGGAGATTGTGAGGGACTTCTATAAGACTTTGTATGAGACGGCTCAAGATGACAAGGACTGCCATCAGATGTTACAGAATCTTCCTCAGCTTCCTAAAGGAGATGTCACAAACCTGGAAGCAGCTATAACTTTATCAGAACTTTCTGATGCTTTGAGGGGGCTTAATGTGGGCAAGGTTCCGGGTATTGATGGGATCCCAGTTGAATTTTATAAAGAATTTTGGGATCTCATTGGTCCAGACTTACTAGAAGTGTTCACAGAGAGCATCAGGACGGGTGTCTTACCCCAGAGCTGTCGGAGAGCAGTGATAACCCTCCTTCCTAAGAAGGAGATTTGTGTGAAATTGAAACGGGCGGCCTGTGTCACTGCTGTGCAGACTATAAGGTATTTTCTAAAGCGCTGGCCAACAGACTCCGGACTGTCCTGACTAAAGTGGTGCATCCAGATCAGAGCTACTGTGTCCCTGACAGAACCATTTTTAATAATATTTTTTTAATTCGGGATATTTTGGCTTCCTCAGAGCTTCTTAATTTTAAAGTTGGCTTGCTCTCCTTAGATCAAGAGAAAGCATTTGATCGGGTCAGTCATTCCTACTTATGGGGTGTGATGAGGGCTTTTGGTTTTGGGGAGAAATTTATTAAAAATATTCAGTTACTCTATAGTGACATTTCTAGTGTAGTGAAAGTCAATGGTGGCTTGTGCGCGCCTTTCACAGTTCAAAGAGGAGTTCGTCAGGGCTGCTCTCTTTCTGGAATGCTGTATGCACTGGCATTGGAGCCATTTTAAAGGAGTTGCGAAGAGTGCTGAGTGGATTGTCAATCCCAGAATATACAGTGGAGCCATTTAAAGTTACGGCTTATGCGGATGACATTGTGGTTCTCATCAAGAATCAGGAGGATGTGGATAAGCTGACAGCTTGTCAAAGGACTTATGAAAAAATGTCATCGGCAAAAATAAACTGGGCCAAAAGCAGTGCTCTGCTAGTGGGAGACTGGGCCGGAATAAGTCCACCCCAGCTTGAGGGGCGTCTGCAGTGGAGCACTGGAGGATTATTGTACCTGGGAGTCTACCTTGGCAATGGACACTTTGTAAGTAAGAACTGGGAGGGATTACTCCAAAAGGTTCAAGATCGACTGGCAAAATGGCGCTGGATCCTCCCCCAGATGTCCTATAGGGGCAGGATGCTGGTTGTTAATAACTTGGTGACCTCCAGCCTGTGGCACAAGTGCATCTGTTTGGAGCCCCCATCACAGCTGATCAAGCAGGTACAGGAGGCTATTGTGAACTTCTTTTGGGACGGTATGCACTGGCTGAGACGGAGTGTGCTGTACTTACCACTGGAGGAAGGCGGTCAAGGACTTATGGATGTTGGGAGTCGAGTGGCTGCTTTCCGTCTACAGACAATACAAAACTGTTATATTCACAGGAGCAGCACCCATGGACTTTTTTAGCTCGGTTCTTTCTTGACCAGGTTGGACAGATGAGACTGGGGAAGAACATAGTGCTGTGTGAAGTGGACAAGATCAATACCTCACAGTTACCGGCCTTTTATAAAAGTTTATTAAGTGCTTGGTCTCTACTGAAGGTCACAAGGGATTTTGAAAGTACTTCTTTGTTTTGGGTACTGGAGGAACCGCTGCTATTTAACCATCATGTCAGCTGCTCTTTGGAATTACAACATTTTGCTCGTAATTTTGCACAGTGCCATATTACTAAACTTCGTCACTTAATTGATTGGGACAGATTTGGTTGGAAGGACACAACAACAATAGCAGAGGAGACAGGAGTGCACTCTCTGCGATTATTAGGAAAATTCTTGAATAGACTGAGAACATCATTGATCAGAACTATGTAACACAAATAGAAGACCTGTTTGTTACAAAGATTTGCCCTTCCAGTGACTGTGATTTTCCTGCACTTGTGGTGTCCCCGGCATGTGAGTGGACTGACAGTAAAACTAATGGCTCACTGTCCATAAGCAACCTGCTGGACTTACCACTGCAGTGTGTGACAGGAAAACAACTCTACAGAATGTGTGTGACTGTCAACCATCAAACTCAGCTGAAGACGCATCCTGATACACCATGGAGAGAGAAACTCACTGTTCTAGAGGGAGCAAAGCCGGCCTGGAGGTCGCTGTACAGGCCACCATTGGCTCATCGGGTGGGAGATCTGCAGTGGAGGCTGTTGCATGGCATTTTAGCGGTGAACTCCTTTTTAGCAATAATTAGTCCTGGGGTTACTGATACTTGTCCTTTTTGTGATGAAAGAGAAACTGTGTTTCATTGTTTTATGTTTTGTATGAGGCTTCAACCTCTTTTTACTGTCCTCAGAAATCTGACCGTTAGATTGGGTTTTGTTTATAACGAGGTGGGCTTCTTATTTGGGTGGAAGGCAACAAAACGAACAGCAAATAACGTGAACCTGGTGAACTTCATCATAGGTCAAGCAAAACTAACAATATGGAGAACCCGCAAAAATAAGATCAGTGGGGCTGGGCTTCAGGATACCATTGGGGTCTTCAAACAGTTATGTAAAAGTAGAATCTTAGTTGATTTTAATTTTTATAAATGTACAAAGAATTTGGAAAGGTTTAGAGATATATGGTGTGTAAATAGTGTGCTCTGTGAATGTGAAGACGATGAGTTACACTTGATGGTATAATATCTCCACACATATACTTAATTAGAGTGTGGTAGGACAGCTTGGTTTGGAAATGTTTTCTTCATTTGTTATATTGAATAAGATTATTTTTATTTTTTCTGTATTTATGTGTTTTTTTTGTCTGTTGGGTGGTGTTATATACTGTTTTTTAACAATTATATCAATAAACGTTGTTTTTAAAAATAAAAATATCTAATCTCACCGACTGAAAACAAAGCATGAACTAATTTCTCAGCACCCTGAAGTTATAAGGCAGCGTTTCTCAACCTTTAAGTATTTGCAACCTGAGTTTTCATAACAGTTTTAATTGCACCCTCCTAACATTTTTTTTTTAAAGGAGCCCACTAATACAAATTTGTTTTTTTAATTAATGATAGATAGATAGATAGATTTGAAAGGCACTATATGATAGATAGATAGATAGATAGATACTTTATTAATCCCAAGGGGAAATTCATATAATCCAGCAGCATCATACTGATACAAAAAAAAAAAAATATTAAATTAAAGAGTAATAAAAATGCATGTAAAAACAAACAATAACTTTGAATAATGTTAGCATTTACTCTCCCAGGTGGAATTGAAGAGTCGCATAGTGTAGGGAGGAACGATCTCCTCAGTCTGTCACTGAAGCTGCTCCTCCGCCTGGAGATGATCCTGTTCCGTGGATGCCGTGGGTTCTTCATGATTGACATGAGTCTGCTTAATGCCCGTCATAGTGATATATCATAGATGCATATTTTATTATACCCACTTACCTTTTATCGACATTTATCTAACTCTGTATTTATTTTTCTAGTATCAGAATGTAGTTTAAGTTAATTTGTTTTGGTTTCAATAGATGTATTTTTCATATTTTCGATTCTTGTTTTCTTTTTTTCACATCTTCGCATCCCCCCTTTTGTTACTTCACGCCCACCCCACAGTTTGAGAACCACTGTTATAAGTACTTTAACGTTTGATAATATTTCTTAATACTTAAATACTGTCCTAGTAATCTTATTAATATGTGATTTAAAATTCAGGTCAGAGTCAATAATTACCCTTACATTCTTTACTTCTGTTTTGACGTTTAAGCCTAATGGATCACGTTTATTTCTAATACTCTCATTATATCCATGTTTACCTATCACTTTCTGATTTCTCCTTATTTAGTTTGAGAACATTCCTACTCATCCATTCAGAAACACAAGTAAGATATTGGGGGTCAGTGAATCAAGAGAGTCGGGTTCATCAGGCGCTATTGATAAATACAGTTGTGTGCCGTCAGCAGAGCTGTGGTGGCTCACGTTATGTCTTGAGATAATCAGACCTGATGGAAGCATGGAGCGGACCCCAGAGAGATCCTTGTGGACCTCCATATAGAATATCAGGGGTCTCCGAAGTATAATTACCATAGCTAACAAAGAATTTTCTACCGGCCATGTAAGACTCAAACCAATTTAAGACCCTGCCAGAGAGGCCCACCCATTGACTATGGTGATTTCTAAGAATATTGTGATCAATGGTATCAGATGTGGCACTCTATGATGACAGCCTCTATCTGCATTGACCCGCAAGTCATCGATTACTTTAACGAGTGCAGTTTCTGTACTGTGTTTTGTTCTGAAACACGACTGAAACTTATCAAGAATAGCAGGTTTATTGAGGTGGTCATTCAGGTCTGTAATAACGACCTTTTCTAGAATTTTACTTAAGAAAGGCAGGTTAGAAATAGGACTAAAATTTTCAAAAGCAGAGGAGTCGAGATTATTTTTCTTGAGCAGGGGTTTAACTACAGCAGTCTGGGAAGACCCCTGTATCTAATGATGAGTTTACTATGTCAATACTATCAATTAACACACTGGATACTTGTTGGGACCTGGGTTCGCTTTCCGGGTCCTCCCTGTGTGGAGTTTTCATGTTCTCCCCGTGTCTGCGTGGGTTTCCTCCGGGCGTTCCGGTTTCCTCTCACAGTCCAAAGACATGCCAGTTAGGTGGACTGGCGATTCTAAATTGGCCCTAGTGTGTGCTTGGTTTGTGGGTGTGTTTGTGTGTGTCCTGCGGTGGGTTGGCACCCTGCCAAGGATGGGATCCTGCCTTGTGCCCTATGTTGGCTGGGATTGGCACCAGCAGACCCCCGTGACCCTGTGTTTGGATTCAGCGGGTTGGAAAATGGATGGATGGATGGATACTTGTTGGTAAAAAAACTTGTTGGTATTAGGTCAAGGATGCAGGTGGAGGGTCTCATTTGAGAAATTGTGTTATATAAATCAGGTAAATCTAAATAAAAAGAATTGAATCTGTTTAAAATGGAGTGCCGGGGTTTAAGAGGATCAGTATTGGGGAGATGTACTACAGTATTTCTATCCATCCATCCATCCATTATCCACCGCTTATCCGAGGTCAGGTCGTGGGGGCAGCAGCCTAAGCAGGGAAGCCCAGACCTCTCTCTCCCCAGCCACCTCCATCCAGCTCCTCTGGATGGACCCCGAGGCGTTCCCAGGCCAGCCGGGAGATATAATCCCTCCAGCGTGTCCTGGGTCTGCCCCGTGGCCTTCTCCAAGTGGGACATGCCCGGAACAACACACCAGGGAGGCGTCCAGGAAGCATCCTGACCAGTTGACCAAACCACCTCAACTGATTCTTCTCATTGCGGAGGAGCAGCGACTCTACTCTGAGTCTCTCCCGGATAACTGAACTCCTCACCCTATCTCTAAGGGAAAGTCCAGCCACCCTGCGGAGAAAACTCATTTCGGCTTCTTGTATCCGCGATCTTGCTCTTTCGAATTCATTTTATGAATAAAAAATATAGCAAAAGCCTCGCAAGGTTCACTGGATGTTTTTCAGGCGCATCCCATTGAGTGACCTGGTTTAGCAGACGATCAATTGCAGACAATAAGACTTGGGGTTACTAGCATTGTTATTTATAATTTTAGAGAAATAACAAGACGGCCTCTCAGGACGGAATATGTCGTTGTATTCTGTTATTTTCAGCCTTCAGTATCTCATAGTGGACATAGTAACTTCAACACTAACGCAGGGACTGTGACTCAATGTGACAGACACACTGAGAGTGACACTCTCAAACAGTAGGTCACTGTGTGCCTGGCTTAGTGCTGGCATCTGAACACAGGGCTGTCAGGCCCCTCTCAGACGCACTTCCACATGTGCTCAACACATTCCTGGCGTGCACGTCCAACTCTCCAGCTTTATGTTAAATAAATCCCTCTTTTGTTTGTGGATAACGTGGAACTTTTGATCTGCGTTTATCTCGGGCCTCTTTGCCTTTTGCTGTTTGAAATCAGGAACATGTCTCGCACTCACACTCAGTAAGGCTTTTAGCCACCGTCCTGCTTCAAGGAAAACGTAAACCTCTGAATGCTATTTTTGGGACTTACATCTTCTTCTTCTTCTTTCGGCTGCTCCTGTTAGCGGTCGCCACAGCGGATCATCTTCTTCCATATCTTTCTGTCCTTGTCATCTTCCTCTGTTACACCCATCACCTGCATGTCCTCTCTCACCACATCCATAAACCTTCTCTTAGGCCTTCCTCTTCTCCTCTTCCCTGGCAGCTCTATCCCTATCACCCTTCTCCCATCAGCATCTCTCCTCTGCACATGTCCAAACCAACGCCATCTCGCCTCTCTGACTGTCTCCACACCACCCAACTTGAGCTGACCCTCTAATGTCCTCATTTCTAATCCTGTCCAATGCAAATCTTCACATCTTTAACTCTGCCACCTCCAGCTCTGTCTCCTGTGCCACCGTCTCCAGCCCATATAACATAGCTGGTCTCACTACCATCCTATAGACCTTCCCTTTCATTCTTGTTGATACCCGTCTGTCACAAATCACTCCTGACACTCTTCTCCACCCACTCCACCTGCCTGCACTCTCTTTTTCACTTCTCTTTCACAATCCCCATAACTCTGTACTGTTGATCCCAAGTATTTAAACTCATCCACCTTCACCAGTTCTACTCCCCTCATCCTCACCATTCCACCGACCTCCCTCTCATTCACACATGTATTCTGTCCTGGTGGTCCTACTGACCTTCATTCCTCGCCTCTCTTCCACATATCTCCAACTCTCCAGGGTCTCCTCAACTTGCTCCCTACTATCCTTACAGATCACAATGTCATTCACAGACATCATCATATGTGATTTCTCAGTTTTTTTATTTTTAATAAATTTGCAAAAACCTCAAGTAAACTTTTTTCACCTTGTCATTATGGGGTGTTGTGTGTAGAATTCTGAGGAAAAAAAATTAATTTAATCCATTTTGAAATAAGGCTGCAACATAAGAAAATGTGGAAAAAGTGATGCGCTGTGAATACTTTCAGGATGCACTCTGTCTGTCTGTCTGTCTGTCTGTCTCTGTCCTTGCTTCCCTCCTTTAGAACTCTTGCCCAGGTGAGTCATTAGATTTAATTTTTGCCCACATGGCAGTTCTTCCTCCACGACTACAACAAAGCAGTAAGGTGCCATGAGGGAGATGCCAGCACACTGGGCATGACAGATTACATTGACTGGGTCACTTTGGAGTACTTGAGGAAAGCTCAGGAGGACACAGTCTCCATACTGTGAGCTGACTCCACGGCCATGGAGGTCCGAGAAGGGGGTTCACTCCACACACCATAGTGTCGTATGATTAATGCAACATCATAAAGACTGAAGTGTTTTGAGCAGACATCACACAGACATTGCAGTCCGCCATTATCAAAGATAAAGGGGGTTTTGTTTATTGTATTTATGGTTTAAAACATTGAACGGGAATGACTAAGGATTTGCTGGGAATATTTTTCGGGTTTGTTTCATGTCTTTGCTGGTGTCCAGATGGATTCATGCAGCAACATTTATAGATTCATGCAGGAACACTTCACTTTGGGCCAGAAAGGTAGGAGCTTGGCAGGCTGCCAAGGTGGTCAATGGATGAGCTGTGGCCATCTGGGTTGTCTCCATGAATCACCAAGATGTGCTGTCAGGCTTCAATGGGCTCAGAGGGTTCAGCAAGTGTGGGTGATGAGTTACTGGACCAGCTGGACTCTCAGCAAAGTCATTCGGCCGATCTGCAGAGCCTCAGACACATTTACAATGTGAGATTTACAGTGAAGTTACCAACATGATGCCAGTCAACCTCTGTGGCATTTACGATAGATAGATAGATACAGTGCATCCGGAAAGTATTCACAGCGCATCACTTTTCCCACATTTTCTTATGTTACAGCCTTATTCCAAAATGGATTAAATTCATCTTTTCTTCAGAATTCTACACACAACACCCCATAATGACAACATGAAAAAAGTTTACTTGAGGTTTTTGCAAATTTATTATAAATAAAAAACTGAGAAATCCCATGTCCATAAGTATTCACAGCCTTTGCTCAATACTTTGTCGATGCACCTTTGGCACCAATTCCAGCCTCAAGTCTTTTTGAATGTGATGCCACAAGCTTGGCACATCTATCCTTGGCCAGTTTCGCCCATTCCTCTTTGCAGCACCTCTCAAGCTCTATCAGGTTGGATGGGAAGCGTCGGTGCACAGCCATTTTAAGATCTCCAGAGATGTTCAATCAGATTCAAGTCTGGGCTCTGGCTGGGCCACTCAAGGACATTCACAGAGTTGTCCTGAAGCCACTCCTTGATATCTTGGCTGTGTCCTTAGGGTCGTTGTCCTGCTGAAAGATGAACCGTCGCCCCAGTCTGAGGTCAAGAGCGCTCTGGAGCAGATTTTCATCCAGGATGTCTCTGTACATTGCTGCAGTCATCTTTCCCTTTATCCTGACTAGTCTCCCAGTTCCTTCCGCTGAAAACATCCCCACAGCATGATGCTGCCACCACCATGCTTCACTGTAGGGATGGTATTGGCCTGGTGATGAGCGGTGCCTGGTTTCCTCCAAACGTGACGCCTGGCATTCCCACCAGAGTTCAATCTTTGTCTCATCAGACCAGAGAATTTTGTTTCTCATGGTCTGAGAGTCCTTCAGGTGCCTTTTGGCAAACTCCAGACGGGCTGCCATGTGCTTTCTCAGTTTTTTTATTTTTAATAAATTTGCAAAAACCTCAAGTAAACTTTTTTCATGTTGTCATTATGGGGTGTTGTGTGTAGAATTCAGAGGAAAAAAATGAATTTAATCCATTTTGGAATAAGGCTGTAACATAACAAAATGTGGAAAAAGTGATGCGCTGTGAATACTTTCCGGATGCACTCTGTCTATCTGTCTATCTTCTATCTATTATATAGTGCCTTTCACATCTATCTGTCTATCTGTCTATCTATCTATTATATAGTGCCTTTCACATCTATCTGTCTATCTATCTGTCTATCTATCTATCTGTCTGTCTCTGTCCTTGCTTCCCTCCTTTAGAACTCTTGCCCAGGTGAGTTGTTAGATTTAATTTTTGCCCTCATGGCAGTTCTTCCTCCATGACTACAACAAAGCAGTAAGGTGCCATTATGGAGATGCTAGCACACTGGGCATGACAGATTACATTGACTGGGTCACTTTGGAGTACTTGAGGAAAGCTCAGGAGGACACAGTCTCCATACTGTGAGCTGACCCCACGGCCATGGAGGTCCGAGAAGGGGGTTCACTCCACACACCATAGTGTCGTATGATTAATGCAACATCATAAAGACTGAAGTGTTTTGAACAGACATCACACAGAAATTGCAGTCTGCCATTATCAAAGATAAAGGGGGGGGTTGTTTATTGTATTTATGGTTTAAAACATTGAACGGGAATGACTAAGGATTTGCTGGGAATGCTTTTCTGGTTTGTTTCATGTAGGCTTTCAAGGTGGCCAATGGATGAGCTGTGGCCATCTGGGTTGTCTCCATGAATTACCGAGATGTGCTGTCAGACTTCAAAGGGTTCAGAGGGTTCAGCAAGTGTGGGTGACGAGTTACTGGACTTCAGCTGGACTCTCAGAAAATTCAGCCGGCTGATCTGCAGAGCCTCAGACACATTTACAATGTGAGATTTACAGTGAAGTTACCAACATGATGCCAGTCAACCCCTGTGGCATTTACAATAGATAGATAGATAGATAGATGTGAAAGGCACTATATACAGTGGTGTGAAAAACTATTTGCCCCCTTCCTGATTTCTTATTCTTTTGCATGTTTGTCACACTAAATGTTTCTGATCATCAAACACATTTAACCATTAGTCAAATATAACACAAGTAAACACAAAATGCAGTTTTTAAATGATGGTTTTTATTATTTAGGGAGAAAAAAAACCCAAACCTACATGGCCCTGTGTGAAAAAGTAATTGCCCCCTGAACCTAATAACTGGTTGGGCCACCCTTAGCAGCAATAACTGCAATCAAGCGTTTGTGATAACTTGCAATGAGTCTTTTACAGCGCTCTGGAGGAATTTTGGCCCACTCATCTTTGCAGAATTGTTGTAATTCAGCTTTATTTGAGGGTTTTCTAGCATGAACCGCCTTTTTAAGGTCATGCCATAGCATCTCAATTGGATTCAGGTCAGGACTTTGACTAGGCCACTCCAAAGTCTTCATTTTGTTTTTCTTCAGCCATTCAGAGGTGGATTTGCTGGTGTGTTTTGGGTCATTGTCCTGTTGCAGCACCCAAGATCGCTTCAGCTTGAGTTGACGAACAGATGGCCGGACATTCTCCTTCAGGATTTTTGGTAGACAGTAGAATTCATGGTTCCATCTATCACAGCAAGCCTTCCAGGTCCTGAAGCAGCAAAACAACCCCAGACCATCACACTACCACCACCATATTTTACTGTTGGTATGATGTTCTTTTTCTGAAATGCTGTGTTCCTTTTACGCCAGATGTAACGGGACATTTGCCTTCCAAAAGTTCAACTTTTGTCTCATCAGTCCACAAGGTATTTTCCCAAAAGTCTTGGCAATCATTGAGATGTTTCTTAGCAAAATTGAGACGAGCCCTAATGTTCTTTTTGCTTAACAGTGGTTTGCGTCTTGGAAATCTGCCATGCAGGCCGTTTTTGCCCAGTCTCTTTCTTATGGTGGAGTCGTGAACACTGACCTTAATTGAGGCAAGTGAGGCCTGCAGTTCTTTAGACGTTGTCCTGGGGTCTTTTGTGACCTCTCGGATGAGTCGTCTCTGCGCTCTTGGGGTAATTTTGGTCGGCTGGCCACTCCTGGGAAGGTTCACCACTGCTCCATGTTTTTGCCATTTGTGGATAATGGCTCTCACTGTGGTTCACTGGAGTCCCAAAGCTTTAGAAATGGCTTTATAACCTTTACCAGACTGATAGATCTCAATTACTTCTGTTCTCATTTGTTCCCGAATTTCTTTGGATCTTGGCATGATGTCTAGCTTTTGAGGTGCTTTTGGTTTACTTCTCTGTGTCAGGCAGCTCCTATTGAAGTGATGTCTTGATTGAAACAGGTGTGGCAGTAATCAGGCCTGGGGGTGGCAACGGAAATTGAACTCAGGTGTGATGCACCACAGTTAGGTGATTTGTGAACAAGGGGGCAATTACTTTTTCACACAGAGCCATGTAGGTTTGGATTTTTTTTCTCCCTAAATAATAAAAACCATCATTTAAAAACTGCATTTTGTGTTTACTTGTGTTATATTTGACTAATGGTTAAATGTGTTTGATGATCAGAAACATTTTGTGTGACGTGCAAAAGAATAAGAAATCAGGAAGGGGGCAAATAGTTTCTCACACCATTGTAATAGATAGATAGATAGATATTGTATTAGAATAGTGTAATTGAAGCTCCGTCATAATGGTATCTAGAACGGTAATAAGGTCTTGTTCCTCTGACATTCTGGAACAAAAGTATCCTGCAGAGTATGCCAATGTAATAGAATGAATTCACTCTGAAAACTCCACAAAGAGTTGAGTAATTGCCCCTTATGATGTTCATCGGACATTGTGAAGATTTGAATAAGAATTGACCAAAAAACAAAAGCATTTGTCAAAGCACAGAGTTGAAATGAGGAGTTTTATACAAAATAGCGACAGGAAGTGAGCTGGCTGGAGATGACCCCAATACAGAGAGACGGAAGTGATGTCATCATGGCACAACCGGAAGTGACATTATCATAAGGAGCCAGTAGAGATGTCATGTTTAGTAACCGGAAGTGGGATTGTTCTGCAGTGACCATTTTGTGAAACTGGAAGTATTGAAGGTAAGTATGTGAGGGATCCTGCAATTGCATTGTAAACTCTAGGAAGAAGAAGAAGAGGCATTAGTATCCAAAAAACAACCCTTCATCTTGTGGTATATCTCTCAACTTAGGGATTGTTGGCTGCCTCCTAAGCGCACATGTGTGACAACAGATAGATAGATAGATAGATAGAGGGGCAATAATTCCCCCAAGGTGACAGATGGCAGCCCCCCCTGTGGTGCCACTGGGTTGAAGCATGGCTCCAATATGGCTGCCGAGTTTCTCTACTTTTCAGTGTGATCTTCTTTTGGTGATGGTGTGAGAGAGGCAGAGAGAGGTGTAAAGAGACCAATTTATACTCATTCTGTCCAAATCCTTACACCAATTGGTCATTGTGGTACAAAATGGCCTCTGATTTCACATGAATCGCAGACAGCCGTACTGCAGACCAATGGGGGCACACAGTTCCTTTCACACCTGCCCCCCAAAACTATTTTTATTGAGCTGATGCTTGCCAGCCCGGTAGATTTGCATCCATGCAGGGCATTGGCAGTTGCCTTGTTTAGGGCTTCTTGGCTCTCCGTCCAGTCACTCTTGCCTAAGCTGGTCTGATTCTCCATCCCACACATGGTCTTCTCACACCAGCATCACTCACTTCTCAAAGTGCTTTGCTAACTCCATTGCCTTACCTTCATGTCTACAAACTCTGGCCACTGAACGCTAAGGAGTCACCATTAAGGGCGATTCTTTACTCAAAGTGCCATCTGCAGTCAATTTGGCTCCTGCCCGCGAGTTTGGAAACTCTGAGTCAATCGGGAGAACAAGTGGGGCGTTTGAAGACGGCCGAAGGACTGCGGGGAGGTGGTGGCTTCAGGGTGCGCAACAGGATGTGCGATTTGCGATGCGTGTTTGTGACGTAGGACCCCCACGGCAGGTGGGTGTGACGTCCGGTGTCCCCAGGTGTCCTTTCTTTAACTGTGGGAGGATTTTCAGATAAAGCACATGGTGCTAATAAAACAGTATTTACCCCTTTTTTCTAGTTTTCTTGTTATGCCACATGAAATCTCAATGGGTTTAATTCGACACAACAGGAAAAGAGTCTTTAATGTCAATGTGAAAACAGCTCTCGGTAAAGTGGTCTAAATGAATTACAAATATCAAACACAGAATAACTGACTTTGGATTCGCTCCCTGTCATGCCCGCAGCTTGGCATCACCTGTTTCCTGGGACATCGAAAGCCACGTCCTGAGAATGAATCAGGACAATGACGACTCAGACAACAAGAAACGGTGCAAAGTGTTTAGTGCGTTTGTTCCACCAACAAAAGGAGTGTCCATTAAAAGTGCAGGGCAGATTCTTCAATTAATAAATAATCCAGAAAAATGGAGGGTGTTTGTGGGTCAAATCAAATAATAAATCTGAAGGACTGTTAAAATAGGGTGGTGCAGTGGTAGCGCTGCTGCCTCGCAGTTAGGTGACCCTTAAGGGTTTGCTTCCCAGGTCCTCCCTGTGTGGAGTTTGCATGTTCTCCCCATGTCTGCGTGGGTTTCCTCCCACAGTCCAAAGACATGCAGGTTAGGTGGATTGGCAATTCTGAATTGGGCTTGGTGTTTGTGTGTGTCCTGTGGTGGGTTGGCACCCTGCCCGGGATTGGTTCATGCCCTGTGTTGGCTGGGATTTCCTCCAGCAGACCCCTGTGCTCAGATTCAGCGGGTTGGAAAATGGATGGATGGATGGACTGTTAAAATGAAGTCTAAAAGCACAGAGTCACAATCAGGTTCCTTTTCTTCTCCATATTCCCTGATCCCCAGTGTCTTCCTCCTTTGGGACTCCTCGGTGGGGACTGAGACACCGGCAAGTGCGGTCATCCATCAGTGGCCTTCATCCCAGCCACCTCTGCTGGCACCTGCTGGCCCTGTCGTCCCACCACCAGGCCTCGGTGTACGAGGAATGTCCCTTGAAGCCACCGCCTGCTCCTGCTCCTACCAGTGCTCAACAGGAGTGACCCACACCTCAAATATCGACCCCCTGTGGCCAACAAGGTGTAATTAAAGACAGCAGTATCCATGAAGCCACTCACGTAATGCCCCAGCATCACAAAACGCCCTCAACGTCAGTCAGGAAATACCCATCATGTTACACTAGGGTTGTGGGAGGGTTAGTGCCTGACTTTTCATGGGATTTCCTGACCCACAACGTCAAAGGTATTGCAGGCTGCAGTTAGACCCACCTCCCCTATGGGGGTCCCCCGACCGCCTCACATCCTCTCCACCTATCGGGTCCTCCGCCATTGTTTAAATCCGTCGTTAAGTGTACATCTAGCGTTGCTAGGGGTGTGGCCTCTAAGGTCATGACCCATGCGTAATCCACGTGATGGGATGAGAGGACAACTATGTGTTCAAATCCTTATTCGATCTGCGGTTACCACAACTCTTTATAATGAACTCAGATTGTATTATTGTGGTCTCTTCTCACGTGTACTTTCAGTTTTCACCTTCTTGTTCACTCGATCACAATTATTGTCTCTCATATTGGGCTTCGGCTTTGTTTCGCTTTCTACCTTTTATTTATTTATTTATAATATACTAGGAGGTGTCCCAGCGCTCGCTTTGCTCACCAGCCACTTCTCGTCTCTGCCGCTCGTGTTGTGAAGAGGGGGGCTGAACGCACGCCAAGGATATGCGGCCGCTCCTCTGAAACCCCCTCTTAAACGGTGATACAATGGGAAACAAATAGTTATTTTTTTTTACCTCCTCTTTGCTCAATCAGCCTCTGCTGCCATGCCACGTGATCTGCATCTCGTGCAGGGCTTTGAACATTTGAAAGCCTGTATAGCAGCTGTCCTACTCTTTGTCTTTTATTTCCGGCCCTGGGCCTGGTTAAATCTTTTGGCACAAAGTACCGTCTTGCACGAGAAGTGAGTTCTTGATATTTTTTTTAGTCTATAATTTAAAAATGGAATAAGAATCTGAAAATCTAACAACATCACATTAAAGTCTGATAAATTCTGAAAAGAATGATACCAAATATATATATGTAGGTTTTGAAATAAGCCCGATTTAAAGCGTGACAAAAACGTGACATAAAAACGTCACATGAAATCATTTCACTTTTAGGCTCAGGATTTTATATATGGAGAATAGATTTATTTATTGCTATCCGTCCCCCGCGCAACTTTAAAAACCAATAATCAAACAGGCATCGCTAGTTAAGCGGACGTAAGGTCCACTCCAAAACGCAAAGGCCAGCCCGACTCGAACAGAGGCTGGCACGTGAGTGAGAAGATCCCCACTCCTGACGTCACGCCTCCCTCTGCCCGCAGCCTCTCTCTCAGATTAGCGTGAATATATCGCTCCTGCAAGCGAACCATGATACTTAGCGTGATGAGAGAAGTCGCAAAATCAACCAGAATGTTCAAGACAATTGTAGAAAAAAAAGAAACCCGATTTAAATCCGTTAAGTAGATCTCTCGTTCGCTAAGGTACACGCCCTGAGGCTGGAACGTGAGTGAGAAAGGTCCCTCCCCGCACCCTTCAGCCTGCCTCGTCTCTCTCAGATTTGCACAAATAAATCAGACCCGCATTCAAAATATGATATTTAGTGCGAAGAGAGAAGATATTGGATTTTATATATAGAGAGATACCACAGTCCAAAGACATACAGGTTTGGTGCATTGGCAATCCTAAATTGTCCCTAGTGTGTGTTGGTGTGTGAGTGTGTATACACCCTGCGGTGGGTTGGCGCCCTGCTCGGGGTTTGCCCTTTGTTGGCTGGGATTGGCTCCCATGACCCTGTGTTAGGATATAGCGGGTTGGACAACGACTGACTGACAAAAGGAAAACTAACAAAGTCAAGAGCCCCTTTGGCTATAGCAGCCATACCACAAGCACATCAGAACAGGTCATCCACCCAGTGCCAGTGGTTATTTTGCACCCTACACTGTAAAAAATGTCCCATCCATCCATCCATTTTCTAACCCGCTGAATCCGAATACAGGGTCACGGGGTCTGCCGGAGCCAATCCCAGCCAACACAGGGCACAAGGCAGGAACCAATCCTGGGCAGGGTGCCAACCCACCGCAGGACACACACAAACACACCCACACACCAAGCACACCCCAGGGCCAATTTAGAATCGTCAATCCACCTAACTGGCATGTCTTTGGATTGTGGGAGGAAACCCGCGCAGACAAAATGTCAGTAAATTTAATGGTAAAAATAAAATACCTTTTCTTATAACATGGAAAGTTATCTTATGTTCTACTGAAAATTACTTGTATATTTTTAACAGTACATTTAATTATTTTTTACAGTCAAGTTCTGGGTGGGTAGTGCTGCTGCCTCGCAGTTAGGAGACCCAGGTTCACTTCCCGGGTCCTCCCATGCATGGAGTTTGCATGGGTTTCCTCCCACAGTCCAAAGACATGCAGGTTAGGTGCATTGGCGATCCTAAATTGTCGTGTGTGTGTATCCTACGGTGGGCTGGCGCCCTGCCTGGGGTTTGTTTCCTGCCTTGCGCCCTGTGTTGGCTGGGATTGGCTCACAAACGGGCCAATTTAGAATCACCAATCCACCTAACCTGCATGTCTTTGGATTGTGGGAGGAAACCGGAGCGCCCGGAGGAAACCCACGCAGACACGGGGAGAAAATGCAAACTCCACGCAGGGAGGACCTGGGAAGCGAACCCGGGTCTCTTAACTGCGAGGCAGCAGCGCTACCACTGCACCACCCCTCAGTGCTCTATATTAACTCTACAAAAAAACAAACGAGGTCCTTTTTCTGGTGCTTTCCTTATGACATAGGTGCCTAAACAATGCCTGATAATAATAATACATTTCAATGATATATCTTAAAACAAAACTGCACATACAGTATATGTATTAATATTTTGTTGACACATAAATATTACGTGCCCCGTGTTGGCTGGGATTGGCTCCAGCAGACCCCCGTGACCCTGTATTCGGATTCAGCGGGTTAGATAATGGATGGATGGATAAATATTACACTACCCTCTTGGATTTGCGCAAATAAATCGGAACCGCAATGAAACTATGATACTTGATACTGTGAGACGATATTGGATTTAATATACTGTACAGTATAGAGAGATATACAGTACAGTACTGTACTAGCTCTTCCCCCGCGTGAGGAGGGCCCCGCCCCGCAGCCTCTCTCTCGGTACCGGAAGTGAACTCTGATACTTAGCGCGATGAGAGAAGTCGCAAAATAATCTGGAATGTTCATGCAAATTATAGAAAAAAAAAATCCCGATCTACATCCGTTAAGTAGTTCTCACGTGAAAAGCGGACAGATAGACGATGGCTTATGTATATATAGAGAGAGATAGCTACATGTCATCTTCTTAATCAGCGGACAGATGGCAGTTCAGTTAAAGTTACGAGCGTCATCTGGATGATAACATACTTACAAAACCGTGAGATTGTTACAGTCTGCTTTATATGCCAGATTTTTACGTGGATGTCCCGGTTTTGCCCATAGAATTTATCCGCCAGTTCGCTGGCACAACATGAGCGCAATGGCTCGATATCTCAGTTCCCTCCACAGCCGACTCTCTTTTGATTTCCATCCATCCATTTTTCAACCCGCTATATCCTAACTACAGGGTCACGGCTCCTAAAACCAAACAACATCAATTGATTTTGGAATTCAATAGAGCTCTCCAGAAACAAGAACAGCCCACCGCAGGGCGCGCACAGACACACACACACACTGGGGATGATTTAGAATCGCCAATGCACCAAACCTGCATGTCTTTGGACTGTGGGAAGAAACCCACGAGGACACGGGGAGAACATGCAAACTCCACGCAGGGAGGACCCGGGAAGCGGACCGGCAGCGCTACCCACTGCGCCACCGCCCCCTTTTGATTACTCCCTTCCTTTCTTCTCTTCCCTTGCACGTACTACTCCGATAGCTTTCATACTTTATGGGTGTAGGTGCTGAGCCGATCGCGAATGTACGTGACGTGAACGAGCATATCAGTCCATTTCCCCACTGAGCACTCCACGGCCACGCGGCTTTCCAGCGGCGTGCGCACTCGCGAGCCAGAACCGCACCGAGTTAATGCAAACTTCACGCAGCGCCGCGGGCCGCAGACTCGCAGGAGACACATGAATTGGAGATCAGCAGCTCTAAATTGGCCTTGTGCAAGTCAGGAGCTGTGAGGCGGTGACATTAAATGAAACTGTGACCGTCCTCAAGCCCATCCTCTCTCCATTTCCTAAACCCATGGGCAGTTTGGACCATCCTCATTGGAATTGAAGCAACCCAGGATGGAATGGCAGCCCATAACCAGAATATCCCCACACACCCACCAAAAAGGCAAGTCAGAGCTGTCAATCTGGGAGTGAAATCAAGGAATCCAAAGAAATCCAAGGAGAAGGTGCCACCTTAATAATAATAATACTACATATAATTTATATAGTGCCTTTACCTTCACACAGCAGTGACCAGGCTGAGTCCCCCTTAGTCACGAGGCAGCAGCAGCAGTGCTTAGCACTGGACTGCCATGTCAGCAAGTAACTCAGTTCTCTTTGTGAGCCGAATGAATTTAATTAGCAGCAAATGTACTAATAAAGATGAATTATTCATGCTCATTACTAATTCTAATTATTATTATGTTCCCTCTAAACTATTAATTAGACCATTGAATAGGAATAAAATGCACATTAAATAATAAATGGGTACACTTTTGTTAATTTTTAATAAAAACAGTTACTTTCACTTAATGATTCAATAATTTATCATGCAGATGTGAATTAATTACACAGTTAATTAATATGCAATACATGTGTTAATTAGTTGGTTATATTTGCAATTGAATAGTTAATTTATAGTTTTCCAGCAATCAATCAATCAGTCAGCCAGTTAGTCGTATGATTGAATGACTCCATAATTATATTAATTTATTGAAATTATAGCCAATTAAATTAATCAATAAATAGAGCAATCGTTTATTTAATAAATCTGTCAGTTACTTGTTCAATTACTCAGTTGAAAATAATGAATAATTTAAAATTACTTGATTAATCAAACATTCAATGGCAAGTGCCACTCAAATAAATGTATTAATAATATAATTGATCTATCAATCAATATATCAACTTCTTTGTCAGTCAGTAAATAATTATTAAATTGAATCTGTTGCTACCTAAATTCAGTGCCTCATCTTTGTAAATTAATCAATTGTTTAAACAACTAATCACTTTGCCAATCAGTTTTTAAACTCAGGTTATAGCCACCCTGTTAATCAATAAATTATTTAATTTGTAAACCAACGCACTATACAATACAATCACTTGGTCAAATGATTATTAAATTATTAAACTGAATCTACAGCCATCTTTAATTCACTAATGAATGAATCAATCAATCATACCATACAATCTATAATTCTATCAGTTACTAAACTGTTAAGTTGAATCGATAGCCAACTTTAATTAATCTGTTAATTAACCATTTAATTAATTACTCATGCAGTCTCTTGGTCCATTAGTTCTTAAATTATTAACTGGAATCATTAGACTTCACTAATGAATTGATTAATTAGGTCATTATTTAATCAATCCATCACGCAATTCCTAGGTCAATAAATTATTCAGTTATTAAAGTGAAAAAATAGCAACCCATAATTCATGATTTAATCAAGAATTCCATCACACAATTGATTTTTCAATCGGTTATTAAAGTTTGAAATTGAATTTAGAACCAACGTTACCTAATCAGTTAACTGACCAAATAATTACAGTCTCTTGGTCAATAAGGTTTTAAATGAGTCACCAATAATTAATTACTTAATCCATCCTTCCTTCACACATTTCAAAGGTAAATCATTTATTCAATTATTAAATTGAATCTATAATAGCCTTTAGATAATGAATCTAAATATCCTCCACAAAATTGATTGGTTAACCAATAATTAAAGTAATTCATATTGGCAACTTTAATTAATAAATTAATTAACCAATTGGCCAATTACTCATGCAGTCTTTTGGTCAATCAGTTATTAAATTATTAATTTGAATCTACTGTCATTGTTGATCATTAATTATTTAATCAATCCATCACACATTTCCTAGGTCAGTCTTTTTTAAATTACTAAACTGAATTTATTGACAAATTCAATCAATTAATTAATGAATTACTCAAACAATCCCCTGGCCAGTCAGTTATTAAATGAATAATTTCTGTTTGAAGTCACTGTTAATTGATTGACTATTTAATTAATCTATCATACATTTCCCTGGTGAATCAATTATTTAATCATTAAACAAAATCTATTGACAACATTAATTAATCAACTAATCAACTAGTTAATTAATTAATTACTCATAAAGCCTCTTGGTCAATTATTGAATTATTCATTTAAATGTATAGGGATCATTACTTGATTCATTAATTAATTACACAAGGTGAATCAATTATTAAATCATTAAACTGAATCTATTGATAACTTTAATGAATCAATTAATTAAACAGATAATTAATTAATTGCTCCAGCAGTTTCTTGGTCAATTAATTATTAAAATTATTAATTTAAATGTATAGAGATCATTAATTACACAATTTCAAGGTCAATCAATTATTAAATCATTAAACTGAATTTATTGACAACTTTAATGAATTAATTAATCTTCCAGATAATTAATGAATTACTCCAACTGTTTCTTGGTCAATTAATTATTACAATTATTAATTTAAATGTATAGCGGTTATTACTTAATTAATTAATTAAATACACAATTTCAAGGTCAATCAATTATTAAATCATTAAACTAAATCAATTGAGAGCTTTAATGAATCAATTAATCAACCAGATAATTAATGAATTACTCATACAACCTCTTGGTCAATTAATTATTAAAATTATTAATTTAAATGTATAGAGGTCATTACTTAATTAATTAATTAATTACACAAGTTCAAGGTCAATCAATTATTAAATCATTAAAATAAATCTATTGAGAATTTTAATGAATCAATTAATCTACCAGATAATTAATGAATTACTCATACAGCCTTTTCGTCAATTAATTATTAAAATTATTCATTTAAATGTATAGAGGCCATTAATTATTTATACACAATTTCAAGGTCAATCAATTATTAAGTTATTAAACTAAATCTATTGAGAACTTTAATGAATCAATTTATAAACCAAATAATGAATGAATTACTCCTACAGTCTCTTGGTCAATTGGTTATTAAATGATTTTAAACGAAACGTCAAAAGTGTTCCTGATGCAGGGGGTTGAAATCGTTTGTGTTGACATTCCTGCCTTTCAAATGGTTCTTCAGTCCCAGATTACACACCAGGGTCCTCCCTGCCACTCCCACTCCCTTTTCTGTATTTCTGTATTTGAGTCACAAGCCTGCAGTCACAGCAGCCATCTGGTGAGCCCAGAAGAGGTCACAATGGTGGGGGCAGTGAAAGCTCAAGTCCAAGCATTAGTGTGTCGATATACACTTCACATGGCACTCCTTCTGAAGATGTTGTCACTCCTCTACTGTCCATACCACTGGCTGACATCTAGGATGTAGAGGGATTCGTTCAGGGACCATCCAGACTCCTCCAAGGTGTAGACTGTCACCTTTTTTATTCCTTCTTTTTCCTGTGTCAATGGTGTCCTTATCTGAACATCACTTGTATCTGTCTCAACTTGGTACAGTATTATTATTATTATTATTATTATTATTTTCCACCTCCTCTCAGTGCTCTTAGGTACACTGGTACATTTGCCACCATTCAATCAGACCCCTTAGGCTTTGAATTCAGCTGAGGACTCGTCAAAGAATGCGGGTCATGCCCAGAAGTGCGATCTCCTGGATCTCTTCTTCTTCTAACCCCAACTCTCTCTTCTGTTCTTTTTCCGGTTTTGTGTTGTTCTGATCTGCGCCACCACCACCTAATCAAAGCACCGTGATGTCCCTACATTGATGGATTAAAGGCCAGAAGTCCACATGACTGTCATCATCAAGTCCTTCCATGAGAACCCAGAATACAATGAGGACTGATCATTTATGTTAGGAAGAATGCCTAGAGGGGGCTGGGTGGTCTCATGACCCCTGAACCCCTGCAGATTTTATTTTTTCTCCAGCCATCTGGAGTTTTTTTTTTTTTTTGCTCTTTCTGTCCTCCCTGTCCATCGGACCTCACTCTTATTCTATGTTAATTAGTGTTCTGTTATTTTAATTCTTACTTTGTCCTTTTTTCTCTTTCTTCATCATGTAAAGCATGTTGAGCTTCACTATTCGTATGAAAATGTGCTATAGAAATGAATGTCGTTGTTGTTCTCATGCTGACTACTGGAACCACTCTTGTCCTCATTGATCCACACATGCATCTGACTTTGATCTCTAGGTCTTTGGATGTGATGAGCTTCTCTGCCTCCTTGCTCAGGATGTTGTTGTTGTCGTGGAGACACTCGACTTGCTGTTCTTGTCATGAAACGAGATGATTGGCCTGTTGGTGGCGATGGTACGGTCTGTGGGAATAGTCTTGTCCCACATGATGGCATAGTCTCTGGTGTCGATGACCGCATCTGGTATATATTTGTACCACTTGTCCGTCTTCGGAACATCCAGCTGTCGACATAATGCCCAGTGCAGGTACATACTGACCTTGTTGCGATGTTCATGATGTTCCCTCATTGGCCAATACACGGCCCATGGACACTATGTGGCCGATGGCCTCTTAAGCTTCACTACACAGATGGCATTATTATTATTATTATGATTATTATTATTCATCCATCTATTATCCAACAAGCTATATCCTAACTACAGGGTCACAGGGGGTCTGCTGGAGCCAATCACAGCCAACACAGGGCGCAAGGTAGGAAACAAATCCCGGGCAGGGTGCCAGCCCACCGCAGGGCGCGCACACACACACACACACACAGCACAATTTAGAATCTCCAATCACCTAACCTGCATGTCTTTGGGAGGAAACCCATGCAGACATGGGGAGAACATGCAAACTCCATGCAGGGAGGAACCATGAAGCAAACCGGAGTCTCCTAACTGAGAGGCAGCAGTGCTACCCACTGCGCCACCGTGCCACTCATATTAACACAGATAAAAGAATTAAAATTGATCGATACAGACATCAAACAAGAATCTAAAGTCCCGCCAGGGGAGGATTCCCGGCTGAAACGTAACACTGGGATGCTCTCGGCTGCTCACCTCTGCCCAGCTTCAAGTTTTGCTTGTTTGATCTCCTCCAGGGTTCCAAGGTTGTGTTTTACATCGTCTTTGTCGAGCCATTCCTTTATGCGAATGTTACTTTTGTCAGTTACGTGCTGTTTTCTCTTTGCCTGTCTTCTTGCTCCATGTGTTTTGTGGGTGGTTCCCCCCAGAGGGCGGGGCCACCTGCCAATCACGGCCCTTCCAGATCTGGAGGATCTCCCACAGTTCTTGGAAGCTCATTGTGAATGCGTTTTGGAGTTGGTGAGTTCTTCCTGCCATTTTTCTGTAAATTTTATGGATTTTGATCAATTTGTTCTGTTGTATTTTTGGATTTCTGTACTGGTACATGTCTGATTTGGATTGCCTTTGTGTGACAGGAAATTCCATTTTGCCTTTTGTTCTCCGCAGAGGTTTGTTTTGTGCATTGTGTGGAAGTAAACTTTTTTGGTTTTGGAAAGACTTTTTGGTGTCTATCAGGGGTTTATAATGGGATTTCCCCCTCTAGAAGGCATTTGTGGCACTTATTGGGACTCTGTGGTGCTTTAATCTTGAGTTCAGGGCACTGCTGTGTCTTCCGTGTGGTGTGGTGACCTGAATGGCACATGGCACTTCAGATGCGGCCTCACTATTGTGCACATATTAGTTCTTCTCAAACTCAGAAACCATCAGTTCATTGCAAGGTCCTCTGCCACACACACAAAGCCAGACTTCTACTCACATGGAACAATTTTCAAATCTTGATGTTCTGTAGATAAGTACCTGAATAGAAGGTCCATGAATTGGGAAAAATTAGGAACTTGACAGACACCCTAACCAGAATAGGACTAGAGTCCGAAGGTCTTGCAGATCCCTATCACTGTGCCACCCTTTATCCGTTTTTGGACTCCAAAATCCTAACAGAAAATGAGAAATTCTTAAAAGATGTTCTTTGCTTTGATGGATGATGAACCTGAAGACCCTCATATTCATCACTTGAGGTCGTCTGGCAGTAACGGCAGCAGTACCTTTGACACAAAGCCATTAGAATGAGGAAAAAAAATTTAAAAAATGGGGAAAAAAATTTAAAAAGATATTAATTAGAAACGCCTTGGAGGAATGGCACTTTTAATCAACTGATTGAATAATTAAGTCAATCTTTAATTATTGAAGTAGGAAATACATTTTCCTAAATTCCAGCTGCTGAGCTCTCAGAGGCTCGTCTATCAAACCAGTGACTCTGCGTGCAGAAGGTGAACTCATCGCCAAACCTCCGGTGAAAGCGAACGACCAGCAGGGGTCAGCAGCCTCCCATCCAAACTGACATCTGCCATATGAAGGCATCAGGATGTGTGTGAGCTGTGAGGAAATGGCTGCAGTTACCTGAGAGGACCACAGAAAACTCTTGAAAGGACCGGGAAATTAACAGGAATCAAGATAATGAAGCTGAGATCAAAAAACTCCACGTTCTAAGGGTCAGTTTATGTGTCTGGGTCCCAGTTTACCAAGGCCTCGGCCTTCTCCTGCCCACCGCCACCCGGCCCCTATTCCTCCTGCAGGTGGTGGGGTCTCCCAGGAGGGCAGTCCCACTTTGTGTTTTCAGGCTGTGCCCTGGAAAGGAAAAGAAGCCAATGAGAAAACACCATGGTGAGAAGAAGGGCTTATGAAGAAGGGCATGTTGACCTATCACATGTCTGGAGGGGGGGCTCGTGTGTCTGGGAAGCAAAGACAG